>NC_040903.2:103754429-104057459 GCF_004126475.2 Phyllostomus discolor
TTGTTGAGAATGCAGACTGGTGCAGCCACTGTGGAAAACAGTATGGAATTTCCTCAAAGAAACTAAAGATGGAACTGCCTTTTGATCCAGTGATTCCACTGCTGGGATTATACCCTAAGAATCCTGAAACACCAGTTCAAAAGAACCTATGTACCGCAGCGTTCATAGCAGCACAATTTACAATGGCTAGATGCTAGAAACAGCCTAAGTAAATGAGTGGATCAGAAAACTGTGGTACATTTACACAATGGAATACTATGCAGCAGAAAGAAAGAACTCCTACCCTTTGGGACAGCATGGATAGAAATGGAGAGTATTATGCTAAGTGAAATAAGCCAGGAGGTGAAAGACAAATCTATCCTATAAGAGGAACCTAATGAATAAAACAAACAAGCAGGCAAAATAGAACTGGAGACATGAAAAGAAAGAACAAAGTGACAGTGACGAGAGGGGTGGGAAGAGGGGGATGGGGGGAAAGAAGGGAAAGGAGCAAGGAACATGTATGAAGGAACCATGGACATAGACAGTGGGGTGGGGATTGACTGTGGTGGGCAGGGCAAGGGAGAGAAACAGGTGGAAAAATTAGAACAACTATAATAAAATCTAAATAAATAAATAAATAAATGTCACCATTTATATGTGTTCTTTCTGATAGAAAGAATAACAACTCTGTCTTCCCTTCCCTCCTTCCTCTCCCCTCCCTTCTCCCTTCCCCCTTCCTTTTTTACTTATCTTCTCACTCTCTGTACACACACACACACATCTTTACCTTTAGTTGCCCTAGAATGCGACATAATATAATACCCAAAGTTAAGTAGCAAGAGGAAAAAGTAACATGTGGAAGATTTCAGGTCTGCTGTGGCTATATCATTAGAGGCATATTGTTTACTTTCTTAGTCAGTGGCCTTGTTCTGAGAAATAGTAGATGTAACACATAAAATGGTAACACTAGAAGAGACCTGACATAAATTCCAGGTCAGAGTGTTCATCTCTCAGAGGTGGTGTGACTTCCTCAGGCCACATAGCTAACCCACAGAGCCAGAACCAGATATGCAGGCTCTACTGCTGCTTGTCCAGCACTCTTGACACACACCCTCAACAGCCCCCCACTTCCTGAGTTTTTTCAGGCCCCAGGCAGTTCATTAAAGAATGTAGTCTACTGGGTCTTCTAAATCTCACATCTGAGACTTTTTCTTTCTGTTATAACACAAGTTTAATTTATTCTCTTTTTTCCACTTTTTTATTGTTGTTCAACACAGTTGTTTCCACTTTCCTTCTATCACTTCCCCCACCCCAGCCATCCCCATTTCCTACCCTTGATCCTATCCCCCTTTGGTTTTGTCCATGTGTTCTTTGTACATGTTCCTGACAACCCTTCCCCCCACCCATTATCCCCTCCCAGCTTTTCACATCTGAGACTTTGAATGAAGTTCAAGAGTGACAGCACAGATGGCAACCTCCAGAGACCAGTTGCCGCTGCTCAAAGAGAAGGCTCTACTGGAGAAGTGGGCAGAGCCACATGGTGGCCATAACTGGTCATCATTACTTATTTACATATAAAACTTTATTGGGAAAAATTTTAATGTTGCAGAAAAATTTCAAAACTATGAAAATAGTACAAAGAACACCTGAATGCTATTTATCCAAATTCACCTTTTCTTAACAATTTATTGTATATATATAATTTTTGAAAATTGAAATAAAATACACAATACTTAAGACTTTTCATGTTAACCATTTTTTAGTTTACTGTTCAGTGGCATTAAGTACATTCATGTTGTTGTCCTGCCACCGCTATCTATCCACAGAAATCTTATCTCGCAATATTGAAACTGTTCACCTATCAGATATCTGAATCATTTGACAGGGCAAATTATGTCATCATCCTTTACCCCTAGAAATTTCCCTGTATATGTTCCAACAAGAGGCATATCATCTGATATAATCCCAATATAGAACTCAAGTTCAGTGAGCTTGCAATAATGCAATACTTTTAGTGTATCCTTTGTATTTCAGTTGTGTTAGTGGATTCACTACTGCCCTTTGTAACATTTTTTTTCATCAGAATAAAGTCTAGAAACAGGTATTGTATTTAGTCATCATGTCTCTTTAGCCCCTTTAATCTTAATTGTTTTCACAGCCTTTCTTTGTCTTCTATGATTTTGACTATTTTAAAGAATGTATATACCCCTACCCTTTTTAAGAACAGAACATCTATCATTTTGTTTTTTTTTCTGATGTTTCCTTAAGGATGCTGTCAGATCATACATTCTCAGCTGGAGTACTACATACATGATATGTTCTTCTGAGGGTCTCACATCTGGAGACACCTCACGTCCAGCTGTTCCTCATTGGTGATGTTACATTTGATCACCAGATCAAGGTGTCTTATTTCTCCACTGCATAATTGGCATTTTTCTCCTCTGCAACTAACAAATATGTTAAAAATATTTGTTAATATTTTTACTAACAATTAAAAACATGTAAATATCTTATTCCTCATCAAATTTGTCTCTAGTTTTAAGACCTGTTGATATTTCTTGCCTGATGCAATATCAGTGTGATGGTTGCAAAACAATCTTTTTTAAAAAACTCCTATGTTCTCCCCACATTTCTTGGTCTTCTCTCAACATTCTTCTGTCAGCAGGAGGCCTCTTTTTTCTTATCTATCTGCTTGTCTATCTATATATTGATCTAACATTAGTATGAACTCATGAATTCTCAATTTTTCAGTGGTTTGTAATGAATCATTTTGGTGCTCAAATTAACTCAGGTTTGACCAGGATAAGTCTCTTCAAGTCGGCAACTGTGCCCTTGTGACTTGCTCTTATTTTTTTTCCCTTTTTGGTGAGGAGAGGTACCTCTTTACTTTCTGACATAACAAGCTGTTTCAGGCTCCTCTTGTATCACTCCTGCTCCAGCCCTGAAATTGATTACAATGACTTCTTTAGTAGGTGGCAGCTATAGACTCAGGTGGCTATGTAGAAAGAGGGAATTACAACTCTGGAGCATTGAAGACTTTGGGTCTCTCTGTGACATAAGAAAAGTAGAGCAGATAAATAATGTAGTAACTTGGCAAACAGGTTTCTTATCAGGAGAAAAAACAGATCTGTCACATATATTATCCCTTGGCTGTGTCAACAATACAATAGCAGCTTGGAGCATGGACTCTGGAGTCAGACTACTTGGATTCAGATTTCAGCTGTCACGTGCTAGCTGTATGTCCTTAGATCAAAGACTTAGCTTCTTTTTTGAAATAAGTTTTAAAAGATTTTATTTATTTATTTATTTACTTATTTATTTATTTTTAGACAGGGGGAGGGAAGGAGATTGAGAGGTGGGAAACAGCGATGTGTAAAGAAACATCCATTGGTTGGCTCACGCAAACCCCTGACTAGGGACCTGGTCCACAACTCAGGCATGTGTCCTGACTGGGAATCAAACCTGCAACTATTCATTTCACAGATGGGCACTCAATCCACTGAGCCACACCAGCCAGGGCTAGGTTCTTTATTTGTGAAATGAGATCAGTAATAATTTTAACAGCATAAAGTGACATAAGAATTGAATAGTCCATGTAAATACTAAATAGAATCTGTAGCACACAGCAAATGCTCAAGAAATCACAGCTGTCTTTATCAACAATATTTGCTGGATTCCTTGTTTTTTATTTTTTTTCCTGTTTCAAGTTGACTGAAAAAAAACCTATTCTCTAGTTGAAAACCATTCTGTTGACTTCCGGCAAGATGGAGGAATAGGTGGACGCACCGTACCTCCTTGCACAACCAAGATTAGAACAACAATAATTTACAACAATAATTTACAGATAGAATAACGCCCAGAACCAACAGAAGATTTATCTGAATGGAAGTTGGACAGCCAAGAAGTTGAAGTAGATCCGTTCACCCTGACTGGTAGGAGAAGACAAGCCAGGCGGGTGCGGGGCTGGCGCGGGTCGGTGGTGCAAGGAGGTTGGGGAAAGTTTGGTGTGAAAACGGCGCAATAGCCATCTAGGGTGCAAGAACGCAGCAGTGATCCCTGAGTACGCAAGCTGTGGCTGGCGGACCCAGTGGGGCGGCGATTGTGGACCAGGGCAGAACTCGCGGCCCAGGATCCCAAGAAGGGTCTGGGCCCAGGAGAACGGAACTGCCGCCATTGTTCCCTCCCATCCCCAACCCCACATATAACGTCACAATCTAGCGACTGGGGTGCCCAGCCCCAGGGAACACCTAAGGCTCTGCCCCCCACCATAACTAGAGCAACCAGACCGGGGGAAAAAAAAAAGGAGAGACAGGGAAAAATATGTTTCCAACAGAGCAGATCAGTCCCCCAGGACTCATCCTTTTGAGCGACCAAGAAATAGCCAATCTATCAGATGTGCAGTTCAAAACACTGGTGATCAGAAATCTCACTGAATTGGTTGATTTTGGGCGCAATTTAGATGAAAGAATGCAGGTTACCATAAAAGAGATGCAGGAAGATACGCGGAGGAGAGCCAATAGTGAAAGGAAGGAATCTGAGTTTCAAAACAATATAGTGGACCAGAAGGAAGATAGAATCAACCAAGCAGGAAAGCATGATGAAATAAGAATTCAAAAAATCGAGGAAAAGCTTAAGAGCATCCAGGACACCTTTAAACATTCCAATATCCCAATTATAGGGGTACCAGAATCGGAAGGGGAAAAGCAACAAATTGAGCATGTATTTGAACAAATAATAAAGGAGAACTTTCCCAATCTGGCAAAGGGAACAGTCTTCCAAGAAATCCAAGAAGCTCAGAGAGCTCCAAAGAAGTTGGACCCAAGAAGAAACACACCAAGGCACATCATAATTACATTAGCCAAGGTAAAAATGAAGGAGAGAATCCTAGAAGCAGCAAGAGATAAGGGGACAGTAACCTACAAAGGAGTTCCCATCAGACTGTCAGCTGATTTCTCCAAACAGACCTTACAGGCAAGAAGGGGCTGGAAAGAAATATTCCAAGTCATGAAAGACAAGGACCTACACCCCAGATTGCTCTATCCAACAAAGCTCTCATTTAGAATGGAAGGGCAGATAAAGTGCTTCTCAGATAAGGTCAAGTTAAAGGAGTTCATCATCACCAAGCCCTTATTTTATGAAATGCTAAAGGGACTTATCTAAGAAAAGAAGATAAAGAAAAGACATGTATAGTAAAAGGACAGCAAACTCACAAATATTAACAACCACACCTAAAGCAAAACCAAAAGAAACTAAGTAAACAATTAGAACAGGAACAGAACCACAGAAATGGAGGGCACATGGAGGGTTAACAGCAGGGGGGTGGGAGGAGGAGAGAGGGGGAAAAGGTATAGAGAATAAGTAGCATAGAATGTAGGCTGAAAATAGATAGGGGGAGGGCAAGAATAGTACGGGAAATGTAGAAGCTAAAGAACTCATGAGTATGACACATGGACATGAACTAAAGGGGGGAAATGTGGGTGGGAGGGGGTGCAGGGTGGAGGGGAGAGAAGGGGGGAAATAGGACAACTGTGATAGCATAATCAGTAAAATATATTAAAAAAAGAAAACCATTCTGTTGATGAAGTTAAGTCTCGTGAGTGTATCTGGAACTGAAAAGATCCTTTGGTGGCATGACTTTTTTTTTACATGTAAGATAGAAGGGAAATTTCCAAGAAACTATAGCAAATATTGAAATGAATAATCCTAAAGCATGTTCAGAAAACAATAGTAGAAACGTTCACTAGGGGGAGCTATTATAACAAATTATGTAGTGTTCTTTTGAAAAATACTTTTCATATTTTATTGATAATGTGTCTTTGCTGTGAAATAAAAAGTGATAAGTATCACACTGTACTTTTGTGCAGACTATAAATATGACAACCGTTTTAAAAGGTAAACAATATAATCTGAAGAGAATAAATATTAATTAAACTTTGAAAACTGTGCTAAGATCTCATTGTATCTTGGCCAAAAGTTGGAAATTGTAAGAGCTAAATAATCAATAGGGCTATATAGTTATTTAGGTTCCCATTAAATAGTGCAACAAAAGAAACCATTTAAAGTAGTTGACAACATTCTCTGAAATGACTGTAGAAAGTAAAATAAAGACAAATGATAGGAGGAGGGGAGACTTTTAACAGAAAAGGAGTGGATTTGAATGAAATAATCTGGTAGGTTGGGACTTAGTGTGATGTAACAGCAGGGGAAAGGATCAGTCTGGTAGTTGGGGGATTTGGCTGTGGGGACCAGTTTTCCTGCTCTCTGACTCCAGGGAGGTTACTCAGCCTCAGTTGCTTCGCCTCTCAAGGGAGGTACCTGGAGCTTCAAGGCTCCTTTGAGTTCTGATATGCTATGATGCTGACAATAAAAAGCAGGAAATTAGTGTAATTATATTTAAGGTAGTTATTTCCTTAACATTTAATATTTAAATGTTATAGTCACATGGACTTTGTTTTGCTCTAGCCAAATCTCCCATGGAACCAGAATCAGAGTCATTATTTATGCAAAATACCTAACATGTAATTGTTAATTTTTGTTTTGTTCTGATTCTTTCTGGAGAGTAAGAGTATAGTTTCCTAGGATGGACTGAGCTGAAGAATGTCTAAGGTGGCTATATTAGTACGGCTGGAAGAATGGATGGGGTTTATTTACAACACAAAGTCAGGTGACCCAATAGGAAAAATATGTATTTCTTTGAATAAGACTTGGTATTTTCAACTGCATCTCCCATATCAATTGTGAATGCCTTTGTAATTGGCAGCTGCAAATAATATCCTTATGCTTTTTTAAAAAAGTCCCCACCCAAGGATATGTTTATTGATTTTAGAGAGAGGAAGGAAGAAAGAAGAAAGAGAGAGAAACATCAATGTGACAGAGAAATATCAATGGGTGGCCTTCTGTATGTGCCCCTGTGTTAGGAATTGAACCCGCAACCTAGGTAGGTGCCCTGACCAGGGATTGAACCTGCAACATTTTGGTGTATTGGACAATGCCCCAAATAACTTAGTCACCTGGCCAGAGCCATATCTCTACTCTATATTTTGTTTGAGAAATGTTTTTCAGTATTTGGGAGATATCTCAGATCCTATTCAATTACATTTTAAAAATAACACTGTTCCCATTTCAATCAAAATATACCATAATACTAAAGAGCTTCTGGTAATTTACTTGTATACTAAAACTACCTTAAATCTCCCATTTGCTTCTTTCAAAAATGATATGTACATTTGTGGACCTTTTTAGGATTCTGATTCAAGCAAACTACATGTAAAAAGACATGTATGGGACATATGAAAAATATTTAATGGAATTAAGAAAGTACTCTGATTTTTAGGTGTGAAAGTGATAATAAAGTTATATGAGTATTTTTAAGAATCCTTCTCTTCTTTTAGACATGCAGAATGAAACAATTATAGATGTAATGACATGATGTCTAGGATTTGCTTCAAAATAATCCAGTACATGCACGGGAAAGAGAAATGGTTGAGGATAAAGATGAGATAAGCTAAGCTGTGAGGTGCTAATTGTTGAAGCTGGGTTTTGGGTATGTGAGGGGAGAGGGAGAATCATGATCTATTCTCTCTACTTTTGCGTAATAAAAAATTTTTCATAGTAAAAAGTTAAAAACAAATCACATGCCAAAACAACTGCCAAACCCAACTGTCATTATTTAATAACTTTGAACTTAGTGTGGACCTAAGAAGACATCTTTTACAAGAGAAATTTGCAGTTCCAAGTCTTTTTCTTGATGATTGGGTCTGAATGTGTTAATCAATGCTGCCCTGTCATAGCCCCTGACATAAGGAAAATGCTGAAATGTGATTTTTAAATCATAAAAATGTGCCCATAGTAATAGCTCCATCTTTTGCATAATATTTAAATCAATTCATTGATTTCCAGTTGCCTGATACTCTTATTTCAGTAACAAAATAAACGATACATAGTTCAGTGAAGTTGAATCCATTTGGGTTCATTTGTACTCAAAAGTCTAAAGCCAATTAAGATCTGCTTTTTAACTGCATGTTGGAGGACAGGGCATCTGTCTCTTTGTAAGGCTTGGATTTTTTTCTTTTTTTTGTTGTATGTATTCATCAAAAGAGCAATCAAGAGCAGAACCCATATATGCTCAGCCTGGGTTCTTTGTCTACTTGCGTATGAAGAATTATGAATACAATGAATGTTTATAAATATTTCCATTAAACAAACATTTCCATTAAAAACCTAGAAAACAAAAATTCTCAACCTCATATTCTCCTTTTTCCCCTTTATTTTTGTTTCTCTTTACAATATAACTTCTCAAAAATCCTCTGTAATTCCTGTCTCCAGTTCCTTTCTTTGTATTTTTTTTTTGAATTCTCCTCATTTGGACTTTTGTCACCATCACCTTATTCTTGTCAAGGTCACTAATGACTTCCCCTTTGCTATATCCAGCTGTCAATGGTTAGTCCTTATCTGACTTCGCCTATGAGAAGCATTTGCCATGTTGGCTATTCAGTGCTCACTGATAAACTTTTTCACTTCACTTTTGGGTCATGATAGTCTACAGGTTTTCCTTATATTTCTGGTCATTTCTTCTCAGTTTTTCTTGCTGGTTTTATTCTCAGATTCTTGATTTTAAAGGCTCAGGTCTCAGTTTATGAAATCCTCCTCTTCTGTTTCCATACTCATTATCTTCATAATATTATTCAGCCTCAACTTAGCTCTAAATGTCAGATAAATAGAAATGCTGCAAAATTTGTATCCAGCTCAGATCTCTCCCCATCAATTTCAACTACCTCCTTGACATTTTGGCTGTAAAAAGTCATCTCTAAATTAATGTATCCAAAACAACCTCTAATCTTTCCATCCATCCCCAACCCTGTCCATCTGCAGTCCACCTCATCTAAGTGAAAGGCCACTCCATTATTCCAGTAGTTAAGACCAAATCCTAAAGTCATCCTCTCTTTCTTTTATAACCCATATACAACCCTTCTGCAAATCCTGTTGTTTCTACCATCAAAATATATCTAAACTCTGTCTACCTCTCACCTCTCACAATCTCCATGATTACTACTTTGATCTCTCTCCCTCATATTATTTCCAAAGCCTCCTAGCTAATCTTTCCTTACTCATCTTTGCTGCTCAAGAGTCTAGCCTCCAACCAGTAGTCAAAGTAGTTCTTTTAAATATTTATATCCAGCCATGCAGACCTCTGCTCAAAGCCCTTCTGAAGTGATATGGGAAGTCACTGGATTTTGCCTATTTCCTCTTCACCACTATGTCTTACTCATTTTCTGCTACTCTCCTACTCCTTTACTCCCCAAGTACCCTGGATTCCTTGGTGTCCTTTAAATATACCAGGCCTTAGGACCTTTGTGCTTGCTGTCTTTGCTACCTTGAACTATCTTCTTTTCCATAATAACTACATCAGATGTTCACTTGAATAACATCATAGTAGTGAAGCCTTGCCCTGGCTATATAAAGTTGCAGGCTCTACTCTTTCACCAATGGCCTGCACTCTCTACCTCCTTCCTCCTCTTATTTTTTCCTATAGCTCATGTCACCCTTGGCACAGTGTTAATTTTTACCTATTTATTTTTTATCATCTCACTCCCACCCCACCCTCCATTAGAATATAAGCTCTATGTAGGCAAATATATTTGTGTTTGTTCTTCATTGCTATATCCTCCTGGCCTAGTTCTGAACTTGACATTTAGTGAATACTTAAATCTGGAATGAATGAATAACTGATCACACAAGTCAGTCACTGAGGATTTCAAATTCTTCTTGTGTAAATATCATGTTGCTAAATATTAATAAATAAAATATAGAACAGATCCCCTCTGGCACACACCCCATCTGGGACCAAAGCTGCAACCCAGGCATATAGAACCAGCGACCTTTTGCTCTGCAGGATGACACCCAACCAACTGAGCCACATTGGTCAGGGCTAACTCTGAATTTTTATAACAAAATTTATGATTTTACTTTGGTTGTATTTGGGTTGAATTGAGGGTGGGAATAAGGAAGATGGGAGAGAGACATAAAGTCACCTTATCGAGTTCCTCCTTGGCTCTGTCATGTGCATGACAGTTTACCAAGAGCCCTTCCATATACATTATTGCTGCTTTTAAGCCTCACAACAACCTTTATGGATAGGTATTCCTGTACCCAAGTGATAAACAAGGAATTGGGGCTGTGAGAGTTTAAGGAATTGACCCAAGACTTCATATAGTTGGTGTGAGAGACAGTAAGAAAGGAGCCCAGCATTTGCGACAGAGAACATGGGATTGAGTTCTATGTCCTTATCTATGAAAATGCATTACTAAAATACCATAAGGCATTGGTAAAAATGTGGTTTGCATATCTGACATTATCAAACCCTAATGAAAATGAAAAATCACACCAAAATATTGCCTGTACTATGGCTAGGTAGTTTTATTCTACTGATCCATTATGTTCTTATGATGAGAAGGCAGCCATAGAATTTTCCATCACATTTTTACAAGGGCACTCAAGATATCATGTAGTTTATCTCAGATATTTTTCTGACAGGCCTGCAACAACAATAACAAAATTAAACTTATTAAGCACCCTTTAGGGGATGGCTGGGTGGGTGGGCTGGGATGGGAGTAAAAGACAGAAAATTGTACTGCAACAACAATGAAAATAAAATTTTAAAAAAGCACCCTTTATTATACAGACCACATTGGGGCCACCACAGAGGAATGGGAAACTAGTATGTATATATTTGACAGCCTCTAGAATGAGAGAAAATTCCACAGAGTCTTCTTGAGCAATCCGCTTTCATGTTTAAAAATGCTCACTGTGGTTGATCTTCTACTTAATGAGTGAGAAATATGGAAGAACCTATCACACAACAAGTATCCAACAATAAGTATTTATATGAACCATTTGGTTTATGGGCATGACACATTGCACACATGATCACTTTTTTAAAATGGGGCTTTCATTCTGGGAGATGCCCGTTCTGCAGAGGTTCGGTCATGCTGTCATTTCACGGTTCGTGCTCCATCTTAATCTCCAAAAGAATCTGGCAAGGCAGTAGGTGTAGCCCTCTTCCTGCACATACCGTTTTGGGGACACAAGAGGTAACCCAGGCTACTCCCTTCACCTTCTTATGCCCTTAGTATACTTTGTGAACAAAATTGATCTATTTTGCACCTCTGCTGCTTTGATGAAGTGGCAGGACTTCCTCTTCAGCCAGTAAACTTGCCTCTCGGGAATGTGACCAACCCAGTGACACTCACAAGAATGTCACAATCATAACAAAGACCAATGTAAGTAGAGGGTGGGGCAAACTGTTCAATAAACAGAGTGCAGATTTAAAGATCACATATTAATCTGTTTCACTGGAACACTAGTTACTCCACTTTAGCAGTTCTTAAACATTTTGATCTCAGGACCTTATTGAGGACCTTAAAAAACTTTGTTTGTGTGAATTATAGCTATCAAAATATATCATATTAGATATTAAAATGGTACATAAATTTTAAAAATTTATTAGTCCATTTAAAAGATAATAATTATAATTTTACAAGTAATAATAGTAACAATTAAAAGGTAACAGTAATACTTTTAAGGGGAGTTCTGGCCAAGATGGAGGCATAGGTAGGAATGCTTCCCTTCCTTGCACAACCAAAAGAAGAATAACAACCAATTTAAACACAAAAACAACCAGAACAGTCAGGAAATTAAAATGCATGGAAGTCTGACAACCAAGGAGTTAAAAAAGAAACATTCATTCAGAGTCGTAGGAGGGATGGAGATGGGGAGCCAGGGTAGAGAGGATGTGCAGCAAGGCAGCAATGTACTGGGGCAGGCAGAGGCTGGATTTCTCACATTCAAGTACAGATAAACTGGGAGGAACAACTGAGGAGCGAAACAATCCATGCACCCCAGGGTTTCATCATGGGGAAATAAAGCCTCAAAACCACTGGCTGTAAAAACGTGTGGGGGTTGGAGTAGCAGGAGAAACTCTCAGCCTTACAGGAGAGTCCATTGGAGAGGACCCTGGGATCCTAGAACATACACAAGCCCACCCACTTGGGAATCAGTACTTGAAAGGGAACAATCTGTTTGTGGCAAGTGAAGGAAGTGACAGAAGGTGGGGTGAGAGCCGAGCAAGCTAGTGAGCAGCATTGTTCTCTCCCTGATCCCTCCCCTACAGACAGCACCACAATGCAGCAAAGTGGGTTGCCCCATCCTGATAAATACCCAAGGCTCCACCCCTTACAATGTGACAGGTGCTCCGAGACAAAGAAATATGGCACAAATGAAAGAATGGTTAAAACTGCAGAAAAAAAACTAAGCAACAAAGAGATAGCCAGCCTATCAGATTCAGAGTTCAAAACACTGGTAATTAGGATGCTCACAGAAATGGTTGAGTTCAGTTGCAAATACAAAGTGAATAAAGGAAATTATACAGGGAGCAAACAGTGAAGGGAAGGAAACTGAGACTCAAATCAATGATTTGGAACAAAAGAGAAAAATAAACATCCAACTAGAACAGAATGAAGAAATAAGAATTAAAAAAAAATGAGGAGAGGCTGAGGAATCTCTGAGACAATTTTAAACATTCCAATATCCAAATCATAGAGGTGCTGGAAGGAGAAGAGGAATAGCAATACATTGAAAACTTATTAGAACAAATAATGAAGGAAAACTTCCCCAATCTGGTGAAGGAACTAGACATGCATATCCAGGAAGCTCAGAGAGTCCCAAAGAAGTTGGATCAGAAAAGAAACACACAAAGACACATCATAATTAAGTTACCCAAGATTAAAGATAAGGGGAAAATCTTAAAAACAGCAAGAGAAAAACAGTGAGTTACCTACAAAGGAGTGCCCATAAGGCTATCAGCTGATCTCTCAAAAGAAACTTTACAGGCAAGAAGGGGCTGGAAAGAAGTATTCCAAGTCATGGAAGGCAAGGACCTACATCCAAGATTACCCTATCCAGCAAATATTTCATTTAGAATGGAAGGGCAGATAAAGTGCTTCCCAGACAAGGTAAAGGTACAGGAGTTCCTCATCATGAAGTCCTTTTTATATGAAATGTTAAAGGGATGATCTAAGAAAAAGATAAAAAACTATGAACAGTAAAGTGACAACAAACTCACATCAACAACTGATCCTAAAAAACAAAAACAAAAAACTAGGGAAAGTTCAACAGGAACAGAATCACAGAAATGGAGATCACATGGAGGGTTATCAGTGGGCAGGGGGAGGGGGAGGGGAGGAATGGGGGTAAAAGGGACAGAGAATAAAAAGTATAATTGGTAGGCACAAAATAAACAGGGGGAGGTTAAGAATAGTATAGGAATTGGAGAAGCCAGAGAACTTATATGTATGACCCATGGACATGAACTAATAGGGGTGGAGTGCTGGAGGGTGAGGAGGTACAGGGCAGAGGAGGATAAAGGGGAGAAAACAATTGGAATAGCTGTAATAGCATAATCAATAAAATATGCTTAAAATAAATGAAAGAATAATAAATCCATTACATGTTAACATAGGTAGTATATTTTTATGAAGAATAACCATGTTTTCAAAAACAAGTGAGAAGAATGGCATTATTCTATATTTTTGTAAATTTCTTTAAATTCTGGCTTGACTGCTAGACTCTCATGTCTGCTTCTGCATTTGATTTGTTGCAGCTAGGAGTACTAAATTGAGTGGGAGCACTGAGTCTGACTGTGTCTGACTGTGTCTGTCCAGAGACTGGACAGAGACTGGACAAGTGAGTGGAGGTGGGAAATACCGGAGAATGTAGGAAGATCATGGTTTTGATTTCAGCCCTATGGATTTTGAGAAGTCTGTGAGACTTCTCACTGCAGCTATTGGCTAAGTAACTGTAGAGCTCAAGAAAGAGATTTGGGCTGAAAAAGTCTGCAAGAGCATCATCAGAGTCTTCTTGGTATTTACAACCATACAAATGTCAGAGATCCTCCAAAGTGGAGTGTAGAATAAAGATAGAGGAGGCAATAGAGAAGAAAATATAGAAGGGAAGAGTGGCTTTTGGGGTGACTACAAAATTCTGTCAGCAGCCTACTTTCAGATTGATGAGAATCCACAGTTTTCATCCTGACCTTTTTATTCAGAGGTCCTATAACCTCAAGAAGAGACCAGTTAGAAGAGATTTGGGGAAAACTAGTTTGAACGAAAGAAAAAAGTTAGATGTTAGTTTCAAAGATACCAACTCAGGCATGTCAACCAGGGATCTGACACTTGAAACTAGTGCCTCATTAAGATCCCTGTGTTAAATGAGAAGTTCAGTAAAGATTGTCAAAACTCAGTTTTCCTAGCCCTGGCTGGCGTAGCTCAGTGGATTGAGCACGTGCTGGGAACCAAAGTGTCCCAGGTTCAATTCCCAGCCAGGGTACATTCCTGGGTTGCAGGCCATAACCCCCAGCAACCGCACACTGATGTTTGTTTCTCTCTCTATCTATCTATCTCTCCCTCCCTTTCCTCCCTAGAAATAAATAAATAAATAGAATCTTAAAAAAACAACTCAGTTTTCCTAAGTACTAATAAGTTTGGGCCAATCTTTAATTAC
This sequence comes from Phyllostomus discolor, assembly GCF_004126475.2. Taxonomy (NCBI): domain Eukaryota; kingdom Metazoa; phylum Chordata; class Mammalia; order Chiroptera; family Phyllostomidae; genus Phyllostomus; species Phyllostomus discolor. The sequence goes on from NC_040903.2 coordinate 103,768,968, forward strand.
TATTCAGCACAGTGTGTTAGGTATTTTGAAAAGGAAGAGAATGCTCCAAGTTGTCAGGATCAGAAAGTGATTTGTAAAGACGAAGGTAGGCTTCATCAAAGATGAAGGTAGGAATTAGGACAGGTTTAGCCAGCAGCAGAGGAAGGGAAGGCAATTTCATTTTTCAGGAGAAAGAGGTCAGCAAAAAGGCAAAGAAAGGAATCTGTATCTGTTCAAGGGACTGAGGGAAGACAATATGGAAGAAAACAGAGTTTGTAGAAGAGGGTTTGGGCTGCAGAATATAAATGTCAGGTTGAAAGACTGTCATGATGGGAAGGAATTTGACTTCTCTCTATATAGGAGTCTTTATATATGGCAGTAAAATTGTGGGACAAAGTTACACTCATCAGGTTTTAGCTCTACCATCGATGACCAGAGGTGGAATGTCCTGCCTTGGGAGGTACTGAGTTCCTTGTTACTGCCTTATTCAAGGTGGAAAGATGATGCTGGAGAGAGCAATGGGACCAGATTCATTTTTTCCAAAGTGCTCTTCAAAGCCCATTTATGGGTCATGAAATCAATTTAGTGTATTGTATTAATTTTCCTTGGGATGCTGTATAACAAAGCACCACAGATTGGGTGGCATAAGCAACAGAAATGTACTGTCTCAGTTCTGGAGGCCAGGAGTCTGTAATCAAGGTGTTGGCAGGGTTGGTTTTTTCTAAGGACTGTGGGGGAAGAAACTGTTCCAGGCCTCTGCCTTTGGTTTGTAGGTGGCCGTCTTCACATTGTCTACCCTCTGTGCATGTCCTGCATCTACATTTTTGCTTTCTTTTTCTTAAATGTTCAATGATTTCTGAACTTTTTCCTACTCCCAAGGGGCTGCCTTTACTGCCTCAGAACTTTAGTGTTATTGACCTCAGATATCACTTTGTTGTCCAGAATCCTGCAGATGGTGGTCTTTTCATGGATTGTATGGAGTGGCTGTTCTCCAAAGCTAAGGTTCTAAATCCTCCAGTAGGTGGTGATCTCAGCCTCCACCTTGACCTTGATGATCTCATACTCCTGGGCCTGGTGTCCTGCCTCTGCGCCTGGTCTGGGCCAGCTCTGACTCCAGGTGCAGCAGGATCTTGTTGAGTTGGTCCATCTGCATGGTATAGAGTGTCTCCACCTCCCTCAGGCTGTTCCCTAAACTGGGCTTCAGATTTCTAATTTAGTCCAGGTAGATCTCCAAGGACAGGACTGTAGACTCAGCATCTCAGTAGCTCCTATCTCAGCAGTCTGTGAGGTGACCACAGTGGTGCACTCTCCTCAATCTGCTGGGACCAGTCTAGCTCCTATCAGTTTTTCTGAGCTAGCTCGTCATACTCATCCTGGATGTCCGTTATGATCTTGCTGAGGTCCTGAGATCTGGGAGCATTCAAATCCATGGTCAACCCAGATTGGGCAATGTGGTTGTGTAGACCATTTACTTCCCCTTCGTGATTCTTCATCATGAAGAGCAGCTCCTCCTGGAGAACCTCAATCTCTGTCTCCAGCTGCAGCTGAGTGATATCGGTGTCATCAATGACCTTTCGGAACCCATTGATGTCACTCTCCAAAGACTGGTACATGGCCAGTTCCATCTCATATTTGACTCTGAAGTCATCAGTAGCAAGAAAGGCATTGTCAACCTGCAGAATGATGTGAACATTGCCCACAGAACTTGCAAAGACCTGAGCCCTCAGGTTCTCAATGGTTTTGAAATAATGCCCCCAGTCTCTGACCTGGGATCCCTTCTTCTCCAGGTGCTCACAAATATTGTTCTCCAGTCTCCAATTATCAGCCTCCAGGCTTCTCACCCTCCGCAGGTAAGAGGCTAGGTGGTCATGCAGGCATTGTATAGTTTCCTTCTTGCTCTGGATGTCCCTTATGCCCTCTAGACCCTGGGTCAACCCCACAGCCAGGCCCCAGACCCCCAGACACACCACATACTGGTGAAATGAGACATAGAATTCCTGGAGCCTGAACCCCCAGGACCAGCATAGACTCTGGCCACACTGTTGGCCAGCCAGGGGCAATAGTTTGTGAAGAAGCTGGAGCAGGTGCTGAAGCTTATGTTGTTCAAGGAGGAAGGCAAGACACTGAAACTCATGTTCAAGCAGCCCACATTTTCTCTTTTTATATGGACATCAGTAATATTGGATTAAGGCTCATTCTAATGGCCTCACTTTAACTGGACTTCTGTAAAGACACCATATCCAGATAAGGTCACTTCTGAGGTACTTGGGATTAGGACTTCAATATATGAATTTTGGGGAAGACACAGTTCAACCATAACATGTGTCTTCATCATAATTTTAAAAATAAAATAGGATAGGATAAAATAGAAAACACAGGACATCATTTCTATGGGTATATATATGTATGTCCTGGGTTGCAATGTAAAATGTTAACAGTTAAAATTTCTAAAGCTGAGAATTTGGACTTTGGACTGAGGAAAAGTTCAAAGGAGAGCAGCTTGTTTCCCCTTCTACTCAAAAATGGGAAAAATGATTCCAGCTGGTATGGCTCAGTTGGTTGGGTATCATCCCACAAACCAAAAGGCCACTGGTTCAGTTCCTGGTCAGGGCACATGCCTGGGTTGCAAATCCCTGGACTGGGTGCGCATGGAAGACAGCCAACCAATGTATCTCTCTCATACTGATGTTTCTTTCCCTCTCTTTCTCCCTCCCTTCTCTTTTCTCTAAAAATCAAAAATAAAAAAGTGGGAAAAATGAATCTGAGTGACCTTGTCATGTTCCCTGCTACTCAAGGGTCCTTGTGTGTATATCGCAGGCACCAGAGTTATCTTGGTAGTTCATGCCTGCAGGTCTGTCTTGGCTGTGTCTGTGCCTTTCTGATCCATGCTAGTCTATATAGTGGTCCCCATTTATCACCAATTTTGGTTTTCAGTTACCTACAGTGAACTGTGGTCCAAAAATATTAAATGGAAAATTCAGAAATAAACTGTTTTATATTGTGTGGTCTTCTGAGTAGTGTGATGAAATCTCACTACACACTCCATCCCCGCAGGATGTGAATCATCTGTTTGTCCTATGTATTCACTCTGTGTAGGCTCCCTGTCCAGTCACTTGGTAGCTACTTTCATTTTCAGATCAACTACACGGTTATCCCAGGGCTTATGTTCAAGTAACCCTTATTTTACTTAATAATGGCTGCAAAGTGTAAGAGTAGTCGTGTTGACAATTCAGATATGCCAAAGAGAATCTGTAAATTTCTCCCTTTAATTGAAAATGTGGGTACAGTACAACAAGGTATTTGTAGAAAGAAAACCCACATTCACATAGCTTTTATTACAGTAATTGCTCCACTTTATTATTATGATTATTATTGCTGTTAATTTCTTACTGTGCCTAATTCATAAATTAAACTTTATCATAGAAATGTATGTGGAAAAAAATGGTGTGCATGGGGTTTGGTACTATCCATGGTTTCAGGCATCCACTGGGAGTCTTGAAACAAATCCCCAGTGGATAAGGGTGGACCACTATATGTATATATTGTCTGCTTTTCTCCTCCTGTGTGTTGTGCACACTTGCCTTTATTAAATTTTATTCTATTGGTACAGGAGTCTCTTTGTGCTTTCCCCCCTACAATGCTTTTACCCTTACTTAAAATTCCATTTGTAAAACTAATTTATTCAAAGCCTAACATTAAACTGAGTTACATGATATGAACTATATCTTATCTTTGTTAAGGGAAAATATTAGTTATATGCTGTGTGGAAGCATACCATATTTCAAGTAATTGTGGCATTTAGTCTGGGCTAAAACTATAAATCACATCACCCTCTCCTTGGAGACTCTAGCAAGGGCTCCAGGTAAAATTTCCAGTGATAGTTCTCTACTTATTGATGGGGGAAGTAGGACTGGCCTCGACTCTGTGTATTTTATGCCTGAATAATACTTCACTTTACTCAGAATTTAATCACATTTGTGACTTGGCATCTGTAGTCATCTGGGTGACTCTATTTTTTATGCATTTGAATCAATTGACAGGAAAATATGTCTTTTCATATAATTGCTATTTCTCCTAAACTGTAGAAAGGAGTACCCATTGGTGGGTGCTGCTTTCTTAGTCAGGTCTTGGAAGAAAAGTTCAAGAAGAAATTATGTAAATGGACATCTCAGAGGAGGCCGCTTCAGTCACACAGAATGGGTAAATCTGTTTCTTTTTAGTTTAAAAAAATTCTGTGCATCCTGATCCGTGTAGCAAACATAGCACCCAGGGGCGTTCTTTTGCAGGTAAACTATTCAGGGCCTGAAAGAGGTAAATTATGTGACACATCAATGAAGTATAGAGATTAAAGCAATGCAAGTCTGTTATAGAGCTGCTATTTTATGTTTCATCTTCCTTCCTGTCAATTGATTCTTGATTATGAGTCAGAGAGGATATTAGGAATTTCTAACTCAGTTCACCATTGTAAAAAAGCTCTTTAAGAGAAACCAATAGGTTCCCCCCACCCCCGCCACAAGTAATGTTTAAATGTAACTCTTTATCAGCCATTCTGAATTTGGAGCACACCTTTACTTTTAAACTAGGCTGATATAATGAAAGTGAGAAATAAGAACTGTACTTTAACTGGTGGAAAAGGTGGTCATAGCCATAAAGCTGCTAACAAAACATATCTTATAAGAAGTGCAGATAAAAGTAATCACATTTATTGGGCTATCTTTAGTCTCCATAAAGCTTGAGGTATGGCCAAGCTGACACAGAAAATGCTGGTTTTGGTTTTTGTTTTTTAATTTTAGCAAGCCCATGTCTCCACCCTAAGAAGATAGGAATCAAATAGTGAACCAAAAAGGAAAAGAAGTCAAAAGCCGGCCTCTTTGCTTTTGGAGTATCACCATTTATGAATCACTCAACAGTCAGCTCCCAGTGAAGGAAGAGTGATGCTGTGGAAACCGCTGGAGTCATAGCCATCCAATCCTGAGAAGTTCATGTAGTCAATTGGGTAGCTCCACTTTGCTACTAAGTAATCCTCTTCTTGATACAATCACAAATGTATCGTGACAACTTTCTGGACTTTTCTTCCTTTTCACATTACCAACTCTTCCCTGATTCTTTCTATCAAATAAATATTCCCAGGTTACCTGATAGAAACTTCCTTACCTCCTCTACTCTCCTACCCTAAATACCTGTGTTTCTTTATACCTAATCTTGCCTACATGGTCCATAGAGAAAGGCTTACCTTTCCACCTATTCTCATTCTCTTAGATATTTCTTATTCATTCATCCTCTTCTTCTTTAGAATCTCCAGTCTCTTCCATTGCATTTTCTTCCTGCTGGCTTAGTACAAACAGGCATAAGGATATCTGGTCTAGGGGAAAAGACAAGAACACATACTCAGAAGTGAAAAGGCCAAGTTTAGATTAGATGCTGGCTTACCCACAGCTTTCTCTCTGACCAGAGGTTCACTTCTTGATGAACTTTCAGCCATAGTTCTTATCTACCCAGTCACTGGCATGGTATTTATCAGTTAGTCTCTCTGCCTTGCACTGCGCACTATCTTTTTACATGGAAGAACCAAGTTATCAGTAGGATCCCTTAAGAAGGAACTTAGTAGTTTTTGGTTGTACCTCTCAGCATCTAACTGATTTCAGAGCGAGGCTATATTCTATGTTTTTAAAGTCAAGAGGGACTTGATGACATAGAAAAAAAAGTTGTTTTATTGAAAATATTAGGATACCTTAAGCAGAAGTAGATTTGTGATGGAGTGTCTAAAACAGTAACACCAGGGACTCTCATAAGAACCTCTTCCTGAAGAGTTCCAGGGTCCCTTCTTGGACCAAGGCAGTCCTTTGTGCCCGTTTTTCTGTGGGTCCTTGGAATTAAGTTTATTTGCCTCTCTTATTAACCACCACCCATCCAATTGCTTAGAATCAGAGCCTATGAAGAACTGAGAAGGTCTTAAGCTGCTTCCATTTTTTGGAGTTCCTGGTATAGTAAAAGATAAATTAATTCCAAAGTATGATTATGAAAATTCTGATCTGTATGTTTTAAATAATTTATCACTTTTAACATATGCATTGTTGTTATTCACAAGGTAATTATAGTATTTATTACAATATTAATGTAGATTCTATATAGGCTATGTGGTTGTATAATGAGATATGGGATTAATATTGAAAGTTAGTTGTCTTTGTCTTCCTATTGACCAGTGTATGTGATTGTTTGTGATTGTGTGCCCATCCTTTCTTGGAAGTAACTTTCAAAACCTAAATATGAGGCCCTTTGTGTCTGGAGACTTTCAGCCAAATAGCCTCCCAGTACTGTACACCTTTCCCTCAAGTGCACACAGACACACAGACATAATGACACACATGCCAGGTGACATGCTCTGTTGGAGATATCCCCCCAAGACCTGATCAAGAGTGGTAGGAAATAAGCCCTGGCTGGCATAGCTCAGTGGATTGAGCGCGGGCTGGGAACCAAAGTGTCCCAGGTTCGATTCCCAGCCAGGGTACATTCCTGGGTTGCAGGCCATAACCCCCAGCAACTGCACATTGATGTTTCTCTCTCTCTCTCTCTATCTCCCTCCCCTCCCTCTCTAAAAAATAAATAAATAAAATATTTTAAAAAAAGAGGACTTCCAGCAAGATGGAGGAATAGGTGGACGCACCGTACTTCCTCGTACAACCAAGATTAGAAAAACAATAATTTACAACAATAATTTACTATCAGAATAACACCCAAATCTGGCAGAGGATTTATCTGAATGGAAGTTGGGCAGCCAAGAAGTTGAAGTAGACACATTCATCCGGACTGGTAGGAGAAGACGAGCTGGGCGGGCGTGGGGCTGGCTCGGGTCGGCGGCGCAAGGAGGTCGGGGAAAGTTTGGTGCGAAATCGGCACTACAGCCATCCGGGGGTGCAAGAACGCAGAGGTGATCCCTGAGTACGCAAGCTGCGGCTGGCAGACCCAGAGGGATAGCGATTGTGGACCAGGGCAGAACTTGCGGCCCAGGATCCCAAGAAGGGTCTGGGCCCAGGAGAATGGAACTGCCGCCATTGTTTTCTCCCGTCCCGCTCCCGCTCCCGCCCCACCCCCACATATAACGTCACATTCTAGCGACTGGGGTGCCCAGCCCCGGTGAGCACCTAAGGCTCTGCCCCCCACCGTAACTAGAACAACCAGACCCGAAAAAAAAAAAAAAAAAGGACAGACAGGGGAAAACCATGTTTTCAACAGAGCAGATCAGTCCCCCAGGACTCATCCTTTTGAGTGACTAAGAAATAGCCAATCTATCAGATGTGCAGTTCAAAACACTGGTGATCAGAAAGCTCACGGAATTGGTTGATTTTGGATGCAATTTAGATGAAAGAATGCAGGTTACCATAAAAGAGATGCAGGAAGATACGTGGAGGAGAGCCAATAGTGAAAGGAAGGAATCTGAGTCTCAAAACAATACAGTGGACAAGAAGGAAGATAGAATCAACCAAGCAGGAAAGCATGATGAAATAAGAATTCAAAAAGTTGAGGAAAAGATTAAGAGCATCCAGGACACCTTTAAACTTTCCAACATCCGAATTATAGGGGTACCAGAATCGGAAGGGGAAAAGCAACAGATTGAGCACATATTTGAACAAATAATAAAGGAGAACTTCCCCAGTCTGGCAAAGGGAACAGTCTTCCAAGAAATCCAAGAAGCTCAGGGAGCCCCAAAGAAATTGGACTCAAGAAGAAACACACCAAGGCACATCATAATTACATTAGCCAAGGTAAAAACCAAGGAGAGAATCCTAGAAGCAGCAAGAGATAAGGGGACAGTCACCTACAAAGGAGTTCCCATCAGACTGTCAGCTGATTTCTCCACAGAGACCTTACAGGCAAGAAGGGGCTGGAAAGAAATATTCCAAGTCATGAAAGACAAGGACCTACATCCCAGATTGCTCTATCCAGCAAAGCTCTCATTTAGAATGGAAGGGCAGAGAAAGTGCTTCTCAGATAAGGTCAAGTTAAAGGAGTTCATCATCACCAAGCCCTTATTTTATGAAATGCTAAAGGGACTTATCTAAGAAAAGAAGATAAAGAAAAGACATGTATAGTAAAAGGGCAGCAAACTCACAAATATTAACAACCACACCTAAAGCAAAACCAAAAGAAACTAAGTAAACAATTAGAACAGGAACAGAACCACAGAAATGGAGGGCACATGGAGGGTTAGCAGCAGGGGGGTGGGAGGAGGAGAGAGGGGGAAAAGGTATAGAGAATAAGTAGCATAGAATGTAGGTTGAAAATAGATAGGGGGAGGGCAAGAATAGTACGGGAAATGTAGAAACTAAAGAACTCATGAGTATGACACATGGACATGAACTAAAGGGGGGAAATGTGGGTGGGAGGGGGGTGCAGGGTGGAGGGGAGAGAAGGGGGGAAATGGGACCACTGTAATAGCATAATCAATAAAATATATTTAAAAAAAAAGAGTGGTAGGAAATTTCCCACATATCACCTTTTCTTGCTTTCCCTGAATATAAGCACATAGGACCACTAGGTTTTGAGGGGGGGAAACAAAAACCACTATGCTTAAATGATTAACTTTGGGAAGTTTTACAAAGGTTTTGTATTTTAAAATATATTTTATTGATCATGTTATTACAGTTGTCTCAATTTTTCCTCTTTTGACCCCCCCCCCCACAGCCCATACCCCCATTCCCTCCAGCAATCCCCTCTGCCATCATTCACATCCATGGGTCATGTGTATAAGTCCTTTGGCTTCTCCATTTCCTATATTGTTCTTGACATTCCCCTGTCTATTTTGTACCTACCAGTTTGTACTTCTTAAGCCCTGCACCTTTTCCCTATTCTCCCCCTCCTCCCTCCCAGCTGATAACCCTCCAAATGATCTCCATATCTATGATCCTGTTCCTATTCTGCTTATTTGCTTAGTGTGTTTTTTAGATTCAGTTGTTGATAGTTGTGAATTTGTTGCCATTTTAATGTTCAGTTTTGATCTTCTTTTTCTTATATAATTCCCTTTAACATTTCATATAATAATGACTTGGTGATGATGAACTTTAGTTTTACCTTGTTTGGGAAGTACTTTTTCTGCTCTTCAATTCTAATTGATAGCTTTTCTGGATAAAGTAATCTAGGTTGTAAGTCCTTGCTTTTCATCACTTCAAGTACTTCTTGCCCGTCCTTTTTAGCCTGCAAAAATTCTTTTGAGAAATCAGTTGACAGTTTTATGGGAAATCTCCTGTGACTATCTGCTTTTCTCTTGCTGCTTTTAAGATTCTCTCATTGACTTCCAGCCAAGATGGAGGCGTAGGTGGACAAACTGTGCCTCCTCACACAACCAAGATAGGGACAACAACAATTTAGAAACAGAATAACAACCAGAAGTGACAGAAAATTGAACTGTATGGAAGTCGGACAACCAAGGAGTTAAAGAAGACACACTCATCCAGATAGGTAGGAGGGGCAGAGAAGCGTGGCCTGTCAAAGAAGACTCGTGGCACCGTGGTGGATGGAAGACTGGGGTGGGCAAGGCGGTAACTGGAGGACCCAGCAAGGTGGCAGATTGTGGCACAGGGTATGCAAGGCTGCAGTTGACTGGCAAGGAGGTGGCTGGTGGAGACATTTTCCTGCAGATAAACCAGGAGAAAAAACTGGGGAGTGGGACAGACTGCACAACCCAGGGCCCCAGCACAGGGGAAAAAAAGCCTGAAACCTTTGATTGAAAACACCTGTGGAGTTTGAGGTCGCAGGGGGAGAAACTCTCAGCCTTACAGGAGAGTTTGTGGGAGAGACCCACAGGGTCCTAGAATGTACACAAGCCCATCTACCAGGGAATCAGCACCAGAAGGGCCCATTTTGTTGGTGGGAAATGGGGGAAGTGACTGAAATCCAGCAGAGAGCAGAACAAGCACAATTGTTCCCTCTCGGACTCTGTCCCCACATACAGCATCACAACTCAGCCATGTGGGCTGCCCCGCCCTGGTGAACACCTATGGATATACCCCTCACTACATAACAGGCACATCAAGACAAAAAAAATGGCCCAAACGAAAGAACAGATCAAAGTTCCAGAAAATATACAACCAAGTGACAAACAGATAGCCAACCTATCAGATGCACAGTTCAAAACACTGATAATCAGGATGCTCACAGAATTGGTTGAATTTCGTCACAAATTAGATTTAAAAAATGAAGGCTACACTAAGTGAAATAAAGGAAAATATACAAGGAACCAATAGTGATGGGAAGGAAATTGGGACTCAAATCAACAGTTTAGAGCAGAAGGAAGAAAGAAACATCCAACCAGAAAAAAATGAAGAAACAAGAATTCAGAAAAATGAGGAGAGGCTTAGGAACCTCCCGGATATCTTTAAACATCCCAACATCCAGATTATAGGGGTGCCAGAAGGAGAAGAGGAAGAGCAACAAGTGGAAAAGTTATTTGAACAAATAATGAAAGAAAACTTCCCCAATCTGGTAAAGGAAATAGATTTCCAGGAAGTCCAGGAATCTCAGAGAGTCCCAGAGAAGTTGGATCCAAGGAGGAACACACCAAGGCACATCATAATTACATTACCCATGATAAAAATGAAGGAGAGGATCCTGGAAACAGCAAGAGAAAAGGAGACAGTTACCTACAAAGGAGTTCCCATCAGACTGTCAGCTGATTTCTCAAAAGAGACCTTGCAGGCAAGAAGGGGCTGGAAAGAAGTATTACAAGTCATGAAAGACAAGGACCTACATCCCAGATTGCTCTACCCAGCAAAGCTTTCATTTAGAATGGAAGGGCAGATAAAGTGCTTCCCAGACAAGGTCAAGTTAAAGGAGTTCATCATCACCAAGTCCTTATTTTATGAAATGTTAAAGGGACTTCTCCAAGAAAACGAAAATAAAAACATGTACAGTAAAATGACAGCAAACTCACAATTATTAACAACCACACCTAAAACAAAAACAAAGCAAACTAAGCAAACAACTTGAACAGGAACAGAACCAAAGGAATGAAGATCACATGGAAGGTTATCAGCAGGGGAGTGGGAGGAGGAGAGAGGGGGAAAAGGTACAGACAATAAGTAGCATAGATGGCAGGTAGAAAATAGACAGGGGAAGAGTAAGAATAGTATGGGAAATGTAGATGCCAAAGAACTCATATGTGTGACAGTGGACATGAACTAAAGGGGGGGAATGTGAGTGGGAGTGAAAGGAGGAAAATGGGACAACTGTAATAGCATAATCAATAAAATATATTTTAAAATATTCTCTCTTTATCTTAACCTTTGGCATTTTACTTATGATGTGTTTTGATGTGATGGTCTTTGGATCCATGCTGTTTGGGACTCTGTGCTTCCTGGTCTTGCATATCTATTTCTTTCACCAAATTAGGGAAGTTTTCTTTCATTAATTTTTCAAATAAGCTTTCAATTTCTTGCCCTTCCTCTTCTTCTGACACATCTATGATTTAGATGTTGGTATATTTGGAGATGTCCCAGAGGCGTCTTAGACTATCCTTATTTTTTAAAATTCTTTTTCTCTTCTTGTTGTTCTGATTGAATGCTTTTTTCTTCGTTATGCTCTCAATTGTTGATTTAATTCTCAGCTTCATCTTATCCACTGTTGTCTACTTGTTGATTTTTCTTTATTCCACTTAATGTAACTTCATTTCTGCCTGGGTCTTTTTTCTATTGTTGCAATACCCAGTGAGTTCTTTGAGCATCCTAATAATCATTGTTTTCAACTCTACGTCTTATAGGTTGCTCATTTCCATTTTGTTTAGTTCTTTTTCTGTAATTTTGTTCTGTTCTTTCATTTGGGCCGTATTTCTTTGCCTCCTAAATTTGGCAGCCTCCCTCTGTTTGTTTCTGTGTGTTAGGTAGGGCTGCTTTGATTTCCTGTCATAGTAGTGTGGCCTATTATAGAAACACACAACTGTAAACTGTGTGGGGCAGAGCCTTAGGTGATTGCCAGGGTGGAGCAGCCTGTTTTACCACTTTGTGGCTATGTGTTGGGGAGGGCTTTGAGAGGAGAAAATGCTGCTGCTTAGCCTCTGGAGATTTGCTCGGGTGGGCAGAAGCTGTCTCTTGGCACTCTCCCTGTTTCCAGTCACTTCGCTTTCTTCCTATTTGCCACTTGTGCCCTTCCAGCTGTTGTCCTGGTGCTGAATCCCAGAGGGAGTGGATCTATATAAGTCCTGAGAACTTTGCAGGTCCTTTAAGAAGAGTCTCCTGAGAATCCTGCAGTTTCTTCTGCTGCCCCAACACCCATTGGTTTTTATAGCCAGAAGTTATGGGGACTTATCTTCCCAGTGCTGGAACCCTGGGCTGGGTGGTCTGGTCTGAGGCTGAGATCCCTTACTCCTGAGGTATCCCTCCCAAGTTTTATCCACCACATGAATGTGGGACCAACCGTTCTACCACCTTTCCACTTCCCGGTGCCTCTCCTCTCATCTCTGTCTCTCCTACCTATCTGGATGAATGTGGCTTCTTTAAATCCTTGGTTGTTGAACTACTATACAGCTTGATTTTCTGATGAATCTGGGTGATATTTGTTTTGTAGTCTAGTTGTAATATTGGCTGTAGTTGTGTGAGGAGGCAAAGTACATTTACTTACACCTCCATCTGTCCAGGTTTTGTATTCTTAATTCCTATGTATACCTTTTACTACGTGGGCTGATGTGGCACCTGGAGGCTCTGTTATTATATTCTTTACTCTATTATTCTGGAATCTTAGCTTATGAAATCCACTCCTTTATTCTTTCTCCATCTTTTGCTATATACTCTTGCTCTATCATGGTCCTCTTTCCTGGCCCTTCGATGTTAAATGTAGGCACAGAGTCCTATACCCTGCTCGCATCATCAAAGTTTGCTCTTAGGTAAGGATCTGATAAACTCATTGCATCAGGACTTCTATGATTGCTGAGGCATACCTCTCAGACTTTCCAAGGATTTATAATTTTAACCAAAGGCAAGATGTACTTTTAAAGGGAAATAATTGATAAAGCAGTGCAGTGCTATATAGAATATAAACTACTCCTTTTGACTGTATAGGGATTTAAGTTTCTGACCTGATATAGTCTGCTATGGGGGCATTTTAAATTTTGATCTACAGATCTAGACAGAACTGGTTAGTTGGCAACTAGAGTTTAATTTCTTGTTCCCTGCCCTTAATGTATAGAAATAATGAAATGGAGGAAATTTGTTTTGTTGCTTGCAGAGCAGCCTATGGGGTGTATTTCTCTATAAAAGAACAAACATGGTATTCAGGCATTCTGGCAAAATACCTAATCCTTCAGGGAAAAAGGATACAGTGCCTAATATCCCTGCTCAGAATTTAAATGACAAACTTTATTATAGTTTAGTGTATCATTGGCTTGCATTTTTGTAATTTTACAAGAAAATTTCCGTTTCCACATATCCATTAAGTATCTGATTCATTTTCTTGGCTCAAGATAATGCCTTATAGCTATATCACCAGCAAACCAGTGTCTGCATTGGACATATATAAGACTAAGTGTGATTAAGCTATTAAGAATTTTTAATTACCTTTTACTGTTCTTTAGATATAGTGTTTTGAGGAAGCAGAGCAGGATTGGAGTATCTTGATATTAAAGAGCTTTATAGTGCAAGCATATGGACTTGGATTATTCATCATAATTGGCAGATTCTGCTGTACGGAGTCTTGCAACATCTCAATTTTCTTGCTCTAGTGAATGTCGTAATGAACACATTTACAGTGTGAGTTATGGAGAAGGGTGAAAAAATTCTAAATCTTTATAGCATTTTTATGTTCTGTTTTCTTTTTTGGTAATTGAATCTTGATTAAGAGGTAGAATTAACACCCAGTAGGACATCAAATTTTTTTTGGCTTGAATCCTCTACATATCTATTCTTCCTCTCTTGGACAGACGAGAAATAATTTATGGGCTCTATGATTCTGAAACAATAAAAAGTATCTGAAATGCATATTTTTTTTTTGTTTTCTACAATCCAATTACATTGTGCTTACATAAGAAACATAAGGTAAACTTGGAGGGAAAAATAAGTAAATCAGTGTCATCTTTTTCATATTGCCCTATTATGCTTTAATTTAATCATCCCTTTATTACTATGTCTTTGCCTCTGGTATCTTATTCCTATAATGCCTGGCAGTTTGTCATTTCCTTGCCAGCAAATTTCTTTAGGTGAAGATCACAGTGCCTCTTCCTACTCAATAGAGCATTTTGCTCTCAATGCTTTTTCATACTCTCTTTTGTAAAAGTAGTTTTACTGAGATATGTTTCATATACCATAAAATTCCCCCTTTTAAAATGTAAAGTTTAGCCCTGGCTGGCATGGCTCAATGGTTTGGGCACCAGCCAGCAAACCAAAAGGTTGTCTGGGAAGGGCACATGCCTAGGTTGTGGGCCAGGTCCCCAGTTGGGGGCATGCGAGAGGCAACTGATCAGTGTTTATCTTTCTCTCTTTCCCCCTCCCTTCCCCTCTCTCTAAAAATAAATAACTAAAATCTTTTAAAAAATAAATGAGCAAAATGTAAAGTTTAATATATTTACAGGGTTGTGCATCCATCATTATAAGATAATTTAAGAACATTTTAAATATCCCCAAAAGAACCTCTGGTACTAATTACATCATTCCCTGTTCCTTCTCCCCTCATCCCCATCCCATGTCCAAGGATTCACTAATCTGTTTTCTGTTCTATGGATTTACCTACTCTGCACATTTCACATAATAAAAACCATACAATATGTGGTCTTTTGTGACTGGCTTCTTTAATTAGCATAATGTTTTCAAGGTTCATCCATAGTGTAGCATGAATCAGTACTTCCTTTTTTATTGCCAAATAATATTCTATTATATGGATATACTACATTTTATTGATCCATTCATCAGTTGATGTACACTTGGGTTGCTTCCATTTTGGGGCTATTTTGAATAATGCTGCTGAGAACACTAGTGTAAAACTTTTAAATAGACATATGCTTTAATCTATTTTTTTAAGAATGAGGAAAATTAGAATACTAGAACTTGGGCTTCTGATTTCTAATAAAGCACTCTTTCTTCAGAAATTTTAGAAATACAAGTTATTTTTAAAACTCCAGTATCACATATTGCTTCTGCTTCTGGACTCAGTTTGCATCCAAAATATAGGAATATACTTTTATTTTTTTCCTCAAAATAGTTTCAATATCTTTGTATCTGCTAGTATATCTCTTTATAATCCAAATTGTGGATAGGCAATGATTCCATACTTCTAGTAAGTCTTTGTGATATGTTGCCTGTAATAAAACCTTTTTAAATAATAAATAATTGTGAAGAAAATCTGTTGAGACTTCTGGAATGAACCACCCCTTGTTATGGGTCTTAAAATGTTGAGGAAATGGATGTTGTGCAAAATGATTTGGTGATAATAAATGAACATAACACAAACTATGTCAAATTAAAATTGAGTGCCTAAATGGGCTGTGATCACAAGTGTGCTGCCTTGCTCCGAGTACAGAAACTGTATACAGCCAGCAGGTATCAACATCCCAGAAAGCCAGTCCTTTGTAAGCCAACCCACAGCAGCTGGTTAATAATGTTTTCATTTGTGCCCTTCTTCAGGGTCTGCTAGGGTTCCTCACTGGTTTCCAAATTCTAGCCCCACAGTCTGGTTCATAACTGCCTTTAGGTTGCCCTTTTGAATGCCACTGGTGAGTGGTCAATTATTAGACCCACAGAATATGAGCTTTGAAAAGCACCACAGAAATGACCTAAATCAACTCTCTCCTTCACCCATGAATATTTTGAAAATGAGAAAAATTATGCCCAGCAGGTTAACCAGTTGACCTGGACCCATACTATTTTAGGACTCCTAAATCCTAATCCAGGCTAATTCCAACCAAAAGAGGCCTAATAGTATCTTTAGAAATTACATTTTTAGCTGAATAATTTAATAAAGGATCAAAAAGCTTAAAGATCCTTTTCATTTTTTTTTTTTACTTAAGAAAATGTGAACTGCATTTTTTCTATAATGGAATATGCAAAGATTCACTTTGTGTTTATTCCTACTGCTTTCATAGTCATTTGATTTTTTTTCAATTATTAGAAGGGTAGTTTAATATAGTGGTCAAAAGTAAGACCTCTGGAGCCAGACTACCCTAGGTTTAAATCCCAGCTTGTCCAGCTAGTAGCTATATGACCTTGAGCAATTTATTTTAATTTCATCATTCTTATAAAGGGGACAATTATACTATCTAATTCAGAATTGTTGAATTAATACTGTATAGTACTCAGAACAGTAGACACTCAGTGTTAGCTATTGTTATTGTGTCATAAAATTCTGAGAACTAGTGATAAAGTATGTGAGGACATAAAGGGGTTAACTGTAAGTGGAAAAATCAAGGCAAGGACCTTGGCACTGGAGCATAGCACCTCCCTGCAACCTCACCTTTCATTGGAGTAAATTGAAGACAGGTATTCCGACACATGTGCGGGGCCCCTTTCCTGTTATAGGAGGCTAAGTCTGGGAGATTTCAATGCCAGGTCTGTACTTGCTTCGATAAGTGAATGAAACAGGGTATAAAAACAGGCTGAAAAATGTGCTTCAAGATACATTATTATATACTCAATATCAGGTCAATGGTTAAAACAAACATAAAGATTGGAGAAGTGACAGCAAACAAATGTCCCAAAATATTGGAAGCTTTGCCACTGACGGTAGGATTTTGGTGACTGTTTTTATAAATCTTTGTACTTTCAAAATGTTCTGTACTGAGTATTGTTTTAATAATCAGCAAACAAAAGTAGAAAGCCAAAATAATTTCAATAAGAACTGAATTTTGCTTTATCACAATTGAATCAAATGATAGAGTATAATAACCAGGGATAGGTGATGAAGAAAGATTTAAAATCTAAACATTCATGTTATAGAGCTTTTGTTGTCTGAATTAAAGCAAGAACTGTCAGGCCCACAATTCACTTTCTGAAACTTGCATTTCATATTAAAATTAAGCAACTGTTAATTAAAGAGCAGGGCAGTTACACAAAGGCCGACCACCTCATTAAGAGAATAAATACAGAATTTATAACTTTTAACTTAGCAGGGTTGTCTTCCCTAGACCCAAGTCAACCGCTGAAAAGCTTTTTCCACAAGAGGGCGGTAACTGCTCGGGCTTTCTTTAAAATGCTCCACAAAGGAATCGGGGCGGAAGGAAAGCGAAGCAGAGAGGCAAATAAAATAACTTTCCTCAGCGAAGAATTAGGAGGCGCACACGTGCGGCGGCCAGAAGAACCGATACTGACACACTCACGCACACTCACGTCAGAAGCAATAGCATTTAGCAGGGCATAAAGAAAACTAGTTCACACATTCGTTAAAAATTACCTCAAGTATGTTCAATGGCCCTTATTTATACGTCCGAGTATGAGTTTTTCATGGCCATTCCTATCAGATACTGTTCATTCGGTGAATGAAACTGGATTGGCATTGTATTCTGTAAAGAAGTTGTAGCAACTCACAGGCACCCCTTCCAGCGCCTGATTCGACGCCAGATCCCGTTTTCCAGAATATACTTTAAAGCAAGTCGGTTTTCTGGAAGCGAATGGATCTCTGCAGAAAATGCGTAGTTGGTGCGTGCGTGCGTGCGTGTGTATGTGTGTGTGTGTGTGTTTTGGGGGGAATCCTTTGCTGAAGTTGTGTGTTTTGCTGAAACTCAGGACCAGTTTTCTCTAGTAGGTTATTGGTGCTTTCTTGCATTCGCTGTCATTCCTGAATCCGGGTTGTGATATGGGAGGCATTTCTGGACTTCAGTATTTTCCATCTTCTTGGACTTCTCAGACTCCTCCCTTCCGAGGGCAGGTGTCCCCAGGAGAAGCTCGGCAGGGACTCTGCGCTGTGCGGCGGGGCGCCCTGCTGCCGCTCGGACGCCGCGGAGGGACGTCCGCTTCAGGTTGGAGATGTTTTCCGAGGCTGAACCGCCGGGGCTGTCGCTTCCCGCCCAGGTTTTGTGTGGGCCTTTCGTGGGAGAGCGCCGGCCACAGGACCCTACAGTCTCTTCGCCAGGAAGAACTTCTCCCGGTTCTGCCTCAGCCCTTCCCACATCGTTTTACTAATTTCCGATCAGAAGAAGCAGCGGTCAAGGGTCCAGTTCCTCCCTCCCGGCGTTCACAGGAGGCAAAGGGCAGACACGCTCCCTTCCCCAGCTCTCCTCCGAGACTGGGCTCTTCCGCGCTTCTGGACATTCCCTCGTCTTCCTTGACTTTCTACTTAGCCGCCCGCTGGACCTCTCTTTTATAACATTAGTGTGAACCTAGCCGGCCTCTGGGTTCCACCAAGTGGGCCCCAGTAATACCTCCAGAAGTGGAGGTATTTAAACAGGTCATCTAGACAATTCAAGCGAACACATTCTGGAGAGGTTTTTGGCCTGAAACATCCGCGTAATTCTCGTTACCCCTTACTCTTTTTCTGCGAGCACCAGCAAGGAACTAGCTTCCTGTGGCTGCATTTAAGTATCCCGATATTTGACGTTAATATATTTGAGGGGAAACAATATCCATCCCAGACCTCTGAATTTTAGTATATTTAGCTGAGATTTCATTTGCTTTTCTTCCATGAGTGACCCCGAATTCAGTGGATGTCCCTCCCATTTAAAATAAATATCCAAAAGGGTTGGCCGGTTCCGAGTCAAGGGTGAGCCCAGGGCAGGTGGTCACACGGCCCGCGAGGGAGAAAGCTGGAACTTGCAAACAGGTGCGTTGTTCGTAGGCTCCAAGAAAGTTGAGGGGCGCTCTGCCTTTCCTACCCCCACCTTTTAGTCTCTTATGCAGTCTCACAATTTGCCAAATCACTTTATTTTTTAGTTAAAATGCAAATCATTCGCTTTCAAACACAGGCCCTTCCCGCCCAAGTATGTGTACTGTGCAGAAGTGGGACCCGGGCGTTGCGACCACGTGCTGTTACACTTTCCACTCCTGGCGGGTGGCTTAGAAATGTCCACCTTTATTAGATTATGGACAGAAAAGCCTGAGAGCTAAAGGTTTCTGAAGGAAGAGTAAGTCCTGACTCTCCAGGGTGTTTGTAAGCGGGGTGTAAGACCTCGGCCCGAACCCCGCTTCCCGCTTCAGCACACAGATCTGCACTTCCAGAACTCGGCTCTCGAGGGTGGTTTAGGCCTCTCAGGGCCAGGGCCACCTCACCCGGGGAGTGACGGGGGCAACCCTGCCCCACCCCTCGGAGGATGCCCGTGCCTCTCCCGGCTGCCAGCTGTGGACAGACAGAATGGATCGAGGATCTGCAGCGCCAGGCCGGAGGCACTGGCCTTCCTTCAGCGCCGCGCACTGTGTCGGGAACACACGCCGACCCACGCGGGATTCCGGCACCTGGGGCTCACTTCCGGAAACTGAGGAACATAGAGCCCAGAATTTTTTTTATTGTCACCATAGAGAACAATGCTGTTATTTTAAATTCGCAATGTGAATAAAAGCAAAGGACGGAGACTTCTTACACGCAGAGTTGCCAAGTATTTAGCAATCAGCCAGTCCCTGTCTCTTGTCCCCGCCCCAACGTATATCAGATACTAAATTTACAACAAGAAAACGCTCGATTCTTCCCTGGGTCATAATACTTACATGAAATAAAGCGGGGGGGGGTCGCTTTTTGAAACTGGAATCTTTGGGGATCACTAGCCTCCTTCGCTTTCCATTCCTACCTAGAACTCGAGAATGCGGTGTCTTGGGCTTGTGAGGAAGCCGCTCGTGGCCCCGGCGCGGGGTCCAGGCGGGAGACTCTGCGCCACCGCAGTGCGGGAGTCTCCCAGGGCGAGGCGAGAAAAGGTTTCGTTTGCAACGAAGTGAGAGGCAGAGGGATCCCAGCACACAGGCCAGGGCCAGTCTGCCACGCACCACCCTCCTACTGCAACCTTCAGCCGAAGTGTCAGGGCGCTGGGTTTTACACCCATAGCCCAGCAAAGCACCCTTGCGGGAAAATGCGGATGGTCCCCACAGGAACTCTCTTCTTGCCCGACTCAGCATAATTCTCGCAGATGGAGGACTTCACCTTCTCCCAGGTCAGATGGAAGGTCTTATTGAAGTGATGGATTTAGCCCAGTCTGGAAGTTAATGAAGAAAGGTGGAGAGGGAAGAGGGAGACCAAATAAGAGTAACATGTTTAAATCTCAGAAGTGAATAATAAAAGTGGCAAAATATAAACAAAGAAAATTAAAAAAAAAAAACACCCCTCCCAGCTTTTTGTGCTTGGACTCATGTGAGTGCTTTGGCACTTAGAGACAAACTCCATCCATGGGTGGTGCCGCTCAAGTTTTATTCTGGAGCAATTTGTTTCTGTTTTGTTTTGTTTTTGTAAATCAAGTTAGGACTTGATAATCTCATCCAAATTGCTGTAGTGACTACCCCCCTACAGTGCGCCACTTTAACATCCTGAAAAGCAAAATACCTGCAAGAGTCTTCCTCCTCACAAAGCTCAACACGGCAGAAATTTCAAGGCCCGCCAGGGATGGGAGACATTGGGAGGGAACGAGGAAACCACCCTCCAGCTCCTACCCCTGGGCGTCCATCCCATCGCCACCGCCCACAAGGGAGGACATCTTCATCTTCCAAAACAACCCTGCAGCTGAGGGCATGGGCTAGTTTCAGAGACACCTACCCAGATACTTCAGTGTCTAAAAAACGGCTCCTCAATTTTGGTGATTCTGCCCTCGTGTAAACTCAAAACAAATAATAATAGTCAAAAGGGAGAAAAGTTTTTTTTTTTAAGCTCACTGCTCTCAAGTCTAAATATCACACGAGAGATAAGTATTTCCATTAAGCTGATTCTGTTCCCAACGAATTATGTAAAACTATGAATGTTAACGATCAAGAGGGAACTCAGAAATGAAAAGGAAAAGAGAAAGCGGAAGGTGGCAAAGATGGAAGAGGACGCTCCTTCGGCCTACAAGGGGATTAAGGACATCTATAGGCTTAAGGAGCAACAAATTAATTTGCACAATTCTGGGAGAGCCCAGATGGCCTTTAATTAATCCCTTCAAAAGAAGGAGCTAGGCCAGGGCTGCGCCGGCTGCCTGCTCCATTAGCTCCGTTTTACAAGGGACCAGACTCTGCTCGTGGTGAGGCGCCGCGAGCGCGTGGGGGAAGGGGATAGGGCGACGGGAACCGAAGAAGGAGGGGGCACGGGAGCACTATGAACTGTTTTTCCATAAAAGGGTTGGGTTTTCATTATTCTTCTCTTTAAAAAGTAATACCCTCTTCATCTCTGCTCCCCCCCACCCCCAGCTTTCCCATTTTATTTAGCACAATTAATCCAGGAGTCCACCGGCACCCCTACGGAACTGCACCACTAGCCAGGCCCCGCCCCCTGGACCCACCCACGGGGCGGAGGGAAGTGGGAGGGGCGGAGACCTGGCGGGCGCGGCTTCACCTCTCGCTGCTTCAGCCAATCAGAAGGCGCGGCGCTCCGGAGCGGACGCGCCCCAGAAGGAACGCGAGGCCGGAGGCTGAGCGCTATTGGAGCTGGTGGTTACGCCCCCCGCCGGCACCCCACTCGTCGGCCCCGCCCCTCTTGGGTGCCTCGGAGTGACGTCCCCCAAAGTTCTTATTTTGGACCCCCACTACCCCCGCCCTCTGGTCCCCCCTCTAAAGAGCGGTAGGGAGTGATGCAAATGTTTTATTACCTTTGAGAGCTTCATCGGAACTGTCAGGCCCGGAGGGAGAGAGCCGAGGAGAGAGAGCGGAGGCCGGTGCAGAGGGTCGGCGGGGCCGGCGGACAGGGCTTAGGAGAGCGGAGCCGGGTCCAAAGCCGCGGAGAAAATGCGAGAGAGGAGAGGCGGGAGCGGCGAGTGAGAGGACGCCGGGGGGTGGGGCGGGGTCGCCGGGCCGCTGTGCTGAAGTGGACCGTCCAGCGGAGCCGTAACCCAAGTCGTCAGACTTCTCACACTTAGTCTTTGTTTTTCTGTATCCCCCCCCCCCCTTTTTTCTTTTCAATATTGCAACTCTAGTGCCCCGCCGCCCGAGGGGAGCCGTGGAGACTGGTGGCGCTGCGGCTTCTGGCCGGCGGAGGAAGCGCCCAGAGGCGAGGTCCGCCCGCGGGCAGGGTGCGCTCGGGCGAGCGCCGAGTGCGCCGCCGCCTCGCGACCGAAGGAGCGGGGCTTCCGAGGGAGATTAGAGGAGCTCCTCGGGCGGAACCCGGCGTCCTTTGAACGTCTCTAAAGAGAGCCAGCCAGCCCCCAACATCAGAGTGCATATTTGGTGACTCTTAACTTTGTTACAAACTCTCTGGGGCCGGCGTGGGTTTGTTTTGCTTATTTCCGGGGGGGAGAAGCTGAGAAGTAGCGCGCTTTGAGCGGCGGGGCAAAGTGAGGAAGAGCGAAGAGACCGCAACAGAGCCCCGGAGTGGAAGGACCGCCAAACCCGCCCGGACGCCCGCAGGTCTCGGAGAGCCGCCACCTCTCGAGTGGCGCGTTTCGTTCGCGCAGCTCCGAGAGCAACTCTCGGCGGCAGCGTGCTCGGCCCAGTTGGCAGGTCGCCTCCGGGTGCGTGGAGCGGCTCCTTGCTCGCGCCCTCTGCGCTTCTGCCTCCCCTGAGCCCCGCCGGGGGCACCGGCCGGCGCCCTCGCTTCGTGGCTGCGGGCTGCGGCCTGGCCGTGGGATGTTAGCGGTGGGGGCGATGGAGGGCACTCGGCAGAGCGCTTTCCTGCTCAGCAGCCCGCCCCTGGCCGCCCTCCACAGCATGGCCGAAATGAAGACCCCGCTCTACCCCGCCGCGTACCCCCCGCTGCCCGCGGGTCCCCCCTCCTCTTCCTCCTCCTCCTCCTCCTCGTCGTCGCCCTCCCCGCCTTTAGGCGCCCACAACCCCGGCGGCCTGAAGCCCCCGGCCGCGGGGGGGCTCTCTTCCCTGGGCAGCCCCCCGCAGCAGCTCTCGGCCGCCACCCCACACGGCATCAACGACATCCTGAGCCGGCCCTCCATGCCCGTGGGCTCAGGGGCGGCCTTGCCCTCCGCCTCGCCCTCGGGTTCCTCCTCCTCCTCCTCTTCCTCGTCCACCTCCGCTTCTTCAGCTTCCGCCGCGGCGGCCGCGGCTGCAGCCGCTGCGGCCGCCGCCTCGTCCCCAGCGGGGCTGCTGGCCGGCCTGCCCCGCTTCAGCAGCCTGAGCCCGCCGCCGCCTCCGCCCGGGCTCTACTTCAGCCCCAGTGCCGCAGCCGTGGCCGCCGTGGGCCGGTACCCCAAGCCACTAGCCGAGCTGCCCGGCCGGACGCCCATCTTCTGGCCGGGAGTGATGCAGAGTCCGCCCTGGAGGGACGCGCGCCTGGCCTGCACCCCTCGTGAGTACGATCGCCCGCGCCCAGTTGAGCGCATTCTGCCGGCTCTCGGGTCAGGACCTCTGGTGGTTGAGAGTCGGTCCTGGTGGCTGTCGCCTCCCCAGTAGTTTGGCAACGCCAGGACCTCACAGTTTAGGCTGCCAGGCCAGGGTATCCAGCCAGGGACTCTCTCCTTCCTGAGCTCCCGCGCTTGCGTCCAAGCGCCTGCCTCTCCGGCAGCCTTGGGCACGCCTCGCGGAGAGGGTGAGCACGCGTCCGCGTGCAGCGCACCGCGGTGCGGGGCGTGTGTATGTATCATCTGAGGCCCGGGTTGCTCCGGGAACAGCTCGGCCGGAACCTCAGGCCGGCCCTGGGTTAAAGAGGTGGGAGTGCAGGAGAGGCCACTGAGCTCCACCTGCACCCCTACTTTCCCGCTCCTGCCTGTTGTCCAGGCCTCCACTCCGCCTTCGCCATTCTTACTGGCTTCCTCTATGGGGACCGGTGGGGACCGGCAGCCGCGAGCCCTCCACAGCCGTGAGCCGAGGCGCGTGTATTTGCACGTACATCTCAGCCCAGGGTGTCCCCACCTCACTTCTTCGTCCCCACTCCCCCCAGTACACTCGGCCGGCACGAACCCGTTGAAGACAGGCCCATGGCCTGCGGAAGAGGGTAAGCGCAGCCTCACTTCGGGCCGCTCTCCGCCGCTTGTCCCTCGCTTTTTCCCACCCGCCTTGGCCCCAGAGGGTTGTTGCGACTCCTTGGGCCCACGCATAGCGAAGGGTGTGGTGTCCCTCTTCGAGCTAACACAAGAAAGAACCCGAGGAGAAAAGAGATGACGGGACAAGGACCAGGGGAATGCAACATCTCGCAGGAACCTTGCTTGAAACCAACTCGCTTGCCCCGGGATCCCTCCAGTCTGTGTAATTGGCAACCGCGCCCTGGAGTTTCCCAGCCTCTCAGGAGGCGTCCAGGGCCGAGCCCCGGGTCCTTTTCTCGCTCAGTTCTTTGCTTTTAACCGAGTCCCCTAAGTTTCCTCTACGTCTGCCGACTGCTTTCGTGTGGCTGAACGGCGCTAACCGAGAGAAGTTTCGGGAGCCAGCGGAGGCTCCCGTGGGAAGCCGGGGAGGAGGGCGGCCCGCGCGCGTGAGGGTGCGGGGACTCTATTGTGCGCGTTTTGCTGGCCACGTTGGGGCCGCCAACAAAGGCGGCGCCTCCTCCCCCTCAGCCCACCGGCGTTGGACTTGCGGGAGGTTTCGCTCGCTTGTATGCAAAACCCAAGGAGCCCATTGTTGTGCGGACACAGGTTAGGGAAGCGTTCATGGCAAGAAAGTAGTCATCCTCACGCCAAGGGTCCGGGCCCAGCGGCCTTTCCCCGCGCCCCTCTCTGCTCACTGGGGCCTGACTGCAGGGCTTCTGCAAACTTCAGCGACGCGGTGCCCGACTACCTGACACAGGTGTTAGGCAGAAGGTTATTTACTGTTGCTCCAAACACATCCGGCTTTTGAAGCACAGGTCGCATCAAAAGGCAGCAAGGCGCGGTGGGACTGGAAGAGCCTCGACACTTTTAGAGCCCGCACCGAATAAGCTTTTCTTTTCCACCAAACATTTGTTTTGTGAATTCGTTTTGTTTTGGTGGAGCCGCTTGCAACCGATTGTTTTTCCGCTGCCTTTGTTTTTTTGTCCTCACAGATCAAGGATCCATTTTGTTGGACAAAGACGGGAAGAGAAAACACACGAGACCTACGTTCTCCGGCCAGCAGATCTTCGCCCTGGAGAAGACTTTCGAGCAAACGAAATACTTGGCGGGGCCCGAGAGGGCTCGCTTGGCCTATTCTTTGGGGATGACGGAGAGTCAGGTCAAGGTGAGTGGATCTCGCAGCTCAGGGGTTAGTGCTCCTCCCCTCGTCTGACAAACAACTTCTTGAGGTGCGAGTCTGAGGGGTCTGCGGAGCAGATGGGGTCAGTGAAGGGGGAGCGGTAAAGGCTCTGGGATCTCCGGGCCGGGCAAACTGTTGCTGAACAAAAGGAATAAAGCCCCCTCCTTTGAAATTAGGTTAATCTAGATAGCAGCATGTGCTAGGGAAACTCATGATTATTAGAGAGTAAAAAGCATTACCGAAATATCAGCCCCGACAATAGATAAGACCAGTTAGATAGCTTATATTTATTCTATTTGTAAAGATATTCAGGCTTTTGTTTGGTAATTCAGGCTTCACTAATTATATAATTTCCTGATATAGTTTAGCTACATCTTTATAATGCTACTGTATAGTGACTTGCAGGTTTAAAAACATAAATCCACAGGATGTAACCACTTAGCATGGATGAATCTGCTTTTAGTTTAGCTGAAGGCAATCACTTTCGCATAGTAATTTTTAAAATGAATTGATAGGATTATTGCCTTATTACGCAATTGAATTCTTTTAAATAAGTTTATCAATACATGTGAGATATTTTACTGTTTACGACAACTTAAATTTAAAATGTCACTTAGGTTATAATTGAGTTGTATAGCATATTTCCAGGGATTCAAATTTTAGAAATCCTTTCTTGAAAAATAAAGGGATCCAGCTAGGTTAATTAAATCTAGTGGCTTCTTATATTTCCAATATTTTCTTTTGAGCCTCTTTTTTATTCATTGTATTTGGGTTTTGGGGTATGTGTGTTTGTATATAAGTCTGTTTTCATTAGTAATGTCGTTGCTCTTTAAGCAGGAGTAACTGTGCCTGCTGGTTAGAGTGTGTTTCCCCTCGGACGCACATCATGAAATACACTTCAGGAGTGATTTTGTGTGTGACCACTAGGACACCATCACAGTTAGGATTATTTTTGCAACGACTGGTACAGAGCCTGCCACTGTGATCTGGAGGTCTTCATTTGTCACTGTAAATATGTCTGCGTGGCTTGAAGTGAATTATTATAGCTGTATAAGGAAAATCAAAATCATTTTCATAACAATCTGATGATTCTCTAGTTAAATACATAATGAATGAGAAAATGGCTGAGAAGCATAAAGAGAGGATCATACAATATGTTTGGTTGTTCATTGCTGATGCTTTAAATATGTATATCAAGTATGGTGTCAAACATGGTGAATATGTTTAAAATGTTTTTATATAAAATAAATGCATGGGGGAAGAACAATGTTAAAATAATATTTCAAAGACTAGGCGTGTTAATAGTGGGAAGTAATGTAACTGGCAACATTTTATTTTAAAAAAATAACTGATGAAAGCTCTAACCTTGACTTTCATTTTATGCAAAACATTAAACCAGACACACACGCACACTCCACTGTGATGATTTTGACTGAACTATTAAATATGTTCATGCATTTATGTTGGCTTATTATTAGTGATTTGAGGTTTCAGTTTTAGCAAATTTAAAAAAAACTACATGATTGCTAGAGTAAATTGGGAGGGTTGTTTTTAACTACCATGTTTGTGTATATTCAGACCTGAGACAAGTGAAACAGACACAGATCCAAAAGTGAATGGGAGAACGGAGGTAAGGGGGGGAGGACAAATGCTCTGCCTTGTCCCACAAATCACACTAGAGTGTCAGCACACTTAGGTTATTTGGAATATCTTAATCTAAGAAAGTAAATAACGAATAAAATCACAGTCATTATGGGACAGCTCTGAAAGGAGAAAACTTTTCCACTTTAAACTAGAAAGTAAGAAAGTGCACTTATTTTTAGGGACATTCATTTTACATTTCCAAGTTTTTTCTCTTCTGAGAAATGGCTCACAGACAACCTTAATACAGTTGTGTTACTATCGCTATGGCAACAGCAGTCCGTTTGTTGGCGCGGGTGACTCAGAGGAACCTGGGGCTTTCGAGACTGACTTTGACGGCTCAGACCTGCGAGATCTTTGAGGGAGGGTGCAAGCCATCAGGGGCCCGCAGGAGAGCCCGCGGGATATGGGAGAAGTAGCACTGCTCGGATCTGCTCGTTTTAAATTCCTGCCGCCTTTGTTTCCCCTCTCCTCCCCGGGATCGGCCCGCAGGTCTGGTTCCAGAACCGCCGGACCAAGTGGAGGAAGAAGCACGCGGCGGAGATGGCCACCGCCAAGAAGAAGCAAGACTCCGAGACTGAGCGGCTCAAGGGGGCTTCGGAGAACGAGGAGGAGGACGACGACTACAACAAGCCCTTGGACCCCAACTCGGACGACGAGAAAATCACGCAGCTGCTGAAGAAGCACAAGTCCGGTGGCGGCGGCGGCCTCCTGCTGCACG
This sequence comes from Phyllostomus discolor, assembly GCF_004126475.2. Lineage (NCBI taxonomy): Eukaryota > Metazoa > Chordata > Mammalia > Chiroptera > Phyllostomidae > Phyllostomus > Phyllostomus discolor. The sequence continues at coordinate 103,796,469 of NC_040903.2, forward strand.
GGTCCGAGACGGACGGCGCGTCCTGAGAGCCACTGCCCTGCTGCCGCCGGGGGCCGTGGGGCCGCGGGGCCGCGAGTTCGCGAGCCCTGCCTTCCCGCCCCGCCTGCGGGGCCCTTTGCTATTTTGAGATGTACATATCTATTTTTTTAACCTAGAAGTTGAGGGAGGAGGGGAGGAGAGACTTGGGGTTGGTGAGAAGGCAGAAAAGACAACGAGATGCGATGCGTCAAGAACGCAACGGAAGCTAGCCTCTGGACCCCTCTCCCAGGCCCGCTGGGTACCCCGACCCCGCACCCCGCGCCCCGCGGCGGGAGCGGCCTCCATCCCTGCCCACTCACGTGTCCAGGCCCCAGCGCTTGGCAGGGACGGGGGTGGGGGCTCAGGGAAGGCTTTTCGAAGGACGGACATCCACTGTGTTGGGGACCTCGGAGCTAAGCGTGCGGGCAGCCGCCTCAGATGGGAAGAGGGACGTTTCTCTCTCCCCTACAAACTGCTGTGCGGACTAAAGTAACCTGTTGAAGGCCCTTTGTAAATAAATCGTGAGTCACACTGACAAGAAATTACTTTATTGTTAATATTTAAAATGTAAAACGCTTTTTTGGAATTTGGTATAAAAAGATGGACATCCTTCCTTCTCTCTGTCCCTCTTAAGAGCTGTTCAAACCACACGTTCCCCTTTTATTTTGAACGTCATTGAAGAAGCATAGAAAAGAATATCCTCAGCTTCCCTCTCCAGCTACTCTGCCGGGTTTGGGTTTGTAGTATCTCATTTCCCCCTCGTCCCTTCTCGATTTTCCCGACCACCCCTGGCCCCCCGCCCGCCTCCAGCCTCTTTGCCTCCAGGACTTGAAGTAGAAGACGTGGAACTAGGAAAGGGGGTTCCTCTCTGAAATTGCACAGTCGTTTGTTGCTATTTATTAGTGATTTAAAGAAAGTATTGGGAAGGGAGGGGCTACATAGCTTGTATTTAATTTAACTCCTTTCTGATAAAAATGCGTGTTAAAGTAGATGGTGGGAATCGTTACAACTGCTCTGGGTCAGAAACATAAAAATCCATTTAGTTGCTATAATTGAATTTGAAGTGTTTTGTATGATAAGAATACTACAGACTATGTAAATTGTTTTCTTTTTAAAGCTGATAACGGTGATATATTAGCATCTTTAACTTTTATTAATTTATATAAGAAATTTGGGTTGTAAAGAGAAAAGACCCCCCCCCCGCAAGACCAGTTAAATGTAATGCACTTTGTTTCAAAGGATAAATCAAATTAAAAAAAAGTTTGAAGATGTCTGTTGCCTTGAATGAAAGGGTACAGATAATCTGATCTCATCAGAGATCTCAAATAAAAGTCAAGACCACAAAAATCTTACACTGGTTTCTTGGATAAAAATAGTTGCATTGTTGTTGGTGTTGTTGTTGTTGATGTTAAAGACTGGCATCATATCTCTCATTCTCCTGGATTGGGAAGTGGGAAATGCAGACTCACTCATAGGGCTTCTTGGAGAAACTTGTCTCAAACACTGATCTGATGTCTGTGTTGTCTAATTTTTTTCCTGATGGCTTTGTCTTTTGCAAGGAAGTCCCTAGGGAGTTTTGGGAAGACCTCATTTCCATATATCAAAGGTAGCTCCTCAGGCAAGCCTAGATCTCTTAGCTTAGAGGAGGCAGCGAAGCTTGATGATCCAGCAGCAACTGCTGTTTGTTGCTAACATTTTGCAAGCTATAGCTTGCAATAATGCAGGAGCTGGAAAGACAGGAACTCTGATTTTGCTAACCATTACAATTAAAAAGGATGAATTTAAAGAAAGCTTCTTCTAACTAATGTGAAAGCTGTAGGACGAAGGAAGCAATGCAAAGTCTTCTACAGATAAATTTGCATGAGAGAGAGAGAGAGAGAGAGAGAGAGAGAGAGAGAGAGAGAGAGAGAGAGAGAGAGAGAGAGAGAGAGAGAACTAGGAATCCCAGGGAGAGGGAGGTATCACTCTCTTGGGATCCTTAGTTTTTAGACCCTCAATTTTAAGTTCAGTGAAATATAGTTACTTCTTTAGTGTTTCAGGTTAATGAGCTTGTGTTCAAAGACAGAAAAATCAATAGAATTCAGTAGATTCTTCAGGCTAGTGTTCAGTAAAGTGTGGACCTGTTTTGTTCATCTTGAAAATAATTTTAAAAAACATTGTAAAAACTTGGAATAAAATCATGAAAACTGAGAATGAAACTGCCTGAAGGAAATTATTGTAAAATATATTCCTGATGGCATTGTTTAGTGGAAATAAAGGATGCAAATCTTCCTTATTTCTGTTCTCTAGGTTACCTGTAAAGTTCCCAATAAACAGACTTTAAAAATTCTGTGTTCTTAGCAAGACTAAAGTCTGTGTCCTATAGAGAGGCTATTTCAAAAGAGGCTTTGCTCTGCTGCAGTGATATAATTTAAATCTTAGCTGTGAATGTTAAGAACTAATTTCCTTCCTTCCTTTATTCCTCCTTTCTTCTCCTCTCTTCCTGTCCTCCTCTTTCCCTCTCTCTATGAAAGAATCTGGGAAAGAGCAAGTTTACCAGCCTGATATTTCACTTTAATTTTATTAATTTAAAAAAATTGAAGTCTTTCACCTACTTTATTAACTTTCACCCACCTTTCTTCTGCTTTGAAAAGGCAAACGACTTTTTTTTTTTAATTTCACAATGTAATTGTGAAAAATTCACAATGTAGTTAGGAATGCTACTTTTGGAATAATAACTATTATTACTATAATTGTTGTTAGCAGTAATATAGTAGTGTCATTCATAGAAAACTTGGAACTGAGATTAAAGCTTTTTCTCAAGTAAATAAAGTTAGAGTATTTATTTCAAGTTAGAAATGTGCAACAACACCTCTTTTGATTCCTTTAGTAAAAATTCCCTCTGTACTGTTCACCTTTACCTTTAGATACACATCTCAGGAATATAAATGCTGGTGGCCTGGCCTCCACCCTGCAGGCCAGTACACAGAGGGCAGACAGAGTCTGCATGATTGCCAGTCTGGGCACTGAAGTGCTCTGAGTTGTGTGGGCAGCAGCCTGAGTTGGGCTCTGGGACCATACTGCACTGGCATTCACTCCTTTTTTCCAGTTGACTGCAGCAGTGACTTGAGGTTTCCAGTTAATTTACTTCCACCCAGGATTCCAGCTGGCCACCAGTTGCAGCTGGCCCCATAAAACTGGGAGTGAGGTAGAAGTGGGTGGGAGATACTTTTCTTAGGTGTCCCTTTATCCTGGTTGGTTTGGTTTAGTTCTGAAGGATGTTTTTCACAAGAGTTAGCATGGTGGGGAAGCTGAGGAAACATTGTATGTAGCTCAAGCAAGAGAGAGTAAGAATCATTTTTCATTTTGGCTCAAAATTTTTTGGCATTAACCAGCCATAAGCATATGATTAAGGCTGTCAGCCAGTCTTTATAGATAAAGGGGTCATAATTTTAAAACAAAAAAAAAATAACAGCAAATGACCCGATGGACCACTGCTTTCATTTTTAATTTTTTTGAGTTTTAAAGTATAATTGATATAACATTGTATTAGTTCAAGATGTACCGCATAATGATTTGATATATTATGTGTATGTATTGTGAATGATTATCACAATAAGTTTAGTTAACAGCTCTAACTTTTTCTTTATAATGAGAGCTTTAAAGATCTACTCTCTTAGGAAATTTCTAATATATGTACAGTATTGTTAACTATAGTGACAATCCTACACAAGACATCACCAGATAATTTGTACCTTTTGACCACCTTTACCGATTCAAGCCCCCTCGCACTCAACCATTACTTTAAAAATACTTACAGGCAGCAAAATGTCAACACGGAAAACAAAAGGGGAAAAACAAGATGTGTGTGTGTGTGGTGAAGGAAGGGTAAAAATGCTTGTTTTTTAATTTTTAATTTTTGTTTTACTGTGTGTGTGTATATCTTTCCTAAAAAGGAGGTTGGGTGAGGACTGTAGAGTAAAAGGAAAGGGCCATGTGTGTGTGTCTCTCAGATGGCCCAGCAGCATTCACAATGTGCAGCTTCCTACTCTGATGTCTTCCCAGACCCCACAGTTCAAGCTCAGTTCTAATTGGTGGTTAACCTTTTCTTTGGTTGACATTCAGAGGATCCTGAAACTTAAAGCTATACACTTTCTTTCCCAGAAGCTGTGGTTTATCGAGCATCTTTCCAAGCTTGTAAACACTATAATCTATGTTCCCTTTACCTTTCTGGGAGACAGTGGGAAGAGGAGCAACTGAAAATTACTCATTCTTCTCTGGAAAGAGAAGAAATGTGTATTTTTTCATTGCTCAGTGTGTAAGCAGTTTGGACTGAAGGCCAACTCTTCTTGGAAATACTATCCTAGACAATGGAGTCTGAAAGTGCATTTGAAACCATTTAGAGTTTGATATCATGTATTTGAGAATGTTATTAGATCAGTACCAACTTGAATAGATTCATACTGGCCTGTCCTTTAAGGTGGTCATCATCTGGGAGGGACATGCACATACACAGCAGAGGTGAAATTCTGCTTGGGAGCGCCTAGAACTAATAGCTTAAAGACACTGTGACTTATTTTGTAGTCACTGACAATAGGATCATATAATAACAACAGAAGTGGTAGATTTCATCTATAAACTCTATTTTAGGCTAATTTGAATAGCTTTCTCTGCACTAGATTTTGTCCTTTTTTTTTTTTTACTATTTTTTTTTATTTCAATCATTGTTCAAGTACAGTTTTCTCCCCCCTACTCCCGTTCCAGCCCCTCCACCCAACCCTCCCCCCTTCCCCCCATTACCCCCCACCCCTAGTTTTTGTCCATGTGTCCTCCAAATTTGTTCCTGTAATCCCTACCCATTCCCCCCTGATTTTGTCCTTCTTAATGCACACACAATTACTCCAAAAAAGTACTCCTTCCTTCCACAGTGTGACTCTTTTTGAAAGGCCAGTTTCTCAGTACATTTCCTTTATTGACAAGAAATTGTGCATCTTGTTCTCTAGTATTTGCACTGAGATCTTAACATAGAAATTCATTCTCCCTGTAGTCCTTCTTAAGATCTGCAGAAAACAATAATATAGCCCTCCCCCCCCATATAAATGTAAAGCTTGACTGGAAAATGGAGTGATGATGTGAGCAAGATGACCAAAGAGATGGGGTATATTCCTGAATTTTAGCCTTTGACATTCCATGGATTGACTGCAAGTTTAACTGAGAGTCTCAGTTCACTCTTGTCTTCCATGTTGGTCCAATAGATCAAAAACCCCAAGATGAAATGTCTAGATATGCATCATGTGTTCTCCACCTCAACCAGACATTTCCATGGAATATCATACTTAAAGATTTTAAAAGTAGAGCATACTGTCTTTGTAGTGTTATTTATTCTAAAAGTTATTCTAAAATTGAGTTGACATACTGTATTAGATTAGTTTCAGCTGTACAACATAGTGGTTAGATATTTATATACCTTACAAAGTGATATACCTGATAAATCTAGTACTCATGTGACACCATAACATAGTTATTACAATATTATTGACTATATTCTCTGTGCTGAACTTCACATTTCCATGACTATTTTTATTACTGCAATATGTACTTCTTAATACATTTTACCTTTTCATCCATCTCTTTAACTCCCACCCTCCCCATCAGTCTGGCAACAATTAATTTGTTCTCTGTATCTGTGAGTTTGTTTCTGTTTTGCTTGTTTGTTTATTTTATTTTTTTGTGTTTGACATATAAGTGAAATTGTATTTCTGTGGATTTAGTATCTTCTGGAGCCTGACCAGAATTCTGAAGTACAAGCCTCATCCAGAGCTTCTATTTTAGTATACTTTGCATGATCATGGCTAGTTGGGGGGAAGATATATTCAAAGATGGATCCCTCCTTCATTCTAGGGAAAGAAAGAGTTTTTACCACATGATTTATATAGGTGCACATAATTGTCATAGAGGAGTCTACCCCCTATCTTATGCTATTACCTATGCCTACCTTGGCAAAGTCAAAAGAAATGTCGAGTTATAATTATGCTACATATTTAGTTATTACAATGGAGACAAATATATCAAATTGAGGAGGAAAACCAACATAGTTCTATAATATAGTTTTATTTTGGGAGGTACATAAGTTATGAAAAACTATCAGTCATCAATAGGTTGTTTGGGACCAATCTCTTTGTACAGACCACGGAAAGTCAAGGTTGCTGAAAATTCATTAACTTAGTTATTATCAGATGGTCTAATCACCTTCAAACAAAGGGCATCCAATAAGTTTTCATGCCTCCAATCTGAGCCCCATATGCGGGTCCATGGTTTTTAGTGATTCTGCTAGTCATCGTCAATAGCTTTGACCCTTGTGCATGAAGCAGTGGCTCAGCTCTTGAAAATAATTTTGAAAACTTTTCTCCTCCCTGGGTTTGTCTTCTTCCCTCTCTGTGCTGTTTACTTGGTCTGTAATTATTGGTCTAACTTTCTTCCAAAACTGAAAAGTTCCAAGTGAATGAGTAGATTTGAGAAATCTTTTGTCTTTGCCAGAATCAGGAGATCTTACAGCATTGGAGAGCAGGACTGTGGAGCCAGATTATTTGATCTATCACTGACTGGTTATGTGATTTTGGACAAATGACTCTACCTCTCTGTGCCTCATCTTCTCATCTGTAAAATAAAGATGATAATGGTACCTATTTCATAGGGTTGTTGGGATAATTAAATTCCTCGAGAGTGCTTTTTTTATATGAAACTTAATGCTTAACTACTTGTGGTAGTTTTCAAATGTTTCCAAAACATCTTTGATATTCCTTTAAAAGATGGAGCCTAATACCCTTCTTCTTGAATATGGCTATATTTAGTGACTTCATTACATGCATTCACTAGACGTGATGGTGTGTGACTGGGTCATAAAAGGCATTGTGGCTTTCTCCTTGTTAGCTCTCTTGGATCGCTCAGTGTGGGAGAAGTCAGCTGCCATTTTGTGAGGACACTCAAGTAGCCTTATAGGGACATAGATCTGTTTGGTGAGAAATCAAGGCCTCTGCCAACAATCAGTCCTAATTTGCAAGGAGTGTAAGTCAACTCTGCAAGCCTTCATGTGACTGCAGCCCTGGCCAATGTCTTGACTGAAACCTTATGAGAGACCCTGAGGCAGAATCACTCACGTTTCCAACTCTCCAGACTTCCTGATCCACAGCAACTGTGTGAGATAATCAGTGTTTGTTTTAAGCCATTACATTTGGGGTAATTTGTTACATAGCATAGACAAGTATCTGTATTAGATACAGTATCTAACACCTTACTTTTGTTCTCCGGATTAAGAGCTGTGCATTGATAATGGAGACCCCGGCTCGTGGGGTTGGCCACATTGTGGATGAGGCACGAGACATTCACATGGACTACTGAGTCCTGTGGAGGAAAAGGGCAAGCATGGCTTTTCTCTCAAGGGGAGCAAAAGCCGCGGCCTCCGCCATGACAGGCCGTTATTTCTTTTTCTGGGCACCTTACATGATGGTCCTCATTTACTATGCACAGGTTCACTTTAGGTGGTTACCTTTTACAGAAAACAAAGGAGCAGAGCCCGTTAATCACATCACAGAAGAAGGATATTTGCAAATGAAAAGGGAAAAGTAGTTGAACTGGGTTACACTCATCCTTGGAAAGTTTAGCATGGATTTTAGGAAGTTAATTTGCAGCAAATGTTTGCTGCCTCAAATGAGGGTGAGGAAATTTTAGCAAAAGCAAGTCTCAAAGCGGCCTAGGTACATTGCAGGCCTGATTTCCCACAGGAGAACCTATCCGTGGGTGTGGGTCCTTGTGCATATCTGAGTGGGAGCTGGGCCCATGCCACACAGAATGGTCTCCTACACATTGAGGGTAAAGACTCTTGAGGAAGGCATTTTTCATGATTACTTAGTCACTTGAAAATGATAACAGGATGATCCCATGTTGTGTGAAGGGAGCACTGGTTAACTTCATTAAGGTCAGAAAACTTGCATTCTAGAGCTGGTTTCCATTTCTTGCTGGTAACTTGGGCAAGTAACTTAACTTGGATAATCTTTCATTTCCTTATCTATAAAATTATCTTAATAATAATTCCTGCTTCACAAAGTTGTTGTGAAACTCAAAAGCAAAAGGCCTTCATAAAATATAAAGCAGCACACCAATGTGTGAGGTGATGACTGTATCCTGTACTAGGGAAGTATAGTTTGGCTAAGCATGTCATTCTGTTTTTCTCCCATTAGAAATTTCAGAAATAGAAAGAACCTGGATCTGGCTTCACAGGACAGTATTATTTATGTCCCCATAGAACATGGCCACAGACACACTTCCAACTTTACTCTGGTTGGTTGGATGCTAGGAAAGCTGAGAGAAAAAAACCCAGAGAAAGAAAAAATGTACAAAGGAGTGAAGAAATCCTAGATTTAGAGTTAGGACTGGGGTTTGGAATTTCTCCCTTTAACTTTCCTTTGATAAATAGGAACATGACTTTGTTTCCAAGAGAGTCAAGGGGCAAGTAGGCAGGAGAGAGAAGCAGTGAGTGATATGTGATTGACTTTTTGGAATGAAGGAAGAAAGGGAGGCAGCAAACTCCTAAAAAAAAGTCAGGAGAGCTCATTCTTAATTAAGAGGAAAGCTCCTGTAGACCTTGCTCCTTCCAGTGTGAGTTTGGGTATTACATACTTGCCAATTGAAGTTGATGGGCAGAAGGCTTCTCTACCTGGCTTGTCTACTTAACTTTTGTACATTCCTCACAATACAGCAGAAGCAAAGAGGAGCCAGTGCACCATGGAATCAGTAAAAACAGCAAATACAGTTGAAGATTTGGGCTTCCTTACCTCTGGTGTAGGAAGCAATCCCACTGCCTGCATAGGTATTCTGATAAAGGTGATTGAAAAGAGAAAAAGGACTTCAAATGAAAACATGAAATCAGCACATTGTCATTAATCTACATGAGATAAGGAGGAAGGCAGAGGTTGATGACTTCAAGGGACCTCACCTTCAGCATACTTAAGGTGACTCCGTCAGCCAGGGATCCATGCTCTACTTGGAAGGATAATGATGGTTTCCAGGTGGACAGTTTGCTTGTTTGCCTGCCTCCTTCCCTCACTTCTGACTCCCTCTCTCTCCCCTCCCTTCTCTTCCCACTCTTCTCCTTTTGTTACAGTGGCTCAGTGCCAGGAGGGTGACAGTTTGGATAGAGCTGCATCTGAAACTCAAAATAGTCAGACTGCAAGGGCACAGGACTGTATGCTCCTTGTTTACTGTTGCATCCCCAGGACATTGCATGGTGTCTGGCACATAGAGGTTATTCAATTAATATTTCTTTAAAGTGCATACACATGTGTGCATGTGTGCACATGTGCACGCACACACACACACACACACACACACCATACAATGAACTGCATTCTCATGAAGGTTTTAAAGAAAATTACAAATATTTAGTGCAACCAGTTCCCTTTTCCAAGCTTAGAGGCTATAACGAGTCTCTTCTAATTCTGAGTACATATGTAAACATCTGATAAATTACTGTAAAAACAACTATGCACAGCTTAAGTAGCAAATGGGTGAATTCAATGTAAAGATTTTCTCTGGGTGAAGTGGAAGATCAAGTAAAGGTTTATAATAAATTCATATATCACCTCACAACATAGTTACTTTGAAATAAAATCTTCAGCATAATCAACATTTGTAGTAATATGTGTCACTCTCCAAGGCACGTGAGTTATAATTATGCATAAAGCAATAAATAAGTAAGAAGAGGACTTACTGACTATTTAAAATACTCATTGCAGCTGAGATTCATGTCTCTTTCACTGATCCCATTAGAGAGTCTTCAATATGGAACTTAGATTTCCAGCAATGTTTTCTTTGGGACAAAAATTTGGGAGGATGTAAATTAATACAACTAACTGCTACATGTTTTAACTGGGCTTTCCTCCTGTTACAGGATTCTATTTCTAAGAATTGGAAGCATTTCCCTTGCCCACCCTCCATGTCTGTCTCCTGCTACTCTCAGTACTTAAAAAATCTGGATGCATTGTGGAGGGACCTGTGCATCTTCAGAGATCCTTTATGGTGAACCAATTGTTGGAGGCTGTGTGAGGTCTGAGAAGCCTGCCACAGAGATTGTAGCAGGTAGCTAGTGGTGGGGCTGGAGTCAACTTGCCCTTTACTTGTTGGCCAAGGTTTAATCTATATTCTTTAGTCCACTCCCTTTCCTTGCCGCTAGAACATCAGGGAAAAGTTCTTGTCTTTGTTTTCTCTTCCCAATTAGTCTCTGTAAAAGGCAACTGTTAATGACCTCTTCTATTTTCAACAAGGTTTCAAAAACATGTCACCCCACTCCCACCCCCAGAGAGAGGGTCATGAACAAATCTAGGGTTGAAGAAGGCAGGAGGAATGGATAAGGGACCTCAGTCCTCTTAAATAGGATGATAAAACTAGCAATACCTCCCCTTTCCCCAAAGAGTACAAGGTCTTCCACTTGTCAAGGCTTCATCTTTCAACGCCTTTTCTTCTGTACAGCGACGGCTAAACCCACTGTCCCTTAGGAGCCAGGGCCGCCGTATGTTGTGCCTTCGCTCCCTCAAAATCGGGGTGTCCTTCACCCGGGAGTGTTGTGGTGGTCCACCCGGATCTCAGTTCCACAGCCAAAGTCCAAGTTCTCTCATTTTACCTGGCCTTATTCAGCCGGGCAGAAAACTCGCTCCCCTTTCAAGGGTCTGTTTCCGGCAGGCGGTGTCTCGTGTAATACTGGCACAAAGGCGGTCCTCTTTAAAGAGCGGAGTGTGCATAACAGCAGAGAATGAGGAAACGCGGCCTGCTCTGGGCGAGAGGGCCCGCATCTGGTGCGGGAAGATTTCCTGAACCGGGACAACTGTTCTTAGGGGCGAAGTTCGGAAAGTACACTGCGGTTCCACGTACAGGCAGTACTGAAATGATCTCCCCAAAGTCTGGAGAGGTTGCGCCTGGCTTCGGCCTTCCAGAAATTTCGGCCCAGGTGAGGGGAGAGGGGACTCCCTGCGGGGCCTGAAGGTGGGGCCACTCTCAGAAGTCCCACCCGGCTCAAAAAGGGCCTGGAAAGAAAAGATGTGGATTTGGGGGGACTGAAGCTCTGTTTGAATTACAAAGGTCAACGAGACAAACTGGAATTAATCTTGATTAAATGGGAAGAAGAGTTAAAAACTCTGTTTGCCCGAGTCAAATCGTTTGCTCCGAAAGGGTCTCGTCACAGAAGAATCCCACGTACAGGCTCAGGCTGGGTCCTCTCTCCTCTCTTCGGTGGGCAAAGTCTGAGTCCTCGGCTCTAGGACTGCACATGGGGACTGGAGGCCAAGAGCGTTGTCTGTAGGGTGAGTTTCAAGGTGATACTCGCTGCGTGGACGAGGCCGGGACTGAAGCCGTTAGAACCCACAGAGTGGGTTTGCCTTTCTAGCTTATTGACAGCTTAGCTTTAAGCCCACAGGGTGGCTCCTCTGCGGACACCTGCATCACACGTGGCACCTGCCCAGGGAGCGCGCACACCCACAGAGGAACAGAAGGTCCCTCTAGTGCGGGGAAAGGGCTGTTCAGCTGCCCCTTGCTTTATAGACCCCTCCTTTCGTGTTCTTTTCTGCGCGACTCTTCCACGGTTTGCATTGAGCTAAAATCCTGTCACTGTACAGCGAGGCTCAAGGAACTCATCTCCACACACCATCATAATTTCCCTACTACATTCTCCATTTTCTTTAAGGGATGAGAAGGAAATTCGAGAGTTTGGACGTGAAAGCACCCTATTTCCTTCTCTAGTCCTAGTTCTGCTTTTTGGCACATTTCCTTATTGAGTCCAGCCAACGAAGTCTGTTTAGGATTCAGGACGCTTGTCACCACATCTGGCCCCATTTCTCTCTTTCTTGAGGCCGGTCCCGTCCCCAGATTCCAGGCCAATGGCGGGCTCCGTGGCCTCTGCCCGGCTCGCCTGGCACAAGCCCGGTGGGGTCCCGTAGGCTCCACTCACAGCTGCCGCTGGGGAGGGGCAGGCGGGCTCCCCACCCTAGGACTGCATCCCTCCTAGAAAGTCGAGGGCGCGAGAAGCCCCTCCCATCGCCCCTGGAAGGGAGGCCTTCAAAGCTGTCTGCCAACCCTGATGGAAAGTGACCGCGCGTTTTAGCTGAGGAATGAATGAAGCTCGAGTGCCCAGGCCAGAGTCGAGCATAGCCCTCTCTGCGTTCCCTCCGTACCTCCCCGAGTTGTAGCCTGAGCTTCGAGATCACAGGCTGAGCCTCGGAGGCCCGCGGTTGACCGTGCAGCCCACTGCAGCTCGGGCGGGACCTGCTCTGGCGCCCGGGCTCCAAGCCCTGGCTGCGCGCACAGAGGTCCAGCGTGACCCCTGGAGGCCCGGAGGGGCCTCGGACGCCCACGCGCGCTTCGGTTGGCGAGCACAGGGCATCAGCATTTCGTCCCTTGGCTGGGGGATAATTTGCGACTCTGGCGTGGCCAGCGCGCTGTGCCTTCGCCTCCACCCACGCTGCTGGGAAGAGTGTATTCTGTTGGGTCTCCCAGGTCTCAGAGTTGCATTACGGTGACAGCGGAGGTCGGTTCGCGGTCTCCTAATTCGTAGAAGAGGATGGGTCCTCCTCTCTGAGCTCCTTGGCACCAGCCCGCCGAGCCACTGCGCTCTCTTCCGCAGAGTAGTTTTCCGTCTACTCTCTCCTTGCTTGGTTATTACCATGAAACCGTAAAGGCAAACACAGCTATGCCGAACATCACCATTAAAAAGAAAAAGGTATTAAATGATATATTTAGAGAAGTGTGTGCTCACGTGTGTACTTGTATCCACACACAGCCTCATACACCTGATTCTATCTCTAGGTCCCACCTCTCCCCCTTCCTCCGAAGCTCCCTTCAGGTTATGTTCTAGAACAGATACAGGTTGCCAGCGCCGTCCACCAGCTGTCCTGAACATCAGTTACAGATCTTCGCTAGGGACAAAAACATCTGTTCGGGCAGAGGCTGAGAAGCCGAGGCGGCGTGTGTCGCGCTGCGGGTGTCTCTCTGCGGGGAAGCCCCGCACCCTGACGAGGCTCCAGGAGATGGGACCGCGGCCCGGCACAAACGGAGCTCGGGATAGCAAGTGGCCCTGGCTGAAGGGCGAGGTGAGGCTGCCCGAAATGAGGGCGGCGAGGGCGTGTCGCAGTCCCTCGAGTCCTACGCGCCCCCCCCCCTTTGTTCTCTCCCCACCCCCACTAGACTCGGGGTGGGGACCTTTCCGCCTCCACTCTCTTTGCCCGCCTGAGGAAAAGGTTGGCACCCTGGCCCCCGACCCTGGAGGAGGCTGCCGGGTGCGGATAGAAGGGCGGGCGCTGTGGCTGCACACTGAGCGCAAAGCTTGGGCGCTGCCGGCCACACACTGTCCGCGTCCCACGCTCGGAAACCCAGAAAACCAGCGCGTTTGGCCGTCTTTCTAAGGAGGGGAGCCGGGGCGGGTGGGGGAAGGCTAGGCCACCTTCATTTACAAATAAACTTTTTGTGGTTTATTTATATTTTGCTAGGTATTAATTACTGCATGTGGTGTAAAGAAAGTCAAACAGGACAAAAGGATGCACATGCAAATAGGTATTTGAATATGTCCTCTTGGATGCCGAAAGAACGAGCTCTTTGATCTCTGGGCACGTGTGAGCACCGGGGCATGTGCTCGCAGACCCGGGAGAACTGTTTCCTGAGTCATCCACATCTGTCGACAATTTCTCACTGGGTGGTTCTCGGCGTCCCAGCTCACCAGCAGTTCGCCCTGCGTTCCTGGGAGAGCAGCCCTCTTTCCTGCCTGACTTCCGAAGTGAGGGCTCCTTGTATCAGACGCTCATTATTGACTACCTACCTTGATGGCTAATGGGGGAAAGAGTATTTGGGGGAGGGGGAGGTTTCATATTTCATTTTTATTTCCCGGATTCCATTCTCAGTGAACGTTACTAATGGTTAATAAAATGTAGTTTGCAACCTTAGTATGGGGATGAAGCAGTCCCAATAAATGTCACAAGACATGAGACAAAAAAGTACCCTACAACTGAATGCAGGACTGTATTGTATCCAGTTTTGGCTACAGATGTACTAAAATAACCTGTTAACACACACCGAAGTGCATCCCTATAATAACCTCCTCAATCATTTATTAAAAGTCGTGTCAAGCAGGCTTGTATAATTCATCTCTATGCAAATACATCAATGTCAGGCCATTAGCGTATTGCTCAGGATTTTATTAAAGTGCATTCTTTTTAATTCAGCTCTGTAAAATACGAGCCCCATTGCTCAAGAATTATAGCAACTATTAGAGTAACATATGGGCAACATGCACTCAGAAAATAAAAACCAACAGATAAAGTGGCAGGGTCACATCGCAGGAGCAAACACTTAACAAAATGGCAGTAGGGTAATAGATTTTTCTCCCAGGGCCTTTGGCTAGAGGGTGTCATGGGCATCAACAGTTCCGAAAAGGCGAGAGGCTCGAAGTTAGTCCGCTTTGTCCTAAGCCCAGAAACAGCTTCGGAGTCGGGAGAGGGACAGCTTCGGAGCTCCTCTGTGTCTGGCCTCCATCTTTCCGTTCCAATATTTCAGCTTTCACAGAGATGTGTCAACGAAAGGTTTATGGCTGAAACTATTCTCTCTCTCTCTCTCCTCCTCTCTGTCTCTCCCGCTTACTCCCTCCCTCTCTCCCTCCCTGTTCCCCCACTCCACCCCAATCCAGGCCACTTCTCAGTCCTTGCTAGGCGAACCAGGAGCCCTGCCCCACCTGGAGCATTTTGTGAGATCCTCTTCTCTCTGTTGGAAGATTGAGAAGAATGAAGGAGGCCCAGGAAGGCCGGGGACTTGCTGGCAAATTTACCCCTCAAATGTTGAAACCTGGGGGGTGAGGATGGCGGTGGTGCGGGGAAAGACTTTCTGTTGAAATCAGTCCACGGTTAAATAGTTAAGAAGTCTCCTTTCGCCCTCCGGTGAGAAGAAACATAGGTGCCCTTCGTCCTTCCCTCCCCCGGGGCAGCCCATTTCTCTGGTTATAATGTTTTGCTATAACTTTGGCTTAACTAGGGGAAAAAAAAGCTCTAGTTTAATCTCACAGCGACTTTTCTATTTTGCGTTACAGGACTGAGTGCGGGTGGTGGTGGTGTCGGTATCCCTTCAGCCATTCCTTCTGCCGATGCCTTCGTTTGAGGTGATGGGTGGGGAGAGTGCCATCCCAAACCGCAGCTGACAAATCCACTGGAGAAGTCAGCAGCACCAAATTTAGTTTTTATTTTTAATTGCTATTAAAAGAATCAATTTCCAGAGGCCCCCAAATAAACCTCAAATCCAAAACACAACACAGCCCTTTCAGAAAAATAGAGAGAAAAGGGGGAAAAAAACTACGAACAATCTCTCGGATTTAATGAGAGAGTCGCCCACATCCTCATCACCCCAGCATGGTAATTGAGCAGATCTATTAACTTGTTACACTAGATTTGTTTAAAGAGACTATTACACAGTCATTTAATCAATTTGTTACACTGGAGGTCCTGACTTATGAGACACTTGCCTTATGATTCCTTAATGACTGAATTAATTTGTTTTAATAAAACCAACATTGTGTACAAGTATATTTCTAGAAATGTAATTTTAGAGATAGAACAGTCCAATGCTTCATCTGATTAGGTCCTTTCTATGGTTTATCAAAGTCTGTAGTTTCTGACATAGCTGCTTGTATGGAGTATTTTTCTTTTTTATAGTGCCATTAATTTAATATGGATCATTAGTTCTTTATACACATGCATGTTCTGACAAATGTACCCAATGAATAATGCAGCTAATGTGCTCAGGCCCAAATGCATCACATCATAAACAGAGACCTCTGAAAAAAGAACAACAATGGAATAAAATGCTACCTCCAGTCACCATTGTCATCATCTGGGTAGCATTCTGAGTTATCTTAGGTATTGTTTTGCAGAGCAAGCCATGTTTAGCCCCAGAATTATAGCAACATAACCAACTGGGTCTAACTAGGTAGTGAACACAAATAGATTTATGGTGAATTAAGGTTGTCTTGAGAGCAGATGCAGGACAAGGAAATTGGTTTTGCTCTTGATGGAAACTGACGTGTGTAGAATAAAATGTAAATAAACAGAAAGTGCCCAAGAAAAGGGACTTGATGTTATTGATTATGTAAAAATAATTAGGACATTACAAATGATAATGTACTACAAATAGTTGGCTTTTATGGCTTGAGATTTTGCAGAAAGAAACGATTTAGGCTCTGACACAGCACTTGAAAAATGGGGCATGATATGAAGTGCAATAAAAAAATTAATAACTGAGGGATTGGAATGATCAGTTTGTAACTGATAACTGATATAAATAATAACTGAATGAGACTGCTGCAGAGGTAAACATTTGCACTTAGAGGAATACAAGGTGGAGTGATGGCCCTACATGATCACTCCAGGCATAAAGTGTGTCTGCATAATGTGGGTAACTATGCACAGAAGCCAAATATTGATTAAATAGCTTAACAATTAGTACAAGAAAGAGGGAGAAGCTGGATATATTTTCAAAAAGGAGATGCTTTACAAGTCTTTTTTAACAATGCTGGACAGGCAGCTGTTTGAATTTGATTTCATTTCAAAAAAGACTCTGGACTGCACACATGTATTTGAACAGCTTCATGCCCTCCATTTGGTGCCCTTTTGAAATGGAAATGGATATTAAATTGATGTATGTAAATAAAAAAACATACAGCTACTTCTGCTGTTACAAGAGTAATAATGACTGTTAGGTACCAATGAAATTCAGCTTAGAGTGACAGGAATGGACAGAAACTTGCTATAAGGATAGTATCATAAAGACCCACTGATATTTTGTTAAGATATAGATGTGGTTGCATTATTTGCTGATTTGGTTAAATAATATCATATTACTCATGGTTGGGATTCTCTTTGGAAACTAATCTTCCCAACGTGGTTCTGTTGGTAGAATAGGCTATTTTTGAGTTATTAATCTTAAAGTACACGGAGAAAGTGGAAGATATCATTAGAGTTCTGATTTTTGAAGCATAAAAATTTGTAAAACAAGAAAGAGTTTTAGAAATCATACAGTTGTACAGTTCTGACATTTCACAAGGTACATTTATCTTTTCCCTTTCACTCTAGCTCAGTGATTTCTCTGCCTGAGACAGGAATGTTTATGATGATAAATCAGTGTTGTTTAATTAGATTCATCTTTACTTCATTTTAATGTTAGTTGGCAATGTATTTCTTTAGTTTATAAAAATGAATAATTTAATCACTTCTTGGTATAAAATAAGTGGCATGAGACAAAAAATCAATGTTGGATCTTTTTTGGAATTTTTTCATTTATTCTAAATTCTTTATGTAATGCCTTACCTTCTTGCTTTGACAAATGAATTTATGCTTTTCTTCTTATTTGTAAGCAGCTAATGCCAAATATATTTACTATTTATTACAAAGTAAATGAATTTGACCTTTTGCCCATTTCACCAGATGCTATTTCTGACCATCCCAAAAAGCCTGTTCAAAGTCAACAACATGAAGCATGTGAGGTCACAAGACCAATTCAAGGTCATTTTCATATTGGCAAAGGTTAATTAGATTACTGCATTAAAACAGAAATAAACTTATACTCACTTTCATCTAAATAAGCATAGAAAGCTTACTTTACCTTTTACGTTTCCTTAGAGATTCTAGTTCATTTCTTGGAATGGTAAAAGTAACTTTTGCAATTATAATTTTTAAGTTTTTCTCCCAAATTTTAATAATATTTGTCATTTATTGGGTGCTTAGTATGTACCAGGCATTGGGTAACATATTTTACATAGCTTCACATACTTTAAATCATCTGCTATAATTCTCTCAATGACCCTGTGAAGTAGGTACGATTATTATGATTCCCATTTTGCAGATAAGACACTGAGGCTCAGAGGGGTTACTTACTTGACTAAGATTAAGAGGCGTGTTAGTCTGGATTCAAACTCAGCTTCTAAATTAAACTGCTGGGCCATGCTGCCTTCATGAAACATATTACATATTTTAAAACTGCAGACACTTTCTTACCTTAATTTGTAGCTATCGTGTTTCACAGAAGGAGAGTGCCTAAAAACAATCAACTTTTCTCCTTACCTCACATAACACTTTAACAAGTGTCTCAACACTTATTTAAAGTGATAAATCAGTGGTGTTTAATTAAAACTGTCCCATGGTGTGTATAGGAGTAAACACTACAAAATGTAAATGGCCTGCCTGGTCTCCGCCATTAGGAACTACTTTCTGGCAACTAAGTGAGATGTAAGAGCAGATTACAGCATGCCTATTCATGCTCTGGAAAAGCACTTTACTGAATAATTCCTTATTGCTCCTGAAGAAAAAGATTTGTGAGAAAGTTTCTTGTGGGATTCTAGTTCCTAGATAGAAGCCTCTTTCCTAATAAATTGACTGGCAGACTGTAAATTATATCACATTAGCTCATGAGGGATCCCCCAGAGCAAAACCCTGACAAGAAGTAACTTTCAATGTGATTTAGGAATAGTTAGAGATTTTCAAATAAATATCCTATTTAGAGGTACTTTTCCTTTTTCTAGTAGCTGGGACAATTTGTTATTCAGATTCTATACCTCAGCACTGTATTGTTTTCTATTTGTTTCATTTGGTTATTAACTTGCTTTCCCCATGTAAGCTAGACTAAATCTTTTGAAGGGAAAGTACATATTCTCCTCTAGTCTTTCTTCATCCAGGTTATTTTGCTGCCTGGCCTCTGAAATGCTTATTGCTGGGATACTTGCAGGCCACAGATTGCAGGCCAGGGATATTCTTCTTATGAGCTTATATTTAGAATTAATTAGAATTATATTTAGAAATAAAAAATAGATATATTTCTATTTTCAAGATGCTCAATATTTATTATACAGAGTGGAAGATTTTTTAGCGGAATGAATCTGGGCTCAGAGAGTAATGGAATTTCCCTGTTCTGCCTTCCAAATAGCTTTGCCCTTCTTTGAATGCCTGAAAAGTTGGACACCCTCTGAGACAGCATTAAAAAAAATATTTAAGAGAAGACAAGCAAGGTCAGTCAGACAAATAACAATTTCAGGGCCCAGGGAATTTTCTTTTTGTCTTTATTAATGACAAAATTAAGATAATGTAATGAGTGTACCTATCACTTGGAATCTGGAATTATCATGGTTTCTAACATGGAATCTAATTCTCATAAATTGAATATGATAAAATGGAAAATTCAATATGAAGGCTGCCACATAAAATTTATGATCTCCCACTCACTGCTGACAGCTAAAGATTTCAGCTCCAACCTGATGGGCCACAGAAGCAGAAAATCCTACCTCCAAATTCCATGTATTCATACCCTACTTAAGTGGTTCTTGGCCACTACTTTTCAACTCTTGGTCACACTTGGCAGGCTGAATGCCTCTAAAGCAACATGCTTCAACTGTGAGATCTGACCATAAAGTTACAAGGTAGGACTTGCCCCTAAGAATGGGTCTGGAGTCCCTTCTTAGATTTTTCTGTTGGTCTAATTTAGGATATAGGCCTACATTTTTGCCTTTCCTATGGGGTTTTGTGACATGGCCACCGACTGGCAGTGACCGTGGAACACTGCGGATGGCTCCTCGAAACACGAGAAAAACATACACAGAGACAACCACATCCTGTGGGGAAGTAGCAATGGAATGGCCACTCTCTCTAGGGGGGGGCGTCTTGTTCCCCGCTGGAGAGGCTTTTTATTGGGTTTGTTTGCATAAGAATTCAGGTAAAGCTCATTACTCATTGCTAGGAAGTAAGGATCAAACAATAGATAACAAGCAAGTATGAGGGCCTATTTTGAGTCAGAGTCAAAGAGCTCTAAAACTTTAAGGAACAAACTTACTTCTTCCTTGGACCCTTATCATTCAACTGAGAGCATTCTAAACAAAGCAGGTTTCACAGGATTTTACATATTCTTTCTTAGGCCTGACCACCCTGGAAACCTGCCCTTTCCAGCACAGAGCTACACCACCCTGACATTGTTTCAGGCTTAGGTGGAGCAAAGGAAGTAAGGCAGCCAAGAGATAAGGAGATTTTCTCTCAGACAATGAGGACTCAGGCTTTGTCCAAAGCTGAGAGGCGAGGGTCTATCACCCCCTTTTGCTTGTAGCCCCCAGAGTCCTTCTTTGGTGGCCTCCCACATGATTGTGCCTGTCTTAGGTAGTTCCCTCCTTGGGGAATATTACCTGTCATTGGCTAACCGACCAAGCATTGGGGGCCAGGCAGGGTGAAGTAAAAGGAGCAGAAGCGGTGCTCCTGCCAGGGAGATAAGCTTTTGTCTCCTTGCTGGCTTACAGTCCAAGGTCATTCCCTCAGCCTTAGCCTTGGCGGGGGTTACAGCTTCTGATACCAGGCAGGGTGGTTCCCAATAGTTTTGTACTGTAGCCGTGTACCATGTTCCATTTTACAATCTTTAAACTGTACCCAGGGTCCAGATGGCACATGGAAATGTAGCATCTACTGGCTCTATGACATGGCATACATAAATTGAGATACTATGTAATGTGGCCACAATAATGCTTGAAGAAAGTTAGGACACTATAATTGGAACCTATTGTTATTGATGTTATTATTGCTATGACTATCACTGTTTTGTTTTTTCAAACTTTGTTGAAATATAATTGACACATAAAATTATGTAAACTTTAGGTATACATTGTGATGATTTTATACATGTATGTGTTCTGAAATGATTATCACAATAGGACCAGTTAACGTACCTTTCACCTCACATAATTTCCACTTTTTGTTGTTGTTACAGTGAGAACCTTTAAAATTTACTCTCTAAGCTACTTTCAAATAAACAATGCAGTATTGTTAATTATAGTCACCATCCTGTACATTAGATCCCAGAATTTATTCATCTTATAGCAGAAAGTTTGTACCTTTTAACCAATATCTCTCTATTTTTCCCACTTCTCAGCCCCTAAACCACCAATCTACTCTTTGCTTCAGAGTTTGTTTTTTTTTTTAGATTCTATGTATAAATAAGATCATACACCATTGTTTTTGTCTATCTCACTTAGCATAATGACCTTACGTTCTATCCAAGTTGTTCAAAATGGCAGGATTTCCTTCTTTTTTATGGCTGAATAATATTACATTCTATGAGTTTGCTGTTATTGCTTTTTTATGCCATAAGTTTATTTACAAACACATCTCATTTGTTGAGTTCAACAGTTTAATTCACTCTTTAAAGAAATTGCACCTCTTAAAATGCTCCTCTCCATATCTGTTTTACAGATTAATTAAAATATCTCTATGTTTTAAGCATTTAGTGTCTTACTATAAAGAAAGGTGTGACAAATCCAAATCAAAGTATGAAGTCTTCATAGTTAGTGACAACTACTTCTTTTCCACTGAAAATGGCAAATTCTTCCTTGGGTCTTCCTCATAGTGGCTTTTTCGGACCACAGAGGTTGTGAACCTCTGAATGCTCTGTCTCAGCGTTCTGCTGTTGGAAGCCCTGGGAAAGACAGAGGAACCAAAAGCAGATGAAATGGCGGTATCACACGAAGTTCTTTTTTCATAGCCTTGTTCCCCTTCAATGAGTTTGCTGTTATTGTAAATAAGGCCAGGTTGTAATAAGAACAATAGGCATAATGATCCTAATCCATTTTGAGTCTTGGGAATGACTTCTGAATTCTGAAGCACTTTGCTCTGAATGCAGTGCAATGGCTGACACTTGATTTTGGCACTCCACAGAAGCAGGAGTCATTTGAAGACAGGTTCCCCACATCTCACTCCTGTTATGGAGCAGCCATAAATGTGGCTGTATCTCATTAAATTTAATGAATCTTCATAAAATAACCATTACATTCTGAAGATAATGGAAGAATAGCTTTGATGGTTAGTAAATAAACTACCAACCGCAGTTTGATCACATTCTAGGGCTGC
Source organism: Phyllostomus discolor (assembly GCF_004126475.2). NCBI lineage: Eukaryota > Metazoa > Chordata > Mammalia > Chiroptera > Phyllostomidae > Phyllostomus > Phyllostomus discolor. The sequence goes on from NC_040903.2 coordinate 103,818,416, forward strand.
ATGGGGTACAGGCAACATTAAGAAGGAGCTGTGTTGTTTTTGTGCTAATACCAAATTAAGCTGTGCCTGGCTTCACCATGTGAAAGCCCATTGGGCAATAGTTTTCATTGCAGCCAGGGTATTCCTAGCTATGTCTTGGTTATTAGATGTGATTAAATTGATTGGCTTAAAAATCTGCTAAAAGATCTTATCTATATCATGTCACTGATATTGATTTTGTAGTAGGTTAGACTAAATAATTTATCTTACAGACCTAGAGGTAGAACAGATTAAATAGAGAATGCAAATGTATGTAAATAACCCTACAAATTCAGACTCTTCTGATCCAAGAGCCATGCATGGTACTTTATAAACAGTACTAACATTATAAATCATGAGTTATTAACCTGTGGTCCATGGCCTAGTAGAGTCCCGAATTTATATGCAAAATTGTATGCCTGTGTATTTTTCTAGAGAGAAGCTCCATAATTTTCATTATATTCTCAAAGGGGTTCACACCAAAAGTGTCTAACCACCATAACATAGTATAAATATTCTAGATGGGTATATTATATTGAATTGCATTTACAGTCTCTGCTTTTCAGAAAGTGTTACTTAATTAGAATAAAAATCTGCTACTTATTTATGATCCAGTGAGAACTAAAAGTTCTTGATGTTTTAATGAATCCTTTAGTTTGCTTTGTAGGTATATCAATTAAAAAAATCCTACTCTTTTATATGCCTGAACTTTTCTACATTGCTTTCCATTCCAGACTACTCTTTTACCTTCAGTAGCTTTTGAAATTTAAATTTTCTATCTTTATTTCTTCAAATAATTTTTTATCCTCACCTGAGTATGTTTCTTAATTTTAGAGAGAGAGGAAGGGAGAGAGAGAGACAGAGAGAGAGAGAAACATTGATGAGAGAAACAATAATTGGCTGCTTGCTGTATGTGCCCCATCTGGGGATTGAACCCACAACATTTTGGTGTACAGGCTGATGCTTGAAGTCACTTTTGATATCAAGCCACAGAAAGCTTTGGTCCAATAAAATAATTCTGGAAAGGACTAAAAAGGAACAAGGAAAAATAAATGTATATAGAGATCATCCTTTTTTTAATTTTCTTCCTAATGTCTTTTTATCTAGATTATAGGCTTCTTGAATCAATCTAATATTTACTCAAATATTTCAGATAGGCAAATGTAACAGGGACACTAATGTGTCTAGATTATCCCTATGTGATAGACACACATAAGATAGTTTTACAGCTATGCAAAATAAATCTGAGGAAACATGTAATGGCCACAGAGGCCAGGTTTTCAAAGCAAAGGCAAGAGAGTCAGAATTTTAGAGCTGGAGGGGATTTTTGACATTATTGAGTTATTCTTTACCACATTAAAAAAAAAAGACAACAAGAACTCAAGGCCCAACCTAGAGCTTATTCATTATACCATGTCACCAAAGGCAATCAGATGTGTGTTTGGGACCAAAGTAAGCACAGAATTCACAATGCATACTAACTCAATGATAATTTTCAATTTGTCTGTTTCCTTTTTATCCTATGATTGTGTGTGTCTCTGTGCACACACACACACACACAAATATAAGTACATAAAACTCAAATGTGTAAAGTGCTATTTCTGTAGAGTTAGAGTGAATTATTTCCTCTTCTTGGATCTCAATGAAATTTATAAGAAAAATCATTTACTTTATTTAACAGTATCTAATCACCCTTAAAGTGAAGGTATTCTAGGTCAGGATACTCTGAAAGTTTAAGTAGAGTTGGCCACAATTTTTAAATAAAATTATAAAATGGGAGAAGACTTCTGGCCAAGATGGAGGTGTAGGTAGACACACTGTGATTCCTCGCACAACCAAGATAGAAACAACAACAATTTAGAAATAGAATAACAACCAGAACTGATAGAAAATTGAATGATATGAAAGTTGGACAACAAAGGAGTTAAAACAGACACATTCATCCAGTAGAAGGGGCAGAATCAGATAGCTGGGCAGAGAGGGGTTGAGGCACAAAGAGCAGTGGCACCGGGCTCATAAGGCATCCCGGGCCCGCAAGACTGAAGCGGGTGGACCATGGGTGCCCAGGCTGTGGCTGGCAGACCCTGGGTGGGGAATGGCAACCAGCAGACCCAGCAAGGCTGAGATTGTGAAGCAAGGCACTGTGGGCAACCCAGAGTCCCAGCACCAGGAATAGAGCCTCGGGGCACTGATTGAAAACACCTGTGGGAGCTGAGGTGCAGGGAGAGACTCCCAGCCTCTCAGAAGAGTTCATTAGAGAGATCTGTGGGGTCCTAAAATGTGCACAAGCCCACCCACCCAGGAATTAGCACCAGAAAAGCCCAGTTTGCTAGGGGAAACAGTGGAAGGGACTGAAGTCTGACAGAGAGCTGAGCAAACACCCTTGTTCTCTCTTGGACCCCACCCCCACATACAGCGTCACAACCCAGTGACTGGATTGCCCCACCCTGGTGAGCACCTAGAGGCTCCACCCCTCATATGTAACAGGCACAACCAGACCAAAATGGAAGAAGAGATCAAAGCTCCACATCAAATACAGCTAAGCGACCAAGAGATAGCCAACCTATCAGATGCACAGTTCAAAGCACTGGTGATTAGGATGCTCACAGATTTGGCTGAATTTGGTTGCAGATTAGATGAAAAAATGAAGGCTACGCTAAGTGAAATGAAGGAAAATGCACAGGGAACCAATGGTGATGGGAAGAAAACTGGGGCTCAAATCAATGAGGACCAGAAGGAAGAAAGAAACAATCAAACAGGAAAGAATGAAGAAATAAGAGTTCAAAAAAATGAGGAGAGGCTTCTGAATCTCCAGGATATTTTAAAATATTTCAACATCTGAAGTATAGGGGTACCAGAAGGGGAAGAGGAAGAGCAACAAGTGGGAAAGTTATCTGAACAAATAATGAAGGAGAACTTCCCCAATTTGGCAAAGAAAATAGACTTCCAGGAAGTCCAGGAAGCTCAGAGAGTCCCAAAGAAGTTGGACCCAAGAAGGAATACACCAAGGCACATCATAATTACATTAGCCAAGGTCAAAATAAAGGAGAGAATCCTAGAAGCAGCAAGAGATAAGGAGACAGTCACCTACAAAGGAGTTTCCATCAGACTGTCAGCTGATTTCTCAAAAGAGACCTTGCAGGCAAGAAGGGGCTGGAAAGAAGTATTTCAAGTCATGCAAGACAAGAACCTACATCCAAGATTACTCTACCCAGAAAAGCTTTCCTTTAGAATGGAAGGGCAGAGAAAGTGCTTCTCAGATAAGGTCACGTGAAAGGAATTCATCATCACCAAGTCCTTATTTTATGAAATGTTAAAGGGACTTATCTAAGAATAAGAAGATTAAAAAACATGCACAGTAAAATGACAGCAAACTCACAATTATTAACAACCATGCCTAAAACAAAAACAAAAGCAAACTAAGCAAACAACTAGAATAGGAATAGAGCCACGAAATGGAGATCACATGGAGGGTTAGCAACAGGGGAGTGGAAGGAGGAGAGAGGGGGAAAAGGCACAGAGAATAAGTAGCATAGATGGTAGGTAGAAAATACACAGGGGGAGGGCAAGAATAGTATGGGAAATGTAGAAGCTAAAGAACTTGTGACACATGGACATTAACTAAAGGGGGGGAATGTGGGTGGGAGTGGGTGTGCAGGGTGGAGGGGAATGAAGTGGGGGTAATGGGACAGCTGTAAAAGCACGACCAATAAAATATTTAAAAAATTTATAAAATGAATGGACACGGCAGAAGGATGGTGGATTTATATTAATAGCCTTATCATTTTATTATTTTGGGATAATTATCTTCCATAAGTTGTGGTTGCCTAGGCTTTTACTGAGGGACAGATGACATTATTTGAGATAATGTGTGTGAAAGTATTCAGCCTTCACATATCTCTTAACAAAGATGGTCACTACTCACTAATCTGGAAAAATATTTCTTTTTTCTTGATTATACAAATGTAAGAAAAATCCCAATTTTCTTTTCTTATAGTGAGCCCATGAACACAATGAGAAAAAGCAGCAGCTTTGTCTGAGTTTATGGGCCCAACAGCATCCTTGTCCCTTAGGGATCAGAGAGGATTCCAAACACGGGAGGCTATGGATTTAATTTTCCATATCTTCTTTTACTTCTTGTAGTTCCTAATGAGAATACCACTGGAAAGTTTGGGACCAAGTATATTTTTGATATTTCAGAGGAGTGAGCTTGGCTGAACTATCAAGTTAGGCACTCTGGATGCCATTTGGAAGAAATGCTCAGACATTTCTTTTTGGCTTAGGCTCCTTAATGATTTCATTGAAGACTTCAGTTAATCTCCAATCTTTTGGCCTTTATATGATTTCCTACCTGTTGAATGGGTCACTGCCTTAAAACAATGTATTTATGAACTCTTAAGTAGGCTTGAATTCATGGGACAGTCCCAGGACATAGCTTGACTATTATATTAGTAATTGGCATATAAAGGTAAAAATAGATTTTTCTGTGTTCTTTTATGTTCTTAGATCCCTAATTAATGATCAAAAAAGTGCTAAAGGATTCTAAAGGAAATTCTTGCTTTACTAAAAAATTATTTTCCTTCCAATATTGCCATTTTTATCTCTTTTCTCTTTGAAAGTAGGCATGTGCTTACTTTACTTACATTAACACCAGAAAACAGAAACATCTAAAGCAGTGAATAGCCTTAATAATGAATTACTGTGTGTGTGCAACAAACTATTACTTACATGCAAAATAATTATCATTATTTGACTGTAGCATGCTTGTAATTTTCATTACATTATAAACATTGAAGATTTAATTTTTTTCTACTACCACAGCAGTTTCTGAAGTCATGTAAACTCATAGTGTTATTATTCTCTAATCTAGTTGAGGTGATGAAATAGTGCCAAAACTCTCATTGCAATTTTATTAGCATATTCATGAGTCGTACTTTTGCAGTGTTGCAGAAACAACACAAATTGGTTTGCGGATTGTGAACTACCCCTTCTTCTTCTCTCCAGAAGCACAGACTGTGGATTTGCAAATTAAGTTAGTCCACAAACCTCTGAGCACTACATTGTATAAGTTTTTTGCTCTGCCTTTTATTTCCATATTTCATGATACTTCTTTTTAAAAATATTTCATTTATTTATTTTTAGAGAGAGGGGAAGGGAGGGAGAGAGGGAGAGAAACATGATGTGTGGTTGCCTCTTATGTGCCCCCAATTGGGGACCTGGCCCAGAACCCAGTCATGTGCCCTCATCAGTGGGAATCCAACTGGTGACCCTTTGCTTCCCAGGCTGGCATTCAATCCACTGAGCCACACCAGCCAGGGCTATTTTATGATACCTCTTTTATTGAGTGTTATATGAATGAACATATGCCTTGCAATAGAAGAATAAGAATTGGGGTTTGAGTGGCTTGGAAAATTGAAACTTTTGGAAAAGCCAGACTAAACTGCCCTGCCTAAAGAGAATATTATTTTTTTATGTTTCTTTTTTTCTTTGGGTGGGAGTTAAGAGGGCATTTGTAGTTTGAAGCTGGCTTGCAGTCCACCAAGCTAGTTTTCTTCCAGCTTTGGCACATAGTTAGACCATGTTTTCTACCTTCCTTTGCATTTAGGTGTGGCTATAGTACTGAGTTCAGGCAGGTGGAATGTGATGTTCTAATCTCCTCTTGATCCATCTACTGGCAGGATGTGTACCCTTAGGGCAACTTTAGCAGCTAGTGGTTGATGACAAAGCCCAGATCCAGACTGAGCCTGAGTCCCTGAATGACTGCATGGAATTCTTGCTCTCCATTTCTCCCTGAACTTAACTGAGAAATAACTGTCTTTTGTGATAACCCACTGATATTTCAGACTTTTAGGGTCAAAGCAGCTAGATAATAAATAACTATTATCTTAACTAATTCAATGGCATATATTATCCAGATTTTGTGCTGTTTAAAAAACTCAGCTGCTATTATTTAAATTTTTATTTAACATGAGAAATGGGACTTTAATAATTGAAATATATGGTTCATTCTGCTGTTAGCTTTATTTTCTTTTTATGGCTATATCTTTTGGCTTCTTTGTGACTCACTTTTACTATAAAATTATATTCCCTGAAGGGACATTTTGCAATTATCCAAACCAGTTCTTTAATCACTCATAATAAATTAAGCATTGAGGAAAATATTTTTGAGCATATTCATACTAGACAGAAGACTGGACTCAACCTATTAGTTAGCTAGACAACAAGAAAAGTCAACTTTGCTCAGCACCCAATCTATTTCAGAAGTAAACACTAGGAATATTGATAATTTAAAAAGCTTATACAGCACTTTTGACTTTTCAAAACACTTCCACATGATAATGTACAGTATAATACGTGTTTTCTTGGTTCTTTGAAAATTTTAGATAAGATATTTTTCTGAAGATGAAACCAGAATTTTTATTAATTTTTAATTTTTTATAGAAATCACTTCTTTTATTTATTTTAAGAATACATTTTATTGATTATGCTATCATAGTCAATATGATAGTAGTTCCAATCTTTTCCCCTTTGCTCCCCTACAACCAGTACCCCTATTCCTTCCAGCAATCTCCCCTTTAGTTCATGTCCATGGATCAGGTATATAGGTTCTTTGGCTGCTCCATTACCTATACTGTTCTTTTTTTAAAAATATATTTTATTGATTATGCTATTACAGTTGTCCCACTTCCCCCCTTCACTCCCCTCCACCCTGTACACTCTTTCCCATCCACCTCCCCACCTTTAGTTCATGTCCATGTGTCCTACTTGTAAGTTCTTTAGCTTCTACCTTTCTCATACTATTCTTACCCTCACCCTATCTATTTTCAACCTACAATCTATGCTACTTATTCTCTGTACCTTTTCCCCCCTCTCTCCTCCTCCCACTCCCCTGTTGCTAATCCTCCATGTGATCTCCATTTCTGTGGGGCTATTCCTATTCTAGCTGTTTGCTTAGTTTCTTTTGGTTTTGCTTTAGGTGTGGTTGTTAATAATTGTGAGTTTGCTGTTCTTTTACTATACATGTTATTTTTTATCTTCTTTTTTTAGAGAAGTCCCTTTAACATTTCATAAAATAAGGGCTTGGTGATGATGAACTTCTTTCACTTGACCTTATCTGAGAAGCACTTTCTCTGCCCTTCCATTCTAAATGAAAGCTTTTCTGGATAGAGCAATCTTGGATGTAGGTTCTTGTCTTGCATGACTTGAAATACTTCTTTCCAGCCCCTTCTTACCTGAAAGGTCTCTTTTGAGAAATCAGCTGATAGTCTGATGGAAACTCCTTTGTAGGTGACTGTCTCCTTATCTCTTGCTGCTTCTAGGCTTCTCTCCTTCATTTTGACCTTGGCTAATGCAATGATGTGTGCCTTGGTGTGTTTCTTCTGGGTTCCAACTTCTTTGGGACTCCCTGAACTTCCTGGACTTCCTGGAAGTCTATTTTCTTTGCCAGAATGGGGAAGTTCTCCTTTTATTATTTGTTCAAATACGTTTTCAATCTGTTGCTCTTTCTCTTCCCCTTCTGATACCCCTGTAATTCGGATGTTGGAACATTTAAAGATGTCCTGGAGGTTCCTAAGCTTCTCCTCATTTTTTGAATTCTTATTTCTTCATTCTTTCCTGTTTGGTTGTTTCTTTCTTCCTTCTGGTCCACTCTATTGTTTTGAGCCCCAGTTTCCTTCCCATCACTATTGGTTCCCCGTGCATTTTCCTTCATTTCTTTTATGGTAAACTACATTTGTTCATCTAGTTTGTGATCAAAATCAACCAATTCTGTGAGCTTCCTGATCACCAGTGTTTTGAAGTGTGCATCTGATAGGTTAGCTATCTCTCAGTCGTTTAACAGGATGAGTTCCAGGGAATTGATTTGTTTTTCTGTTTGAGCCATCTCTCTCTTTTTGTTTTTGGTCTGGTCACTCCTGTTATGGTGAGGGGTGGAGCCTTAGGTGTTTACCAGGGCTGGGCACCCCAGTCGCTAGATTGTGGCATTATATGTGGGGGCCGGGTTGAGAGGGAACAATGGTGGTAGCTTCGTTCTCCGTGGGACCTCAGTCCCTTCTCTGGGATCCTGGGTTGTGCATTCTGCTCTGCTCCACAATCGTCACCTCACTCGGCCTGCCAGCTGCCACTTGTGTACTCAGGGTCCACCCGCTGTGATCTTGCATGCCCCAGATGCCTTATGTGCCCCCGATTGACTTATGTGCCCCTGTCTCTGCTCTCGGAGCCGTAACCCGCTCCTGGCTGCTCATCTCCACCCCTCCTACCAGTCTCGATGAATGGGTCTATTTCAACTTCTTGACTGTCTGACTTCCATTCAAATAAATTTTCTGTCAGTTCTGGGCATTTTTCTGCCTCTAAATTGTTGTTGTTCCAATCTTGGTTGTGCGTGGAGGTATGGTGTATCCACCTATGCCTCCATCTTGGCTGGAAGTGCGTATACTGTTCTTAACACATTCCTCTCTATTTTGTACCTACCAATTTATGCTTCTTAATCCCTGTACCTTTCCCCTCATTTTCCTCATTCCTCCAACCCTCCAAATGATCTCCATATCTATGATTCTGTTCTTTTGCTTAGTTTATTATTTGGATTCAATTATTGATAGTTTTGAATGTATTGTGATTTTAATGTTCATTGTTTTGGTTTTCCTCTTTCTCATATATATAATTCCCTTTAGCATTTCATGATGACTTGGTGAAGATGAACTCCTTTAGTTTTACCTTGTCTGGGAAGCACTACATCTACTTTTCAATTCTATATTATAGCTTTGCTGGATAGAGTAATCTAGATTGTAGGTCCTTGCTTTTCATCACTTTTTGAATATTTCTTGCCAGTCCCTACTTGCTTGCAAAGTTTCTTCTGAGAAATTAGCTGACAGTCTTATGGGAACTCCTTTTTAGGTAACTATTTGCTTTTCTCCTGCTGCTTTTAAGATTCTCTCTTTACCTTTAACTTTTGAGATTTTAAAATTATGATGTGTTTTGGAGGGGACCTCTTTGCTCCTATCTTGTCTGAGACTCTCTGCACTTATTGGACTTACTTCACCAAATTAGGGAAGTTTTCTTTCACTATTTTTTCAGATAGATTTCCAATTTCTTGCTCTTTCTCTTCTCCTTCTGGCACCCATATGGTACAAAAGTTGTCCCAGAGGCTGTTTATACTGTCCTTGTTTTTTAGGACAGTATATTCTTTTTTTCTGCTAGTTGTTCAATAGATTTTTTGGGGTCTTTATGTTTCAAATCATTGAGATGATTCTCAGCTTCATCCACGCTACAGTTGTTCTTTATTTTAATTAGTATATACTTCGTTTCTGACTGAATCTTTTTTTGTGCTGTTGAGATCCTCAATAAGTTCTCTGAGCATCCTTATAACCATTGCTTATCTCCATTTCATTTACATCTTTTTCTGGAGTTTTGATTTGTTCTTTCATTTGGGTCATGTTCCTTTGTCTTCTCATTTTGGCAGCTTCCTGTGTTTTTTTCTATGAATTAGGCAGAGCTGCTTTGACTCTGTGTCTTGGTAGTATGACCTAATATAGTAGGAGTCCTGTAGGGTCCAGGGGCACAGCCTCCCCTATCACCCAAGCTGGGTACTCTAGGTACACCCTTTGTGTGGGCTGAGTACACCCTCCTCTTGTAGTTGAGCCTTGGTTGCTGTTGGCAGATCAATGGGAGGGATTTACCTAGGTCAATCTCCACCCTCTGTGGAGGATCAGCTGTGAAGGGGCAGGTTGGTGGTGCTCCTACATGATCTGTAGCTGTTCACTGGGTGTGCTGGCCCTGGGATTTTCCAGGTGGTGCAGGCCAAGGTCAGCCTCCACTTTGTTTTACCCAGGGCATCCTGAGCTATAAAGCAATCTGAGATGGCTGCTACCTGTACTGGGCTTGGAGATTCCCAGGTGAAGCCAAGCTATGAATCTAGGCTGGTTGCTGCTAGTGCCATGTGTGGGACTCACAGAAGCCAGCTGTTGTCTGTTCGATAGGATTTAGGAAGTTTTAAAGCATGAGACAAGACCAGCCATTCATATGGAAAAGCAGCTTCGGTGGGTCCATAAGTTGGGTGGGGCAAATGTCTCTGGGGATCTCAAAGTCACATCAAACAGTTTAGTCATCTTAATGGAGTCTCACATATGATGTCAGCTTACCCTCTCTGTTGGTGGAGTATTTAGAAAAGGGACAGTGGTCTCTGCTTTCCTTGAATCCAGATACTTCAGTTTCTCCCTGTATACCACTGGTGCCTTTCAAGCTGCTACTCCAGTGCTGGAGCTCAGAGGAGTGAATCTGAGTAGGTAAGTCCATGTATGGATTCTTTAAGAGGAACTGCTTGGGGCTCCAGAAGTTTCTTCCACCAACTCAATCCCCATTTGTCTTTGCAGACAGATTTTTTTGGGACCTATCTTCCTGGCACTCGAACCCTGGTCTAGGGCAACTGGTGTTGGGCTGGGATTCCTTGCTCCTGACATATCCCTCCCAAATTTTTATCCAGCACAAGTGGGTGAGGGACGCCTGTTCCACATCTGAGCCCCTTTTACCTGTCTGTATGGATGTGGTTTCTTTAATCCTGTAGTTGTTAGATTTTTATTCAGCTGGATTTCTTTTTTTAAAAAAGATTTTTATTTATTTTTAGAGAGGGAAGGGGGAGAGAGAGAGGGAGAAACATCAATGTGTGGTTGCTGGGGGCCATAGCCTGCAACCTAGGCATATGCCCTGACTGGGAATCGAACCTGTGATGCCTGGTTCGCAGCCTGCGCTCAATCCACTGAGCTATGCCAGCCAGGGCCAGCTTTTTTTAAAGATTTTATTTATTTATTTTTAGAGAGGGAAGGGAGGGAGAGAGAGAGAGAGAGAGATAGAGAGAGAGAGAGAGAGAGAGAGAGAGAGAGAGAAAGAGAGAGAGAGAGAGAAAAATCAATGTGCTGTTGCTGGGGTTTATGGCCTGCAACCCAGGCATGTACCCTGGCTGGGAATCGAACCTGGGACACTTTGGTTCCCAGCCCGCGCTCAATCCACTGAGCTACGCCGGCCAGGGCCTAGGTGTAATTTTTGATGTGGTTGTGTGAAGGGGTGAACCCGGGCCACCTTATGTCTGCCTATGCCAACATCATGACCTGAAGTAGCTCCCTCCCATTTTTTTATCCACCTTTGTGAATGTGGGACCCCTCTTTCTCATCTCCACCCTTCCCACCCATTTGGATGAATGTGGCTTTAAATCCTTGGTTGTTGGACTTCCAGACAGCTCAATTTTCTGATAATTCTGATATACTTGTTTCATAGCCTTTTTTTTTTTTTTTGCTATAGTTGTGTGTGGAGGGGAGGCGTGTTTACCTATGCCTCAATCTTGACTGAAAGTTGAAACGTTCAATTTTAAATAAAAAAAATCTGCATCACAGTAATAAGAGCAACAAAAATCGCACACTGCTAACACATTGAAAAACGTTTCTTATTCCTAACCTTAGTAAGGAGCTAGGAAAGTTAGTCAAGGTGTTTAGCTCTTCTCTGCTAACACTGCTTTTGATTTATATGTGATGGTGCTGTGGTGTTTTCAAGAAATGTGAAGCTATCAGGTTTTCTGTGGGCAGTTAAAGAACTGCTTGTGGAGGGGCCATGGCCATGTGAAAAATTTGTGGACACAAATTGATTAATACTAGGACACAATGAGAAAATGATTATTGAACTATAAGAGTAAATAATCAGGTAAGATTGGTACTGATGCACAAAACACCAGTAATTCTGGAGTTTTTCTAGCTTATTTGAGAGGCTGTTAGAAATTAGGATCAAGTTTAAATATGTTATAAAATCTCTTCAAAATCTCTTGCTTCAGCCAAGAATCCATTATATTTAGAATTCAGAACTTTCTTGAACAAATGTAGACAATGTATGAGGTAGCCTATGTATATATACATTTGAATTATAAATATATTTCATTTAATTTTTTTCACAGAAATATTTCTGTGGATGCACATTGTTCACATGATATAATACAACATAACTGATTTAATTAGAACTTGTTTTCATGGCTTATGATCTCTATATTCAAGGGATTGCTTTTTCCATAGGAAAAAATGAACTATCAGTAGGTAACACGATTTAAGAGACAACAAAATGCATTCTAATCCTTTGCTTTTTCTCAGGCTTCAATCTATTGTTCAATTTAAGTGTGGAAATGCTGCTTGTCAAAGACTTCTTGACACATGCATTTTACAACTAAATATCAGTGCATCTACTGCTTGGATTTTTAACTCATTTACTGTACAATATACAGCTAATCCATTTTACTGCTGCAAACATGGTTTGTGCAGCTATGCCTGGCTACAGCACAATGTTTTTATTTTTTAGACTTGGAGGTTTTATTTTCCTTCTTTGGGCAGAAAAAAGTAAGAGACCTATCTTAATAGAAATGATGGTGTTGAGTCCATAGTGTAGAATAGTGTGGTTTGCAGAGAGCTGAGAAACTCCTGTTGCCTCAGGACCAATAAGTCAGAGCCTTGTGAACTTCAAGGAAAGAATCTAAAGAAGTATGGTGTAAGAGCTTGGGGATGATTAGTAAGGAAATTACTGTAAAACTCTTGAGGAAAGGTGCCTAAAGAGGGGAGAAATTATTTTACTTGACTCTTGCATTATTGGTGAGCTGAATTAAAGTGGAGGAGAAACAAGTTTAAATTTGCATTTAAAAAGATGAAAAACAAAGTGGAAAGGTCAGTTTCTTGTTCTTTTTTTCTATTAATTTTAATTTTAAGGACAGTGTGTGCTTATTGTGGTATTCTCACTCTCCAGGCATAACCACTATGAACTGCTTAGTGTATAGGCTGTTAGATGCTCTTCTGCATATTTAAACACACTAATTAAAAAATAAAGAATTACCCTAGACATATGGTCTATCAAGAGCTTTTAAAAAATTCAACATCATATTATGCCAATCTATGCCTGTTTGTACAACATAGTGTGTGTGGAGAACCACCCTCAATGATACTTACCCTTGTATAGATCCCTCCCCTTTAAGTGTGAGTGGAATCTCTGAATATGATAAGCTATCACACCTTTGATCATGTTACGTTATATAGCACTAGAGAGATTATGTAGGTTTTCCTTTCTAGTAGAGAGTTTTTCTGTAGTCAATGAGCCTGAGAAGTCAGATGTGAAGCATGAGAAGGGTTCACTGTGAAAGAGAATTACTACTGGCCTTGAAGAATTCAGTGACTGCCATGTTGTGAACTGCTTATGGAAGGGCCATGGCTACATGAAAAAGTTGTGTAGGCAGCCTCCAGGTGTTGAGAGCACTCAGCTGATAGCCAGAAAAGTCATGGGAACCTTAGCTCTGCAATCATAAAGAACTGAAATCTGCCAACAACCTGAATGGACTTAGAAGTAGATTCTTTCCCACCCCAGCCTCCAGAGAAGAATGCAGCCTGCCTGATGCCTTGGTTTCAGTTCTGTGAGATGCAGAGCAGAGGACCCAGCCATGTCACTGAAGACTTCTGCCCTGCAGAACCACGAGCTCATAAATGGGTGTTATTTTAAGCTACTAAGTTTGTGATAATTTGTTATATAGCAATAGAAAACTAATACAGTGGAGGTGATTACTATTATGCCTTCAGATTCTTCATCTATACTGATTTTGGGGAGATAAAATATCAAACCAAATGAACTTCAGAATTATAGAAATATGATATTTATTTATTCGTTCAATAATCTTAATTGACCACTATGTGCCAGTCACAGTTCTGAGTGCTGGAGATACATTCATGCTCAAAGCAGACAAAAATATGGACAGTCAATCTCTTAAGGAAGCAAAAAGAAAGTATTACAATAATCCATATGTGTTTATATCTTACAAAGCAATTTTCATACATGTTCTTACTGTTTCCCACTCAAGTTTTCACTATGAGGCAGATATTGTTATTCTCTCTTTGTAGGTATGCATACTGATGCTCCTATCCTAAAGATGAAGGGACTCCACAAGCTCAGACAGCCAGTCATTGGAAAAGCTGGGACTGCTCTTTACATTATACCAGTTAGCCTCTGGGATCTGTTCTGTAATAGCTAGTCTTTTAAGGAATGTTCACAATGTAACTGGGAGTGTGTTGAGTGTTTTACATGGATTGTCTGATTTAATCTTCATAACACTCTCTGAGGTTGCTATTATGTCTATCTTCATTTATAGAGAGATATCACGGTTAAACAACTTTTCCATGGTAAAGCCAAGGTTCTACCAGTGGCAGCTCAATTCCAAATTCCATATTCTTTATCACTAAGCTAACTGTTTCCCATGCTTTTCTGGCTTTCTGGAAGGACTGGCTGTAAGTGCACATTTATGCTCTGCTTCATGTCACTTTATGATTTATGTATGTCTTCAGGTTTTATGATATTAAATTACATTTTTGCTAATGTTTCTTGTTTTCCCATGTAGGTTACTTTTTGGACTCATGAATTATAAAGTCATTGGTAAACAGGAAATTATAGTTTATATTCTTTATAGTCATTGAGAATATGATAACATAAAGAACAGTATCATAGGGCCAAGTATCATTCATTTATTAGACTTTTATCTCTAATAATCCCTTTTTAAAAGTTCAGGTTAGATTTATGTCCCCAGAATAACTGTTCCCCTAGCAGCTTACACTGAATTGTCAATCCATGAATGTACAGTTTTCTCAGATAGATTATCATTCTTAAGAGAAGGTCTATATTTTTTAACATTTCTTTCATATCTAGTACTATCCTAGACACAACTTTACTAAATTATATTTGTATTTATCTCAAGCTGTATTGAAATCACACACACAGACACACACATGGCCTGTCTCATTTCTTTTCTTTTTTAAGAAAAATAAGGGTGCTTTTATTTTTTTCTTTTAAATATGTTTTATTGATTATGCTGTTACAGTTGTCCCATTTTTTTCTCCCTCCACCCTGAACGTACCACCCTCCCATCAGCATTCCTTGCCATTAGTTCCTGTCCATGGACCATACATATAATTTGGCTTTTCCATTTTCTATACTATTCTTAACCTCCTTCTGTTTATTTTGTAACTACTGTTTATGCTTCTTATTCCCTGTATCTTTTCCCCCATTCTTCTCACCCCTCACTCCTTGCTGATAACCCTCCACGTGATCTCCATTTCTGTGATTCTGTTCCTGTTCTAGTTGTTTACCTAGTTTGCTTTTGTTTTGTTTTTTTTTTTCAAGTTCAGTTCTTGATAGTTGTGTTTGTTGTCATATTCATATTTTTTTATCTTTTTCTTAGAGAAGTCCCTTTAACATTTCATATAATAAGAGCTTGGTGATGGCGAACTCCTTTAACTTGACCTTGTCTGGGAAGCACTTTATCTGTCCTTCCATTCTAAATGATGGCTTTGCTGGATAGAGTAACTTAGATTGTAGGTCCTTGCCTTTCATGACTTTGAATACTTCTTTCCAGCCCCTTGTTGCCTGCAATGATTCCTTTGAGAAATCAGCTGACAGTCTTATGGAAACTCCTTTGTAGGTAACTGTCTCCTTTTCTCTTGCTGCTTCTAGGATTCTTTCCTTATCTTTAATCTTGGCTAATGTAATTATGATGTGCCTTGGTGTGTTAGTTATTGGGTCCAACCTCTTTGGGACTCTCTGACCTTCCTGGACTTCTTAGAAGCCTATTTCCTTTGCCAAATTGGGGAAGCTCTCTTTCATGATTTTTTCAAGTAAATTTTCAGTTTCTTGCTCTTCCTCTGTTTCTTCTGGCACCCCTATGATTTGGATGTTGGAACATTTAAAATTGTCCTGGGAATTTGTAAGTTTTTCCTCATTTTTTTGAATTCTTATTCCTTTATTCTGTTCTGGTTCAATATTCATTTCTTCCTTCTGCTCCAAACTGTTGATCTGAGACCCTGTTTCCTTCCCTGCACTGTTGGTTCCCTATTTTTCTTTATTTCATTTTTTTCATTCTTTTTTTTAAAAGGTTTTATTTATTTATTTTTAGAGAGGGGAAGGGGGCAGAGAGAGAGAGAGAGAGAGAGAGAGAGAGAGAATCAATGTGTGGTTGCCTTCCACATGGCCCCCATTGGGGACCTGGCCTGCAACCCAGGCATGTGCCCTGACTGGGAATCGAACCTGCGATGCTTTGGTTTGCAGCCCACGCTCAATCCACTGAGCTATGCCAGCCAGGGCTATTTTATTTTTTATAGCCTCCATTTTTTTCCTCTATTTTGCAACCGTATTCAACCAATTCTGTGAGTATCCTGATTACCAGTGTTTTGAACTGTGCATCTGATAGGTTGGTTATCTTTTCATCAATTAGTTGTGTATTTTGTGGAGCTTTGATCTGTTCTTTCATTTGAGCAGTATTTTTTTTTTTTGTTTGTTTTGGCATGCCTATTACATTGTAAGGGGCAGAACCTTAGGTTTTCATCAGGGCAGGGCAACCTACCTTGCTGCATTACAGCGACACGCAGTATGTGGAGGAAGGGTCAGAAAGGGAACAATGCCACTTACTCTGCCTTTGGTTGGCTTTCAATCACTTCCCTCACTACCCACAAGCAAATTGGGCCTTTCTGATTCCCAAGTGGGTGGGTTTGTGTATGTTCTAGGACACTGTGGGTCTCTCCAACAAATTCTTCTGTGAGGTTGGGAGTTTTTTCCCCCACTGCAACCTCTACAGGTTTTTACAGCCAAAGGTTTTTGAGGCTTTCTTTTCATGCTCTGGACTCCTGGGCTGCATGGTCTTGCTCCCCAGTTGTTCCTCCTGATTTATCTGCATGAAAATGTGGGACCACCCAGTCTGCCAGCCACTGCCTTGCCACATGTCCTCTTTGCCCTGGGGTGCCCATTTCTGCCCCTCCTACTAGTCTGAATGAATGTTTCCTCTTTAACTCCTTGGTTGCCAGACTTCCATACAGCTTGATTTTCTGGAAGTTCTGGTTGTTTTTTATTTTTAAAATTTTTATTGTCCTTCTTTTGGTTGTGCAATGAGGCAAAGTATATCTACCTACACCTACATCTTGGGCGACAGTCCCTCATTTCTTAAAAGCTGGAATTTCCATGTTATTTCTCTTCCTTCCTTTGCTTTATAAAAACCTATTTCCAATTGTAGTTGTTACCCTGGTGTTTTAGGACTTGATTAATGAGTTCATCTTTAAGCTGTCCATTCTATTTAAAACAATAATAACTTTATTGTGTCCCCTTCATCCTTTGTCAGTAGAACTAAAGAGTCTTACTTTTAAAAAGTTTAACTTTAAAGAGTACAGCTTCAGCTATCCCATTTATTATTATTGAAATAGTCTTTCTCCAAGGCTCTCCTATTTTTAACTCCAGAAACCAGAACTTTGTACATAATTTGTAATTTATATAAAAGTAAGATACTGCTTCTTAATTTCATTTATCCTGATTTTGACAGCAGCAGGATCATGGGAAAAGCTCACAATGATTTGTAGTTTCACTTGCTGGATGGTGACCCTTTGTCCTGTATCTTCTGTGTATATTTAAACTTTTTCCTAACATACTGTTGTGATAATAGGATTCGATACACTTTAAAACCAGGTTAAATATTATATATGAATGTTATTTGCAAGTGATCTTTTTCTAAAAGAGGTAACAGCTCTTTTAGAGGACAATTTCTAGTAAAACTGATATTTTTAGAGATCCAAATCAGGTTTTGTGTTAGGTTGGTATTTTATAGACTTTAATTAACTTTAAGGGAGAATCTTAAAGGTAATTTGATTCCAATTCCTCTTTTAGAGATGAAACTGGGGCCTCGAAAGTGCAAGTGACAGATTCAGGCAGGCTATCTAGCTACCTGAGCAGTGATAATTGGGTAAGGAAACATAAATCCACTGAATAAAAAAAGAGATTATTGGGTTAAATATAAAAGAACACATATTACATTGCTATGACTTTTTTTTGATTTTTTCCCGTATAAAGTAGGGTAATTAGGTGTCAAAGAACCACTATTTTATCTTTAAAAATCATGAATAAACGACTCTTTTCTCTTGTGATAGAGAAAAACAACAACAATCAAAGAAAAAAACTCACAAACATTTGTTATCAAAATGGATTAAGGCCTTGGAGCCCATGGACTTGGCCCCCTGGAAAGAACAGGAGTCCTAGTTAATGACCTGGAATTAGACAGGATCTTTTTTTTCAATTCATGCATAAACTAAAGTAGTTGACTACAGTTACAAATTAATGCATAAGTACTAAATTGTATTTAGATATTTAATATATGTGAATTTGGGGCATTATATATGCTTTAAAATATTCTTTAGCATTGTTATATCAATAATTTGATAGTTACTTTTATATTTAAATGGAAATGAAAAGTGTTATAATGTTGCTCTAGTTACCTAGATAATTGAAAGTTCGACTTCCATGTATGGAAGTACTGCTTCTCTTCTAGATCAGGTTTACTCTAATTGGAGAGTATTCAGGGAAAACAAGCAGCCTGTTGAATGCTGGATTTCTGCACCTCAACATGTGAAATGATGATAGAGATGTTTTGCTGTAGTGAAGCTTATCTTTCACTCTCACACTTTTGACTCATGCACTGATATCATTCTAAAGTTTTTACACTTTCTACAGTTATTTATTTCACTATTTTAAAATTCATAGTGACTACAACAACTTGGGTGTTTCATATTGTAGGAATTCTATGCCCCTAATGTTTTTCTAACTGTTTCACTGAAGGCATACTTACCAATTCCCACCCATTTTTCCTGTTTCTTCTGAGTTAATTTCTTATCTTTTCCCATTAATCACATGGTGACACAATTTTAACAACAATATTCATGGGAGTGTTACAAATATCTTTTATAAATTTAATGTAAGGTAACTTTAATGAACATTCCTTTCCCACAAAAATATGAGTAACTTGGAAAACACTGGCTTAAATAAGATTAAACAAGCCCTTTTCTTTAGAACATAGTAGAGCCTGGTGTACATTGTGGATTTCCAGACAGGGATTAATTTTTGCCTAGTGAGCCACTTTTTCACAGTACAACCACAACTGTAGTAAACTGTGAAACAAGTTGGAGGCAAACTATATTAGCTCATTTCTTCTTAACTATTAACACAGCTGTTCTGAACCATGTTAAATAGGTTCTGGTACCAATTCCAAAGCTAGGGGTACTCACACCAACAAGAAATTCTTGGACATCTTGGGTGTTCCACAATGTAATTCAGTTCTGATACTATCTACTCAGAGACAGTATCAGATTCCATATGTTGAGGGTTTAGTCCTATGGCATGGCCTCCATCACACACACATCAGGTGTTAGTCACAAGCTCAGGTTGTTACCTATACTTCTGAGTGACTGGTTGTAAGTCAGAGGTTCCCATGACCTCCTCTTCAGATTCTATTAAGTTGATAGAGTGGCTCACAGAACTCAGGGAAATGATTTACTTACTGTATTACCAGTTTACTATAAAAAGGTATAACTCAGGAAGAGCCAGATGGAAGAGATGCATAGGGCAAGGTATGTAGAAAGAGTACAGAGCTGTGCCCTCTCCAGATGTGCCACTGTCCTAGCACCTCTATATGTTCACAAACCTATAAGCTCTCCAAACCATCTACTTTTATGAAGGCTTCATGTACATAGTCATAACTGATTAGTTCATTGATCATTGGTGATTAATTTAACCTCCAGCCCCTCTCCTTTTCCCAGAGGTTGGGGGACTGAGACTCAAAATTCCAACCCTCTAATTACATGATTAACTCCATTAGCAACAAGCTCCCAATATTAGGCACTTTCCAAAAGTCACCTCCTTGATATAACAAAAGATAACTTTATTGCTCTCAACGCTGAGAAAATTCTAGGGGTTTTAGGAGCTGTGTGACACAAATAGGGTCAAAGATCAAATACATATATTTTTTTTATAAATCGCAATATCACAGAAATCTACCCAAAAAACTCTTGCCTCTTCTGCTATAGCAAGTGACTTAATTTACATGGAGGCTGATAACTTTTTCACCTGAACTCCTCAGCTCCCCTGCTTTTCCCTTTTCATTTCTTTATTTCTCCTTTCCTGAAGTGAGGAAGTGCTGGAAGTACACACTGACAAGTCACCCTCTCATATCTAGAGACCCTGTTCCATCATCTGATCTACAGAAACCTCCATCAGCCACCCTCACTTCCTTACACTTGACACCCTTCTCATGGTTTCCTTCCTGTTGGGGGAAAACCCAAGAAATCTAAATTCGGGATTAATTCTGAAGAACAGACATGCCATCTTCTTCAAATTCATAAGAGCTTTAATAGGATAAACTTATGTTCACTGGCATAGCAGCTACTCCCAGTGTTGGCCAGCGAGGAAGAATCCACACCTCTCCCAGGACAGCATCCCTTTTTATAGGGGGTTAATAGTAAAACCATATGGTGGATAATCACATGGACGGCCAGAAAGAACAATGCATTCCTAAGCTAACAGATAACATCAGGCAGTTATCAGATAATTAAACAGAGTCCAACATTTCCCAGATGCCTTTGTTACTGGAGCCATATTGCATCTAAAGTGAGTTCCCCTACACTCCCTGTATGCACAAACATGTCAGCATTTACCCAGCATGAAAACTCTCTCAACCAGCTATCTAACTCCCTGTGACCTGTCACAGTTTTCCTTCCTATACTCTAGGCATGACAAACCTATTTCCTGAATGTGCTCCATACTTTCTTGTCTCCAGGTCTTTGTTCATACTATTAAGCTTAGCTGTGATTATCATCTTCCCATTTCAAATGCATTTCACCCTAGAACATTCTATAACCAAGCCAAACAAATAGGACCTCTTTTGCTTCTATTCCTCTGATACCCACCATGTTCTTTTTTGTTTTATATCTTAGAGGCTCAATTGAAATGTTTTACAATATATTTTATTGATTATGCTATTATAGTTGTCCTATTTTTTTCTCCCCTTTATCCCCCTCTGTCCTGCACCTTCCCTCCCTTGAGCATTCCCCTCCCTTACTTCATGTCTATGGGTCATACATACAAATTCTTTGGCTTCTCCATTTCCAAAACTATTCTTAACCTCCCCCTGTCTATTTTGTACCTACCATTTATGCATCTTATTCCCTGTACCTTTTCTCCCATTCTTCCCATCCTCCTCCTTCCTGATAACCCTCCATGTGATCTCCATTTCTGTGATTCTTTTCCTGTTCTAGATGTTTCAGATTCAGTTGTTGATAGTTGTGAGTTTGTTGTTATTTTACTGTTTATAGTTTTGATCTTTTTCTTAGATAAGTCCCTTTAACATTTCATGTAATAAGGGCTTAGTGATGATGATCTCATTTAACTTGACCTTGTCTAGGAAGCATTTTATCTGCCCTTTCATTCTAAATGATAACTTTTCTGGGTAGAGTAACCTAGGTTGTAGGTCCTTGCTTTTCATGACTTTAAATACTTCTTTCCAGCCTCTTCTTGACTGTAAGGTTTTTTTTGAGAAGTAAGCTGATAGTCTAGTGGGAACTCCTTTGTGGGTAACTGTCTCCTTTTCTCTTGCAGCTTTTAAGATTCTCTCTTTGTTTTTAATCTTGGGTAATGTAATTATGATGTATCTTGTGTTCTTCCTTGGGTCCAACTTCTTCGGGACTCTGAGCTGCCTGGTATTGAGCTTCCTGGACTTGCTTGGGTTTCAGCCAATTGAGGAAGTTTTCCTTCATCATTTTTTCAAATAAATCTTCAATTTATTGCTCTCCTCTTCTCCTTCTGGCACCCTATGATTCAGATGTTGGAACATTTAAAGTTGTCCTGGAGGTTCCTAAGCCTCTCCTCATTTTTCTGAACTCTTGTTTCTTCATTCAGTTCTAGTTGAATGTTTATTTCTTCTTTCTGTTCCAAATCATTGATTTGAGTTCCACTGCCTTTCACTGTTGATTCCCTGTATATTTTTCTTTATTTCACTTTGTATAGCCTTTACTTCTTCCTTTATTTTGTGTCCATACTCAATCATTTCTGTGAGGATACCAGGGTTTTGAACTGTGCATCTGATAGGTTGGCTGTCTCCTTGTCACTTAGGCCATTTTCTGGAGTTTTGATCTTTTCTTTTACTTGAACCATATTGCTTTGTCTCGGTGTACCTGTTATGTCATAAGGGGTGGAGCCTTAGGTATTCTCCAGGGTGGGGCAACTCACTTTGCTGCCTTATGGTGCTGTTTGTGTAGGAGGGGTCAGAGAGGGAACAATGCCACTTGCTCAGCTCCTGCCCAGCTTCCAGTTTCTTCCCCTGCTACCCACAAGTGAATTGGGCCCTTCTGGTGCTGATTCCTGAATGGGTGTGTTTGTGTGTATTCTAGGATCCCATTCATCCCTGCAACATACTCTCCTGTGAGCCTGCCATTTTCTCCCATTGCTGCAGCCCCCAGAAGTTTTTACAGTCAGAGGTTTTGAGGCTTTATTTTGCCATACTGGATCTCTGGGTTGGGTGGTCTGTCTAGCTCCTCATTGTCCCCATCCCCCAGTTTATCTGCATACAAGTGTGGGGCTAACTGGTCTGCCAACTGCCACTTTGGTGCATGTCCTCTATGCCCCAGCTGCCAGTCTTTGCCTCTCCTACAAGTCAGATGAATGTTTCTTTTTAATTCCTGGGTTGTCAGACTTCCACATAGTTTGATTTTCTGGCAGTTCTGGTTGTTTTTTTGTTTTTAAATTGGTTGTTATCCTTCTTTTGGTTGTGTGAGGAAGTGAAGGGTATCTACCTATGCCTCCATCTTTGACAAAAGTCTCAGTTGAAATTTTAAAATCATCTTTATTGAGTAATAATTTATAAATCACTTCAATGAGTTTTGACAAATATATACATTCATTCAACCATCACCATAATCTAGAGGTATAACAATTCATGACTCTACACTATCCTCGCATGACCCTTGGCAGTTAGTCTACCCAGTTAGGCAATCACTAATCTGACTTTTTCCACTAAATGGAATTAATGTTCACCTATTCCTTAAGTGGCATAATTGTCAACAGATATCAATTCAATTGATGGATAATACTGTTGGTTATGTGGAAAAAAGAGAGGCCACACACTAAACCTGACACACTCAGCAGAAGCCTGCATGGTGGGTTTTATAAATTCAGAGTCCTAAAGTAATCATAGAGGATGGTCTGAAACGAAAACTTCCTAACTAAAAGTGAATCATGATGGGTAGTAATGTCCTAGGTAAGTTTCTTCCCTTACAAAAGTCAATATTTACTTTAACTGAACCTGTCTATTGTCTTTTTGCATCTGATAACATATGTTTGGAATGTCCGGGTAATTTTCTTTGTGCAGACCCCTCAGGGCACAAACTCCCACCAGAGCACAAGATTACAGAAATGCCTCATTGTTGTTATTAATGTGTTAATTGTTAACTGCTAACTCTTTTATATCTATAAGTATAAAAGAAGTACATGTCTATTAATTTTACTTTTTATCCAATCTAAAAGATCCCCTCCTTTGTTTTTTCCTGCCTTCCTAATCTATCACCAATGGATTTCATGTAATCCCTTATACCTCTTTCCCTTGATTGTAATGCATAAAATAAGTAGTAAAAATGACATTCTTCAGAGCATTTTCTCAATCTATTGAGATTTTGTTTCCCAGAAATTCTGGCAGTTTGGCTCAAATAAACTCAAAAATTTTCTACAAGTTTAAATGTTTCTTATGTTGACAGTTAAAGTATTTACTCAAGTCCTCTCTATTGTTATTGATTTTTCCATCTGCTTCTTCTATCAAATATAATTATGGATAGCCTATTTCTCTGTTTAGTTCTGCAGTTAGATGCACATTTGCTATACGTTCTTGATGAACTGATGTTTTCATAATGAAATATCCCTCTTTATCTTAGGTAATATTTCTTGATCTGATTTCTTTTTTTTAATATGACATTAACATAGTCACCTTAGTTTCTTACAATTAACTGTTTGCACTGTATCCTTTTCCTTATTCCTATCTGTCTTTATATTTAATAAAGTGTGTTTCCTGAAGATAGCATGTAATTGGGTTTTATTTTTCCACTCTTCTAATCTCAGCCTTTTGACATTTACATTTAAGTCAATTGTCAATATGGTTAAACTTAAGTCAACCCACTTGCAATTTTTATTCTATTTGTCACATCTTTTTCTCCATATTTACTTTTTTCTTGTTTTAGTTTTAGATGAATTGAGTATTTTATAAGATTTAATCTTATCTTCAACTTTGGCTTATTGGTTATAGTTGTTTGTTTTATCATTTTAGTTGTTGCTGTATGACTTATAACATGAATCTTTAAGTTACCACAGTTTCTGTTCAAGTACTATTACACTTCATATGTAATTAAAGACTCTTAAAATTCGCCTATCTCATCCTCTAGTCTACAGTCGAGATTTTAATTTGGTGTTATGAATTTCACAATATATGATTACTATTTTGCTTTAGATAAGCAATTATTAATGATTTGAGTGAAAGACTTCTGGTATGAGTGAACAACTACCATAAAAAACCCTTTACAAATAACTCCTATAAATATGAGCCAAATAATAACAAAAAACCCTGAAAGAAATAGTGAACAAAAATAAGCAGAAAATGGGAATATTTAATTAATTAGTAGAAAGTTATAGCACTAAGTTTCCCATTTTTAAATTGTGTTTAACTTGAGAGCAAACACAGTCTACACTAGACAGAACTGCTAAAACTCATGGGAACCCCCAGACATGCTGGATTCAAGAAACAGAAGATGAGGATCAGCACAACCATACCTTCTGGAAAGTGGTAGGGGAAATTTCAGAGAGGTGAGAGCCAGTGAATGGGGACCCCTATTCCCAAAATCTGGTGTAAACATTTAAAAATCTTTGACTGATGCTTGAGCCAATATCTATTTGAGACAGACTCCATTTAGCCCATTTAAGAAAATTTAATAGCAATTTAATCTGCCACCACAACAGAAAGAAAAAGAAGCTGAAGTTTGAGTTCATCCAGGTAAAGTACCTGATAAAATGTGAATAGTCTTCAGAAGAACATAAAATTCAGGGTTTCTAGAATGTATCATCTACAATATTTGGAAGGCAATCCAAAAGTACTCAATATATGCCCCAAATTAAGAATATATGATAAACTCTCAAGGGAAGAGGCAACTAAAGGAGACCAATCATAAGACATCTCAGATATCAAAATTTCAACAGAGATTTTAAAGCACTTATATCACTGAAATGAGGTGCAGAGTGAGGGTGCCCTAAAATTCCCCACAGCCCATAGTTTGGGGGTGGGGAATGGGGGAAGCAGATGATATGGCTTCAGATACTTTGCATAATAAAACATGAAAGGTGTCTATAAGAATCTGAGCACTCAGGGACTCATGACATAGCCAGGGGAGGTGAATGCCCTCCCTGGAAGCCCCTGTATCATGGGAACTCTTGCCCTAACTAAAGATGGCAGCTGAGAGAAGGTAGAAGTTCTGGGAAACAGGCAAATGCAGCACATTGTGGGAAGAGCCGGATAGGAGGTCATGTAGGAAGCTCTGGGTCAGGATTTAAAATAAAGGTGAGCAGGGATAGGAGAGCTGGCCCATCATGGGAGAAATAAAAATGCAGCCAGGTGATTTGGAAGGCTGGTCTGCCATGAGGGCTGAAAGAGTAGGTAGCACCTGTGTTGGTATGTAGTGAAGACGGTAGCCATGTGAGAGAGTTTCAGCCATACTGCTGGTAGTGAGGGAGGAGCTACATCTGCTCCTCTGAACATGCAACCCTGAGAAAGGAGCCATGAGGGATTCAGCCATGAGATCTGAGAGAGAAAGCAGCAGTCAGATATGCAGTTTGTAGTCAGGTTTCTACCATGCAGCCTGATGTATGAGGAGGGAGCTGGAGTAAAAAAGAGGAGACCTGCTGGGAAACCTGCCTGTAGAACATGGTGGCGTGGCTTGTTGTGCTGGGAATTGCAAAGGCCTGCTTAACCAAACACAGATTAGTGGCAGATGCCTGGAATGCTGAACTATGACTAGGAATGCTGAGACTGTGGACATTTGCTTCTCTGAAGAACATACAGAGAAGCCACTTTATTGGGACTTGTGACTCCTGAACTTCACCACAACACAGTGTAACATGGTTCATGTCTTCTTGGACTATTCCCCAGGATCTGGGGTAAGGACAACATAACCCAGATCCTGAAGAAAGAGCTGCTGTGAGAGAATGGTAACTTTGAAACCCACAAGTGTATTTCCAGAGGGCACGGAGACCTATTTGCACAGCTCCTTTAAGAACAGATAAGGATATGGGGAACTAATGGGTTTGGTTTTGCCTTATAGCCTGGTGGGGAGCAAGGGAAGTGCTGGGTCTCATGGGAGAATGGGGCTCTGAGAAAAAGTGCTCCTAGTCCCCCCACCCATGAAAGTTTCAGTCCTGTAAATAAAATCCTGTTTCTTCCAACACTAATTGTTGGGTCATGCATCAAAGCACCATGTGCATGGGCCCCACTTTGCTTGGTTACATCACTATACTCAAAAATATAAAATAAGGAAACTAAATACCATGTTTTTAAACAGTCAATGGGTCAATAACAATATCAAGGAAGAAATAAAAAGATACCATGAAACAAGTAAAAATGAGAACACAACAACCCCAAATCTGTGGAACAAGAAGAAAACAAAGCTAAAGAGGGAAATTCATAGCATTATAGACCTACTGTAAGAAACAAGAAGAAGCTCAAATAAACAATCTAACTGTATACTTAAAGGAACTTGAAATGAACAACAAACAAAGCCCAAAGTGAGTAGAAGAAAGGAAATAACAAAGATCAGATCAGAAATAAACAAAAAAGTCTAAAAAAATACAAAAGATCAGTGAAACCAAGAGCTTTGTTCTTTCAAAAGGTAGACAAGATTGACAAACTTTAACCAGACTCATTAAAAAAAAAAGAGAGGACCCAAATAAATAAAATCAGAAATGAAAGGGAAAAATACCAACTGACACCAAAGAAATACAGAGGATTGTAAGAAAATATTATGAACAACTGTATAGAAACAAATTGGACAACCTGAATGAAATCAATAAATTCCTAAAAACACAATCTTCTAGAACTAAATCAGGAAGAAACAGAGAATGTGACTTGACAGGTTACATTTAATGAAACTGAAGCAGTAATTAAAAAAAAAAAAAACTCCCAACGAACAAAAGCCTTGGATCAGATGGCTTCACAGATAAATTTTATCATTCTGAGATAAACTAACACCTCTCCTTCTCAAACTATTTCCTAAAATTCAAGAGAAGAGAAGACTCCCAAACTCATCTTACAAGGCCAGCATGCTAATTCCAAAAGCAGATAAAGAAACTACAAATAAAAAGAGAGAAAATTATAGGTCAATATCACTGATGAACGTAGATGGTAAAAGCCTCAACAGAATATTAGCAAATCAGATCCAGCAATACATCAAAAAGATCATACACTGTGACCAAGTAGGATTTTTCTGGAAATGTGAGGTTGGCACAACATTTGCAAATCAATACTGCATAATATTTATGTGATTCACCACATAAACAAAACAAAGAATAAAAAGCCATATGATCATATTAAGAGATGCAGAAAAAGCATTTGATAAAATCCAGCACCTATTTATGATTAAAACTTTCATAAAAGTGGGAAAAGAGGGAATATACCTCAACATAATAAAGGTCAAATATGACAAACCCTCTGCTAGTATCATACTCAAAACGCAAAAAATATAAGTATTCTGATGTGGACTCCATCCAGTGGGATCTCTATGTTGTGGATGAAATGAACAAATTCACACAGACTGCAGAAGTCCTGTGGAGAAAAAGGGATGGCACGGCCACTCTCTGGGTGAGAGAGTGACCTGACTCTTGCCTGGAGAGGCTTTTATTGCTTTCTAATAGCATACATCAAAGGGGGTTCTCATTCATTATGCTCAGGTTTGCTTTAGGTGATTACTTTTTACAGATTAACAAAGGAAAGGATGTTACTGATTACTTTGTACAGATTAACAAGAAAAAATGTTGCAAATGCAAGGGAATGATATGAGTCATTGGTCTGGTTACACTCTGCCCTTGGGAGAATTAGCACAGACTTTAGGAAGTCACTTTAAAGATATGCAGTAAACAATTGCAGCTTCAATTCAGGGTGAGCGAGTTTTAGCAAAAGCAAGCCTCAAAGTAGACTAGGTATAATGCAGGCCTGGTTTCCCACGAGAAAACTGATCTGTGGGTTTGGCTCCTGAGTGCTGACTCACATCTGCTGGTTTTCCAATAGGGTTATGCTGCATTTGCCATTGTCAGGCAGACTGGTTCCCTATAGTGTTCCCCTTAAGATTGGGAACAAGACAGGGATGTCTGCTTTCACTTGTCTTATTCAACATAGTGCTGGAAATCACAGCTGCAGCAATCAGAGAAGAAGAAATAAAAGGCATCCAAATTAGAAAAGAAGAAGTAAAACTGTCTTTATTTTCAAATGACATGATACTGTACATAGAAAACTCTAGGTACAGTAAAGGTTCCACCAAAAAGCTACTAGAATGAACAAATGAGTTTGGCAAAGTAGCAGGATGAAAAATTAATATCCAGAAATCAGGTGCATTTTTATATGCCAATAATGAACTACCAGAAAGGGAAATTAAGAAAGCAAGCCCATTCACAATCACTCCAAAAAGAACAAAATATTTAAGAATACATCTAACCAAGGATGTGAAAGACCTGTACTTAGAAAATTATGATACTGAAGAAAGAAATTGAAGAAGATACAAATAGGTGGAATCACATATCGTGTTCATGGATAGGAAGATTTAATATCATTAAAATGCCCATGCTACCCAAAGCAATCTATAGATTCAACACAATTCCAGCAGGGAGAGGGAAGGGGGAAAGTGAGGGAAAGGTATATGTATTAAGAGACATAATTGGTAGGTACAAAATAGGGAAGAGGTTAAGAATAGTGTAGGAAATGGAGAAGCCAAAGAATTTATATGCACAATCCATGGATGTAAACTGGCAGGAGGGGTTCCTGGAGGAAATCTGGGTACCAGGTGGAAGGGAGAAAAGGGGAAAAATGGGACAACAGTAATAGCAAAATCAATAAAATATACTTCATTACAAAGAAAACAAGAAGCCTGTTGGCTTTAATGGAGAGCAAGCCTGGTAGAAAGGAGAGAGTAGGAAAAGCAGAAGGTGATTAACAGAGAGGGAATTTTGTGAGTTTGAGATCATAAAATAGTGAGACCCTGAAGCCCATTTTACAGATTCCCCTGGGATTTGTAAAAAATAAAGAAGGTTTTTATTTGGAATACACAATAAAAGTTATTCCTACTGCCATTTTCATAGAGATGACTAGAAGTTTTCTGCATAGACACTGGATAGATGGTTTTCAATGTGCATTCATTTTTTTGTGTCTTTAGTGAAGACCAAATGACATGTAGTCTGAGAGGGCTGACAGCCATCCTTAAATTATTTTGCAATGTAGGATCTATGTACCTATAGGTTGAAGACAATTGCTCATTACTTATATTGATTTATATAAGGCATAGAATTAATAGTTCACTTTATTGGCAGCCAGCTGTTAGTGCTATAATTTACTATGAGAATGGTTTGTTCTGGGGATGAATAAGAATTATACTGAGTACTGTATTTTTTAGTATTTTAAAGGTCAAACTTGTCTCTTATTAATTTAGTCAGAGGTTTAGGTTGATTTTAAAAAAAGATTTTTGCTGATTCAGAATCTCTTACATGCTAATATAAGTTTAAATTTAGGAAAGGTCTTTTTCATTCTTGTATTTAAAGTTGCCTTTGATTTCAATGGCTAATGAAAGCTAGATTTGGACTGGGTGCAAATCATCTGAAGATACTCTTGAAGATGCTTTCAGAGTCTCAGAGAGTCTGAAGTTAGAAAATAGCAGTGATTTGGCAGCAATAAGTACTTTTTGCTTTTTGGAAGAAATACTTAAAGCTACATCAAAGAAAGATCATTGTATAAGCGTGGCTTAAATTTAAAATTATAAGTAGAGATTTTCTCTGACCATGTTGATATTTTAAAAAAATACATTGTTAGCCTACTATGTGTCAAGTTACCATGCCAAGTGCTCTATGGGCAAGATCCCTTTCAATTTCTAAAACAATTCTGTGAAGAGTTCTTATTGCTACATGTGCTTTAGATGGAAAAACCCTGAAGCTCATTGAAGGCAAAATCCTGCTGATGAGCTCATGAATGGAAGAGCATGAATTAGGATCTAGGAAGCCTCACTCCAATATTTGTGTTCTCATGTATACATATGTGTTCTATGCTTAACTTCAGAATGCAGAAGGAAGTCTGAGGAAGTAGGGATTTGGATTTCACTAAGTATGGTTTGTCTCTACCCTTCAGGACTCTAAGATATAAGCATAGTTCAGAGGATAAAATCTCTGGAGGTAGATAATCTAGGTTCAAACCCCAGCTTTCCCATTTCCTGGGTGTTATTTAACCTCTACATGACTTAGTTTTCCCAGTAGTAAAATAGGTATTATAAAAATGATATCTGTCTTATGGGTTTGTATGTTAAAGATTAAATGAGATAATGTATTAAAAGTGCCTAGCAATATACCTATCACATACTAAATTCTTAATAAATTTAGTCTGTGGTTTATTATGAATTTTGATGAATATATATGAATGACAAACATAACGATGCTAGAGATACAGTCCCACAATATGTTCTTTCAAAGCTATGAGTGGATAGGACATTTAATACTGTTTTCAACTCACTATACCATTTTCTGTGGGATTCGTTACTGTATAATAATATTGTATGGCTCTTACTGGGACAGCCTGAAATTTTGCCATTCAAAACAACTTAAATGAATCTTGAGTGGGTCAATTCTAAGTGGAATAAGTTAGAAAAGGACAAGAGCTCTACATTCATATGTGGGATAGAAAACAGAAAGCAAATAATGAACAAACAAAACAAACAAAAACTCACAGACACAGACAACAAACAGTATGGTGGTTACTGCAGAGATAGGTGGATGGGGAAGGTTGAAGAGAGTAAAAGAGGTTAAAGATATATTGATGAAAGGACTAAATTTTGGGTAGTAAACAGGTAATGCAAAACACAAATGATGGATTACAGAATTGTACAGTTGAAGTTTATATAATCTTATTAATCTATGTTGCCCAAGTGTATTTAATAAAAAATAAAACTATTGTTTTTTACAGCAGCTCAAAATTCAATTGTTTTCTCCATGGGAATTTGACCCATGGGTAACTTCCAATACTAATTAGGTTAAGAGAACTCTAAATACAATAGATAATAAAGACCTTATGAATCAGTTCCAATCCTTAAAGAAGGTTTGGCTCTCTGGGCCTATCATTCAACAAATTTAGCAAGTGAATATTTATTGCATGCCTATAAATGTTAGCATCTTTATCAAATCCTAGGACAAAAGGAGGATATAATTTTGACTTAGTGCTAGCATTATCATGTTTTATAATTTCAAAGGAAACATATATTTTAGTCTTATATGCTGATTTTACAAAATTATCTACTTGTCACCCAAAGTTTCCATTGGCCTGACTGATATTTCCAGTTTGTCCAGCAAAAATAGAGAACAACCATTGTCTCTTTAGTAGTTTTCTCATTTCCCTTTAAATATCATGTTCTTAGACTCTCAATTTTATTGCTCTTCAAATATTTCTAAATTAACAAGTGGAAACAGAAGAATTATGACTTTATTTTAAAATCTCATAGCCATGTATTGAAATCACTAGGAGGAGTTCCATATTCCCAACATTTTTACACACATACACACACATGTCCAGTGAAACTTACTTTTATCTTTCCTAGCAAAAATTACAATTATTATAAATAAAATTGAATGTAGGTGGTACATTGTCCTTGGACCTCTCTTTGAACTTTTCTCTTAGCCGCATTAAACTTGTGGTTATTTATATTTTCCATACCATCTACACTGAAATTGGGAAGGACCCAAGGACAGTTGACTTGATAAAGCTATAGATGACCTGGACAAGAAGAGTGCACTTTACCTTCCTCCTTGTTCTCTCTCTCTTTCTTTTAATAAAAACTTTTGAATTTTATTGTTGTTCAAGTACAGTTTTCAGCCTTTTCCCCCACCCCTCTCCACCACCTGAGCCTTCCTCACATCCCTTCCTTGTTTCCACTCCCCTTGGTTTTGCCCATATGTCCTTTATAGTTGTTTCTGCAAACGCTTCGCCCTTTCCCCCCATTATGCCCTCCCCTCTCCCCTCTGGTAACTGTCAGTTTGTTCTTAATTTCAATGTTTTTGGTTATATTTTGCTTACTTGTTTGTTTTGTTGATTAGGTTCCAGTTAAAGGTGAGATCATATGGTATTTGTCTTTCACCACCTGGCTTATTTCACTTAGCATAATGCTTTCCAGCTCCATCCATGCTGTTGCAAAGGGAAGGAGCTTCTTCTTTCTTTCTGCTGCATAGAATTCCATTGTGTAAATGTACCAAAACTATGTACCATAGTTTTTTGATCCATTCATTTGCTGATGGGCATCTAGGTTGCTTCCAGTACTTGGCTATTGTAAATTGTGCTGCTATGAACATTGGGGTACATAGGTTCTTTTGGATTGGTGTTTCAGTGTTCTTAGGATATAATCCTAGCAGTGGAATTGCTGGGTCAAAAGGCAGATCCATTTTTAGTTTTCTGAGGAAATTCCATGCTGTTTTCTATAGTGGCTGCACCAGTCTGCATTCCCACCAACAGTGCACTAGGGTCCCCTTTTCTCCACAACCTTGCCAACACTTGTTGTTTGTTGCTTTGTTTATGATGGCCATTCTTACTGGTGTGAAATGGTATCTCATTGTGGTTTTAATTTGCATCTCTCTGATAGCTAGTGATATTGAGCATCTTTTCATGTGTCTCTGGATCCTCTATGTGTCCTCCTAGGAGAAGTGTCTATTCAAGTCCTTTTACCATTTTTTAATTGGGTTGCTTGTCTTCTTAGAGTGGAGTCATGTGAGTTCTTTATATATTTTGCAGAACAAACACTTGTCTAAGGTACCATTGTCAAATATGTTTCCCTGTACAGTTAGTTGGTTCTCTTTATTTTAATGCTGTTCTCTTTAGTATGACCATGTGTTGAAGAGACTGTTTTTATTCCATTTAATGCTGCTTTCCCCTTTGTCAAATATTAATTGACCATAGAGACTTGGGTTAATTTCTGGGCTCTCTATTCTCTTCCATTGGTCCATGTGTCTGTTCTTACGCTAGTACCAGGCTGTTTTGATTACAGTAGCCTTGTAATACAGTTTGATGTCAGGTATTCTGATCCCTCCAACTTTGTTCTTCTTTCTCAAAATTACTGTAGCTATTTGGGGTCATTTATGATTCCATGTACATTTTTGAAGTGTTTGTTCTCTATCTGTGAAATATGCCATTGGTAATTTAATTGGTATTGCATTCAATGTATAAATTGCTTTGGGTATTATGGACATTTTGATGATATTAATTCTTCCCATCTATGAACATGGCACATACTTCCATTTGTTTGTGTCTTCCTTAATTTCTTTCTTCAGTGTTGTATAGTTTTCTGAGTATAGGTCTTTGACCTCCTTGGTTAGGTTTATTCCCAGGGATTTTAATTTTCTTGTTGCTACATCAAATGGGATTTTTTTTCCCTGATTTCTGCTTCTGCTGTTTCATTGTTGGTATACAAAAATGCTTTTGATTTCTGGATATTGACTTTGTATCCTGCTGTTTTGCCAAATTCATTTATTAGGTCGAGCAGTTTTTTGATGGAGTGTATAGGATTTTCTGTGCACCCTGTCCTGTCATCTGCAAACAATGACAGTCGTTTTTCCTCCTTTCCAATTTGGATGCCTTTTATTTTCTTTTCTTGTCTGATTGTTGTGACTAGGACTTCCAGTATTGTATTGAAGTGGTGAAAGTGGACAACCTTGTCGTGTTCCTGATCTTAGTGGAAAAGTTTTTAGTTTTTACCCATTGAGTATGAAATTGGCTGTAGGTCTATCATATATGGCCTTTATTATGTTGAGGAATGCTCCCTCTATTCACACTTTGCTGAGTGTTTTTTTTTATCATAAATGGGTGCTGTACTTTATCAAATGCTTTTTCCGCATCTATTGATATGATCATGTGATTTTTGTCTTTGACTTTGTTTATGTGATGAATTACGTTTATTGATTTGTGAATATTGTACCATCCTTGCATCCCTGGGGTGAATCCCACATGGTCATGGTGTACAGTCTTTTTAATGTATTTCTGGGTGCAGTTTGCCAATATTTTGTTGAAGATTGTAGCATCTATGTTCATCAGCGATATTGGCCTGATGTTTTCTTTCTTTGTCGTGTCTTTATCTGGTTTTGGGATTAGCATGATGCTGGCCTCATAAAAAGAGTTTGGTAGTCTTCCATGATTTTGAATTTTTTTGAATAATCTGTGAAAAATAGGGGTTAGCTCTTCCTTAAATGCTTTGTTAAACTTTCATGTGAAACTGTCTGGTCCAGGGCTTTTGTGTGTTGGGAGTTTTGTTTATTTTAATATATTTTTTGATTATGCTATTACAGTTGTCCCATTACCCCTCTTCATTCCACTCCACCCTGCACACCCTCTCCCACCCACATTCCCCCCATTTAGTTCATGTCCATGTATCATAAGTTCTTTAGCTTCTACATTTCTCATACTATTCTTGCCCTCCCCCTGTCTATTTTCTACCTACCACCTATGCTGGTTATTCTACATACCTTTCGCCCCCCCTCTCCTCCTCCCACTCCCCTGTTGCTAACCCTCCATGTGATCTCCATTTCTGGAGATTTGTTCTCCAGATCTCCAGAAATGGTTCTGTTCCTGTTCTAGTTGTTTGCTTAGTTTGTTTTTGTTTTAGGTGTGGTTGTTAATAATTGTGAGTTTGCTGTCGTTTTACTGTTCATGTTTTTTAATCTTCTTATTCTTATCTTCTTTTTATTAGATAAGTTCCTTTAACATTTCATATTATAAGGGCTTGGTGATGATGAACTCCTTTAACTTGACCTTATCTGAGAAACGCTTTATCTGCCCTTCCATTCTAAATGAAAGCTTTGCTGGATAGAGCAATCTTGGATGTAGGTCCTTGTCTTTCATGACTTGAAATAATTCTTTCCAGCACCTTCTTGCCTGTAAGATTTGTTTTGAGAAATCAGCTGACAGTCTTATGGGAACTCCTTTGTAGGTAATTGTCTCCTTATCTCTTGCTGTTTCTAGGATTCTCTCCTTTATTTTTACCATGGCTAATATAATTATGATGTGCCTTGGTGTGTTCCTCCTTGGGTCCAACTTCTTTGGGACTCTCTGAGCTTCCTGGACTTCCTGGAAGTCTATTTCCTTTGCCAAATTGGGGAAGTTCTCCTTTATTATTTGTTCAAATAAGTTTTCCACTTGCTGCTCTTCCCCTTCTCCTTCTGGTACCCTATAATTCGGATGTTGGAACATTTCAAGTCTTCCTGGAGGTTCCTAAGCCTCTCCTCATTTTTAAAAATTCTTATTTCTTCATTCTTTTCTGTTTGATTGTTTCTTCCTTCTGGTCCATTCCATTGATTTGAGACCCAGCTTTCATTCCATCACTATTGGTTCCCTGTGCATTTTTCTTCATTTCACTTATTCTAGCTTTCATTTTTTCATCTAATTTGTGATCAAAGCCAACCAGTTCTGTGAGCATCCTCATCACCAGTGTTTTGAACTGTGCATTTGATAGGTTAGCTATCTGTTGGTTGCTTAAAAGTATTGGTTGTGGGGCTTTGATTTGTTCTTATGTTTGAGCTATCTTTTTTTTTTTTTTTTTTGTCTTGATGTGCTGTTATGTATGAGGGGCAGAGCCTTAGGTGTTCACCAGGTCGGAGCAACCCAGTTGCTGGGTTATGATGCTGTGTGGGTGGGGTCCCAGAGGGAACAAAGGCACTCGCTCAGCTCTCCATCGGACTTCAGTCCCTTCTGCTGCTTCCTCCAGGAAAACTGGGCCTTTCTGATGCTAATTCCTGAATGGGCGGGCTTGTGCACATTTTAGAACCCCATGGGTCTCTCCAACTAACTCTGCTGTGAATCTCTTCCTGGGCCTCAACCACCCACAGGTGTTTTCAATCAGTGCCCTGAGGCTCCATTTCCCAGCACTAGGACCCTGGGACTGCGTAGTCAGTGAGCCACCTCACGTGCAGTGCCTTGCTTCACAATTGCCACTGCACTGGGTCTGCTGGTTGCCACCCCTCAGCTGGGGTCTGTCAGCTGCCGCTTGCATGCCCAGGGTCCACCTGCTGTGGTCCTGCACACCCTGGGTGCATTACGCCAGTCCCAACACTCTTTGTTCCTGGACCCGCCCCTCCTCCTGCCTGGATGCTTGGCTCTGCCCCTTCTACAGGTCTGGATGAACTTGTCTATTTTAACTCCTTGGTTGTCTGACTTCCATACAGTTCAATTTTCTGTCACTTCTGGTTGTTATTCTGTTTCTAAATTGTTGTTGTCCCTGTCTTGGTTGTGTGAGGAGGCACACTTTGTCTACCTATGCCTTTATCTTGGCCAGAAGTCCTGTTGGTAGTTTTTTGATTACTGCTTCAATTCCATCAGCTGTTATTGGGTCTGTTCAGGCTTTGTGCTTCTTCTTCATTCAGTTTTGGAAGGTTATATTTTTCTAGAAATTTGTCCATTTCACCTAGTTTTTCATATGTCTTGACATATAGTTGTCCATAGTATTTTCTTACAAACCTTTATACTTCAATGGTATCAGTTGTAATCTGTCCTCTTCATTTCTGATTGTGTTTATTTGAGTCCTCTCTTTTTCTTGGTGAGTCTGCTTAAATGCTTGTCAATTTTGTTTATCTTTTCAAAGATCCAGCTCCTGCATTTATTGATTTTTAGAATTGTGCTTTTAGTGTCTATGCCATTTAATTCTGCTCTGATCTTGGTTATTTCCTTCCTTCTACTTGCTCTGGGCTGTCTTTGTTGTTGTTCCTCCAGTTTTTGTAGGTGTAGGGTTAGATTGCTTATTTGAAATGCTTCTATCTTTTTTACGTAGGCCTGTATCACTATGAACTTCCCTCTCTGGGCTGCCTTTGCTGTGTCCCATAAGTTTGGGGTTGTTATGAGTTCATTTTCATTTGTTTTCAGAAACTTTTTGATTTCTTCCCTAATTTCATTCTTGACCCATTCATTATTTAATAGCATGCTATTCAATCTCCATGAGTTTGAGTGTTTTTGAATTTTTTCCTTGAGGTTGGTTTTCAGTTTCATTCTCTTGTGGTCAGAGAAAATGTTTCATAGGATTTCAATTTTCTTGAATTTGTTGAGGTTTGTTTTGTGTCCCATCATGTGGTTTATCTTTGAAAATGTTCTGTGTGCATTTTAAAAGAATGTGTATTTTGCTCTTTGTGATAAAAGGTTCTATATATATCAGTTAAGTCCATTTGACCTAGTACAATGTTCAATGCCACAGTATCTTTGTTGATATTGTGTTTGGAAGATCTATTCATTTTTGACAGGGGTGTTGAAATCCCCTAGTATAATTGTGTTGCTGTCAATATCTTTTTTGAATTATTCCAGGATTTTCTTTATGTATTTGTATGCTCCTAGGTTGGGTGCATATATATTTACAATGTTTATGTCTTCTTCTTCTTTTTAAAGATTTTATTTTATTTATTTATAGAGAGGGAAGGGAGGGAGATAGAGAGAGAGAAACATCAATGTGCGGTTGCTGGGGGTCATGGCCTGCAACCCAGGCATATACCCTGACTGGGAATCAAACTTGTGATGCCTGGTTTGCAGCCCGTTCTCAATCCACTGAGCTATGCCAGCCAGGGTGTTTATGTCTTCTTGGTGGATTCTCCTCTTGAGTATTAGGAAGTGACATTTTGGGACTCTTTTTATAGCTCTATTCTGAAGTCTATTTTGTCTGATATGAGTATTGCTACCCTGCTTTTTTTTCTATCCATTTTCTTGGAAAATTTGTTTCCAGTCCTTCACTTTCAGTCTGTGTGGATTGTTTGCTTTGAGGTGGTCTCTTGTAGGCAGCATATGTGTGGGTCATGTTTTCTTTTCCATTCAGCTATTCTGTGTCTTTTGATTGGTGCACTTAACCCATTTACATTTAATGTTTTTATTGGTAGGAACTTTTTCATTGCCATTTTTCATACCTGCATTCCTCTCTCCCTCACTCTTTTTCTTCCTTTTCTTAAAGCAGTTTCTTTGGCATCTTTTGCAGAGCTGGTTTGGTAGAGGTGTATTCTTTTGGAGTTCTTTTGTCTGGGAAACTCATTATTTGGCCTTCCATTTTAATTGAGAGCCTTGCTGGGTAGAGTAGTTTTGGTTGCAGGCCTTTGTTTTTCCTTACTTGGAATATTCCTTGTCTCTTCTGGCTTGGAGCATTTCCATTGAGAAGTCAGCTGCTAATCTTTTCAGGGCTCCCTTGTATGTTACTTCCTGTTTCTCCCTTGCTGTCTTTAAGATTTTCTCTTTTTCTTGGAATTTTGCCATTTTAATTATGATGTGTCTTGAAGTGGCCCTCTTTGGGTTTCTCTTGATTGCGACTCTCTGTGTTTTCTGGATTTGTGTGACTTTTTCTCTCATCAAATTAGGGAAGTTTTCCATCATTACTTTTTCAAACAGCTTTTCTGTCTGTTGCTCCTCTTCTTCTTTTTCTTGTATCCCTATTATATGGATATTATTATGTTTCATGTTTTCTTGCACCTCCCTTACCACCTGTTCATTCTTTCTGAGTCTCTTTTCCCTTTTGTGCTCTATGTGAGTATTTTTTTCTACTTTGTTCTCCAGCTCCCTGATTCAAGCCTCTGCTTCATTCGGCTTGCTTGTAATTCCTTCTAGTGTGTTTTTTATTTCTGAGATTTTATTGTTAATTTCTTCCTGGTTTTGTTTATAGTTTCTATTTCCTTTTTCATACTGTTGTAGTTCTTACTCAGTTACTTGTAGTTGTCTGTGAGTTCCTTGAGCATCATTATAACCATTACTTTGAATTCTATATCTGATAGTTTGGTTACTTTCATTTCATTTAGCTTTTTTTAGTGGGGAGTCTTCCATTCCTTTTGATTTCATGTTCTTTTTTTGTCTCTCCATTTTAGGTGACTCTTTTTGTTTGTTTCTGCACTTCCCGATGTTTCTCTTTGCTAGCTATCTTTGTAGGGTGAACTTATATTGTGGGAATTCTATGGGGTTTGTTGGTGTGGTCTCTTTGTTCTCATTGTCTAGATGTTCTAGGTTTGCCCCTTCTTCTTTTTGTGTGGGCTCTTTTGTTGTACTTAAGTTTTTACCTTTTGGTGGTTCCTTTGTTGGTGGTTTCTTTCCTCCAGCAGGTATACTGATGTTTGCAGCTCCCACCTATTCTTGTATGTGACAGGGGGTAGGCAAAATGGATTAAGACAGCAGGGAAGTATTTTATGGGATTTAAAGTACCAGCACTCTGAGAAGAGATATGAGATTCTTTGGATAAGTATAGCATTAACTGTGATATTTCACACACCTAACCACTTTTATAACAGCTGAAAGAGAGATAAGAGTCTTGTTGGAGGGGAGGAGAATTGTCAGCTGAATCCACAAAACAGAGAGCTTATGCAAGGTTAGATGATGAGATATAGTGAGAGTAAAGGATAGAAAGTAGGCGTAATGTGAGAGAGAACAGTGTTAACCACAACAATAATAATGCTCAGGAATAAAGTGAAGTGGGCTAAGACCCTGGAGGGTTGCTGTGTAGTATGTGCAATTGTATGGAACAGCAATTATTTATAATAGTACCAGAACAGCAACAATATGACAAGAAATATATGATTTGGATAACCAAAACAGAATGTGCCCGATCAAGAATAGTGTGTTATTGGTACAAGAGTGAAGTGAAAGAAGGAAAATTAAATACAATAAAGAGAGAATAAGGAAAACCAGTCAAACAGTGCAATTAAACAGAGAAATAAAATGAGGAAAACTAAACCTAAGGAAGATAAATGAAAAAAATACTAATAAAACAAAAGAGGTAAAAATAATGAAAAAAATAATAAAACACATAATAAAATGCCAGCTCTATGGGATAGCAAAGTGACATTTGTCTCAGTTTCTCAATTTTGGGGGTTAGCCTTGTGCTCCTTCTTTGGAACTGTCTCTGGACCTTTCATAACTCCATGTCTTATTGTCTCACTTGGGGGAAGAAAAAAAGGGAAAAAAGAGAGGAATGGAAGAAAAATAAGCTTCCTGCTTACTTTAAACCTGTTCAGTGAGTTCTGCTGGTCTTCCTAGATGCCACAGGAAGAGGGGGGCTGGGCTTTGCTTTTCTCTCTTGCTATGGTTTTGAGATGATGGGGACCAGGTCTGGGCTGCAATATTCACAGTTGCCCAGCCTCCGGCCCATGTCCTCCATGAACTGCCAGGCTCAAATCACTTAGCCTCTGGGTGCACAGCACGTTCAAGGTCAGGTGCATGGTTCCTATTTTCTCTCTTTTTGTTGGCATTCCTGAAATTGCAATATGGTTGTCTTCTTTAACAGAAAAAAGATTTTATTTACTTAATTTTAGACAGTAGGTAAGGGAGGAAGATTGGGAGAAAAACATCAATGTGTGGTTGGCTCTCACACACCCCTTACTGGGGACCTGGCCTGCAACCCAGGCTTGTGCCCTGACTGGGAATTTAACTGGTAACCTTTTGGTTCACAGACCCTTGCTCAGTCCACTGAGCGGCACCAGCTAGAGACACAATGATTTTCTTTGCCAACAATTTCCCTCTCTCTCTCTCTCTCTCTCTCTCTCTCTCTCTCTCTGGTAGATCACATCTTTTTATTCTTCACAATTTTTCACAAAAGTAAACTTCTTCATAATGTTCCTTGTGTCTTTGCTTTTTCTCCCCCAAAAAACCCCCAAAGTTTTTTTTCTCTAACTACTTCCTCATATCATTTTTGTTGTCCTTGTACTCATTTTTTGTCTTGTTACACCAGTTATATATGAGGGGCAGAGCCTCAGGTGTTCACTAGGGCAGGGCAACCCAGTTGCTGGGTTGTGACACTGTATGTTGGGGCGGGGTCAGAGAAGGAACAAGGGCGCTTGCTCTGCACTCTCTCAGCTTTTAGTCCTCTCTGCTGCTTCCCACAAGCAAATTGGGCCCTTCTGGTGCTGGTTCCCCCAGCGGGTGGGCTTGTGTACATTCTAGAACCCTGTGGGTCTCTCCAACGAACTCTTCTGTGAGGCTGGGAGACTCTCCTGGTACTTCAACTCTGACAAGTGTTTACAATCAGTGCTTTTAGATTTTATTTCCCAATTCCGGGTCCCTGGGTTGTGAGGTCTGTCTTGCTGCCTTGTTATCACCTGGTTTATCTGCATGTGAATGTGCGACTATGAACAGCCAGCTGCCTTGCTCTCTTTACTGGGTCTGCTTGTTGCCTCACCACATGCTGGGTCTGCCACCAGGGTCTGCTAGCCACCACCTCTGTACCTGGGGTCTGTCCACTGCCACCTGTACCCTGCGCACATGGGTCTGCCAGCCACTGCTTTCCCTGCCTCGACCCCTCTCAGCAGGCCCGACTCCACCCCTCTTGCTGGTCTGGATGAATGGTTGTCAGACTTCCATACAGTTCAATTCTCTGTCTATTCTGGTTGTTTTTTTGTTTCTAAATTTTTGTCCTTAATTTTGGTTGTGCGAGGAGGCACAGTGTTTCCAACTAAGTTTCATCTTGACCGGAAGTCCTGACCCCCCCATGAAGGTCTTAGCAAGTGAATGATTAGCCAGTTTGTAGGCATTTGAAGAACCCTGGGGTGAAGGGGTGTTGTATTGCCAAAGTGAGCTAATTATAATCAATGCTCTGTAATTAATGCAGGGACATGCCCCTCCATTCTCTTTAGTATTGATGGGAGATCAAAATTAGCAAAGGGAGAAATGAAAGGACCTCTTTAGGTGGTTCTCTTGGAGGTATCATAGATATTTCTAATTTCTAGTTATGCATCTGGTTTATAAAGCAATACATCTCTGCTGGCCTCACCATGGGGTCACTTAGCAAAGTGACAGCAACACTCTGCATCTTTCAAGATTGTACCACCACTATCTTATAACATTAATAAGTCCCCCTCAGCCTATTTCCTGCACTCTTATTATATACACCAACTCTTTTTTAGTGAATATTCATTTTTTAATATGTTTTATTGATTATACTACTATAGCTGTCT
Source organism: Phyllostomus discolor (assembly GCF_004126475.2). Lineage (NCBI taxonomy): Eukaryota > Metazoa > Chordata > Mammalia > Chiroptera > Phyllostomidae > Phyllostomus > Phyllostomus discolor. The sequence continues at coordinate 103,860,494 of NC_040903.2, forward strand.
CATTGCCCCCCTTTAATCCCCTCTTCTCCTCCCACTCGCTTCCACCCACATTCCCTCCTTTTAGTTCATGTCCATGGGTTGCACACATAAGCTCTTTGGCTTCTGCATTTCCTATACTATTCATAACCTCCCCCTGTCTGTCTTCTACCTACCATTTATACTACTTATTCTCTGTATCTTTTCCCCCCTCACTCCCCTGCTGATAACCCTCTATGTGGTCTCCATATCTGCGATTCTTTTCTTGTTCTGCTTGTTTGCTTAGTTTGTTCTTATTTTAGTTTCAATTGTTAATAATTGAATTTGTTGTCATTGACTGTTCATATTTTTTATCTTCTTTTTCTAAGATAAGTCCCTTTAATATTTCATATAATAAGGGCTTGGTGATGATGAACTTCTTTAAATTGACCTTATCTGGGAAGCACTTTATCTGTCCTTCCATTCTAAATGAAAGCTTTGCTGGATAGAGCAATGTTGGTTGTAGGTCCTTGCCTTTCATGACTTGGAATACTTCTTTCCAGCCACTTCTTGCCTGCAAGGTCCCTTTTGAGAAATCAGCTGACAGTCTTATGGGAACTCCTTTGTAGGTAACTATCTCCTTTTCTCTTGCTGCTTTTAAGATTGTCTCCTTATCTTTAATCTTGAGTAATGTAATTATGATGTGCCTTGGTGTGTTCCTCCTTGGGTCCAGCTTCTTTAGAACCCTCTGAGCTTCCTGGACTTCCTGGAAGTCCATTTCCTTCACCAGATTGGGGAAGTTCTCCTTCATTATTTGTTCAAATAAGTTTTCAATTTTTTGCTCTTCGTCTTCTTCTGGTACTCCTATGATTTGGATGTTGGAACATTTAAAGATGTCCTGGAGGTTCCTAAGCCTCTCCTCATTTTTTAGAATTTTTATTTCTTCATTCTGTTCTGGTTGAATGCTTATTTCTTCCTTCTGGTCCACACCGTTGATCTGAGTCCCAGTTTCCTTCCTTTCACTGTTGGTTCCCTGTACAGTTTCCTTTATTTCATTTAGCATAATCTTCAGTTTTTCATCTAATTTGCAACCATATTCAGCCAATACTGTGAGCATCTTGATTATCAGTGTTTTGAACTGTGCATTTGATAGGTTGGCTATCTCTTTATCACTTAGTTGTCTTTTTTCTAGAGCTTTGATCTGATCTTCATTTGGGCCATTTTTTTTTTTGTCTCATTGAACCTGTTACATTGTAAGGGGTGGAGCCTTAGGTGTTCACAAGGGTGGGGCAACCCACATTGCTGAGTTGTGATGCTGTATGTGGGGGAGGGGTCTGAGAGGGAACAATGGTGCTTGCTCTTCCCTCTGTGAGTTTTCAGTCACTTCCACCACTACCCACAATCAAATCGGGCCTTTCTGGTGCTGATTCCCAGGTGGGTGGGTTTTGTGTACATTCTAGGACTTTCTGGGTCTCTCTCATTAACTCTCCTGTGAGGCTGGGAATTTCTCCGGCTGCCACCGCAACCCCCGCAGGTGTTTTCAATCAAAGGTTATGAGGCTTTATTTCTGTGCACTGGGACCCTGGGTTGTGCAGTCTGTCTCTCTCCCTGGTTGTTCCTTCCAGTTTATCTGCACATGAATGTGGGACCATGGATCTGCAGCCTACTGCCTCACTGGGTCCACCAGCCAACACCTTGCCTTGAGTCCTCTCCACCCGGATGCTCATGTCTGCTGCTCCTACCTGTCTGGGTGAATATTTCTTCTTTAATTCCTTGGTTGTCAGACTTCCATACAGTTTGATTTTCTGTCAGTGCTGGTTGTTGTTTTGCTTTTAAATTTGTTGTTGTCCTTCTTTTGGTTGTGTGACGAGGCACAGTGTATCTGCCTATGCTTCCATCTTGGCCAGAATACACCAACTCTTATTTGTTCTACAAAACATATCTGGAATCCATTTACCTCATTTTACTGCAATGCCATCACCTTCGTCAAAATGTGATTTCTCTGGGCATTACTTTAGCCTTGTTTTTGTCTTCCTGATTCCTTACAATCCATCCTCTCTGTTCATCTGTTGTTGTGAGTGATCTTTTAAAAACATAAAGCATATTATATCATTTTCCTGCTTAAAACCTCGAGTAGTTTCTCAATTCTTTGAAATGAAACCAAACCTTGTGAAATGGCCTATACAATCCTGGATGCTCTGTCTCCTGCCTCCCTCTCTGACCTCAGTTCATACTTCTCTGCCTTTCTCACTGCACTCTTGCCAGACTGACCTGTTTTCTGGCCCTATGATCCACAAGGCCCTTTTGTGGCATGAAGCTTTTCTGCATGCTGTGCCCTTAGTCTGTAGTACTCTTCTCCACCTCTTTGTATGTTAGCTTATCCTCACACTTCACTTTCGGCTCAAATGATACCTAAGAGAGGTTTTTCTCTGACCATGCAATGTAAGTTGGCCTTTCTTAGTGGCTGTCCCAAAATTTTATTTCCTTTATAGCACTTATCACAATGTATAATCTTATATTAAAACTTTGTTTACTTGCTTAATTTATTTCTTCCCTAGTGAAGTATTAAGCACACAAGGGTAGGCTTTATACTCATAGTGCTGACCCCAATGGTCAGCAAAGTGTTTACTGATTGAATGAATGAATAAGTTCCAATGAGTTTTATCTTATCAGTTAAATTTGTTGAATGGGTAGGTAAAAACAATGCTAAGTGAACTAGAATTGGTGAGGAAGCAACATGGAGGAGTGCAGAGGAGTATAGATAAAGATTTAGGAGCTCTCCTGTATAGTCCTGAATCTGTTGCTAATAAGCTTTGTGGTTTATATAAGTTCTACTTTCTACATCTGGAGAATGATTTCAAAGTTGCCTTCAAGCTCTGATATTTATAGTGTGCTCCTATATTTATAGGGTTCTCTTCACCATCACAATAAGTTTTCAGTTTTCACCCTTTTATATTCAAAATCTGCAATTAAGAGTAAGAATCTCCTACCCAGGATGCCCAATGAAGTATTATTCTTATGTGCTCCCCTTGGGAGGGACTTATCTGATGTAAGAAGCTCCTAAGATTTGCAAAGTAGATACCCTTAGAATTTTGTGGCAGCCAGTCTGTGACCTTTAGATGTTGACCTTTTCAACAATCAAGATGTATAATATCAAGGCTGGGTCCGAGGACCTCTGCATGTTATTTCTAACTACAACTTTTTAGTGACTGTGAGGAACAAATGTCTCCCTGGATAATTCAGGATCCTGAGGAATGGGAGTTACATGTGCTAAGTGGGAATGGAGGGATTGCCTAGAATTTTGGTTATCTTTTTGGCTGGCTTTCTCAGTGTATACCTAAAGAGTTATGAACAAAATTTTTAAGAGAGCTGCTTTTTGAAAGAATTTAGAATCATTTTCATTTCTATAATTTGTGTGTAATTTGTGTGTAATTTGCAGAAAGGAGAGACATCTCCTTTCTGACATTCTTGACAGAGAGTCATATAGTATGATACCTTTTAGGGGAAAAATGAAATACACTATTATAATTTCTGGAAATATCTCTAAAGGTTATGTCAGAGTAAGATTTTAGAAATGCTTAGAAGTTCTTGCATTGTCAATACTGCTCTCTCATTAGAAATGTAGATATAATTTCTCTACATTTCTAGTTTAAATTTAATAAAATGTTTGAAGACAAGCCAAATTGGTGGTAAATAATTTTATACAGCTCTTTGGTAGTATTGTTTAACTAGACATTTATGGTGATTTTATGATGCTAGAGAAGAGATTGGTTCATTATATATAAAACCAGGTCCCAAATATTTAGTTGCACTTTCTTTGCTAGGTCTTTCATTATTCCATATCTGTCAGTTTTTTCTCTGGGCTAGTATATTCTTAGATTACCAACATTAGCTTAAATGCTACTTATAACATTAATTAGAGACAGCTTTTCTTTTTTTTAAAATATATTTTATTGATTATGCTATTACAGTTGTCCCATTTCCCCCCTTCTCTCCCCTCCACCCTGCACCCCCCTCCCACCCACATTTCCCCCCTTTAGTTCATGTCCATGTGTCATACTCATGAGTTCTTTAGTTTCTACATTTCCCGTACTATTCTTGCCCTCCCCCTATCTATTTTCAACCTACATTCTATGCTACTTATTCTCTATACCTTTTCCCCTTCTCTCCTCCTCCCACCCCCCTACTGCTAACCCTCCATGTGCCCTCCATTTCTGTGGTTCTGTTCCTGTTCTAGTTGTTTACTTAGTTTCTTTTGGTTTTGCTTTAGGTGTGGTTGTTAATAATTGTGAGTTTGCTGTCCTTTTACTATACATGTCTTTTCTTTATCTTCTTTTCTTAGATAAGTTCCTTTAGCATTTCATAAAATAAGGGCTTGGTGATGATGAACTCCTTTAACTTGACCTTATCTGAAAAGCACTTTATCTGCCCTTCCATTCTAAATGAGAGCTTTGCTGGATAGAGCAATCTGGGATGTAGGTCCTTGTCTTTCATGACTTGGAATATTTCTTTCCAGCCCCTTCTTGCCTGTAAGGTCTGTTTGGAGAAATCAGCTGACAGTCTGATGGGAACTCCTTTGTAGGTTACTGTCCCCTTATCTCTTGTGGCTTCTAGGATTTTCTCCTTCGTTTTCACCTTGGCTAATGTAATTATGATGTGCCTTGGTGTGTTTCTTCTTGGCTCCAACTTCTTTGGGGCTCCCTGAGCTTCTTGGATTTCTTGGTAGACTCTTTCCTTTGCCAGACTGGGGAAGTTCTCCTTTATTATTTGTTCAAATACATGCTCAATTTGTTGCTTTTCCCCTTCCGATTCTGGTACCCCTATAATTGGGATATTGGAACGTTTAAAGGTGTCCTGGATGCTCTTAAGCTTTTCCTCGATTTTTTGAATTCTTATTTCATCATGCTTTCCTGCTTGGTTGATTCTATCTTCCTTCTGGTCCACTGTATTGTTTTGAGACTCATATTCCTTCCTTTCACTATTGGCTCTCCTCCGGGTATCTTCCTGCATCTCTTTTATGGTAACCTGCATTCTTTCATCTAAATTGTGCCCCAAATCAACCAATTCCATGAGCCTTCTGATCACCAGTGTTTTGAACTGCGCATCTGATAGATTGGCTATTTCTTGGTCACTCAAAAGGATGAGTGCTGGGGGACTGATCTGCTCTGTTGAAAACATATTTTTCCCTGTCTCTCCTTTTTTGTTTTTCCAGTCTGGTCACTCTTTTTATGGTGGGGGGGCGGGGCCTTAGGTGTTCACTGGGGCTGGGCACCCCAGTCGCTAGATTGTGACGTTATATGTGGGGGTGGGGGCAGGAGTGGGGACAGGAGGGAACAATGGCAGCAGTTCCGTTCTCCTGGGCCCCGACTCTTCTCTGGGATCCTGGGCTGCGAGTTGTGCCCTGGTCCACAATCGCTGCCCCTCTGGGTCTGCCAGATGCAGCTTTCGTACTCAGGGACCACCACTGCGTTCTTGCGCCCCGGATGGCTGTTGCACCGATTTCGCGCCAAATTTTCCCCGACCTCCATGCGCCACAGACCCGGGCCAGCCCCGCGCCCACCCAGCTCATCTTCTCCTACCAGCCTGGGTGTACAGGTCTACTTCAACTTCTTGGCTGTCTGACTTCCATTCAGATAAATCCTCTGTCGGTTCTTGGCGTTATTCTGTCTGTAAATTATTGTTGTAAATTATTGTTGTTCTAATCTTGGTTGTGCGAGGAGGTACGATGCATCCACCTATTCCTCCATTTTGCCGGAAGTCAAACATCTTAATATATAATACAAGCAGACTGCTTTTTTAGCCTTTTTTAGTCTCCAGATTATGTTTTGTTATCAGGGACTTAATTCTGTTGCTCTCACTTTATGAAAAAAAGATACTGAGGCATAGAGAGAGGATATGAATTAGTCCATGCCCCAGAGAATGTCAATAATAGAGTGGGGGACAAGAAGTTAGAACCACCTTGGTGGCTGAGTTGCTCTTACTGGACTTTAGACATTTTATACTCGTGCAGTGAAAAATTGTTTCACCCTGGGAGATTATTGATGTCGATTTGTGGTGAGGAACAGGAACTGTTGTGGGGGGGGCAATGGTATGTTGCTTCAAACAGTCATGATTAACCTTGGAGGTATAGAGGTCCAGAGGGAATGGTTAAAGAAGAAGTAAAAGAAAGTGAAATAAGGCTTGAGGGGTACATGAGAATTCTTAATAATAGGTTTGGGATTTCTTGGTTACAGTGAAGTTTTCAGTGCATGCCCCCACTCAAATTTACATACTCCCTTCTGAACCTTCCAGGGGCCTCTTTTCTTCTTCTTTACTCATTTCAGTATGGTTTTGCCACCTCAGCTAGTTGATGCATACCCAATAGAGTCTATGCTAATTATTATGTAAATGTCAAATACATGTTTTACTACAAACAAAATAAAAGTCCCTGAGCAGGCCCAAGACTAAAATAACTTTATTGGATGCTTTGGAGATAACACAGCCAGATTAAACAACTTGGTCTGTTTAGGAAGAAACTACTTCAAGTACATTAGGAGGGCTATTACAAAAACTCAAAAACAAAAGGGTTGGGATCAAGGGTGGAAGGTGGTGGTGGCTGGGGTGGGGGAGAATGGTGGGGTGGAATAGAGACAACTGTACTTGAACACCAATAAAATAAAACAGAACAAAACACCCCCCCCCCCCCGCCAAACTATAAAAGAACAAGTGTCAGTGAGTATGTGGAGAAATTAAAACCCTTGTGAATTGCCAGTGGAAATGTAAAATGGTGCAGATGCTGTGGAAAACAGTATGGCAGTTCCTCCAAAAACTGAAAATGGAATTCCCATATGATGTAGCAATTCTGCTTCTGGGTATATACACAAAGAATGAAAGCAGAACATTTAACCAATGAGGTAAAAAAATCTGTACATTAAAAACTGTAAGACATTAATGAAGAACTTAAAGAAGACACAAATAAATGGAAAAATATTCTGTGCTCATTGATTGGAATTAATATTGTCAAGTTATTGTTAAAATACTACTCAAAATGATCTATATTTTCAATACAATTCCTATACAAATTTCAAAACCATTATTTAATAGAAATAGAAAAAATCCTAAATTTGTGAGGAATCACATGTTTTGTGATTCCTCACAAATTTAGCCAGCGCTATCTTGAGAAAGTAGAGCAAAGCTGGAGGAATCACACTTTTGAATTGGAAACTACATTACAAAACTATAGTAATCAAAACAGTTTGGTATTGGCATAAAAACAGATGCAGATCAATGGAACAGAATAGAACAGAATGGAGAACTCAGAAATAAAGAAATGATAATGCATATATAAAATGGTAATGGTAAAAAAACTCATGCGTATATAGTCAATTAATTTAAGACAAAGGAGCCTAGAATATACAATGGGGAAAGGACAATATTCAATTAATGGTATTAGGAAAACTAGAGAGACACATGCAAAAGAGTGAAATTGGATATATCACGTCTTATGTGGCACAAAAAATCAATTTAAAATGGATTAAAGATTTTACTGTAAAACCCAAAATTGTGTAAATTTTCTTGAAAAAAACATAGAGGGTAGACATTTTGGGTCCCTGATGTAGTTGTAGTGTTTCTTAGCTGCCGATTGGCTGTGGTTTAGCTGCAGAGGGGTTCATGGGGCCTGAGCCAAAGTTCCAACCTGTCTTCCTATAATGTTGGTGGCTTTCATACCAGATTGGCTGAGGGGCAAGGTGCAAGTCAATCAGGAGACCAGCCAGTAGCTCATGGAGAAGAATGACCAGCTTATCTGCTGTATCATAGAGTAGTAGAACAAATGCCAGGTGAATGAGAGTATCCACTCCTAGCATGTAGATTACATAGAGATTACTATGAGATTACATAGAAATATATTTGGCTACCATTGCAGATTCTAACCCAACCAATCCTTCAAAAGTAATAGAATAGGACTTCCAGCCAAGATAGAGGCTTAGGTAGATACACTTTGCCTCTTTGCACAACCAAAAGGAGAAAAACGACAAATTTAAAAACAAAAAACAAGTAGAACTGCCAGAAAATTGAACTGTATGGAAGTCTGACAACCAAAGAGTTAAAGAAGAAACATTCATCCAGACTGGTAGGAAGGACAGAGATGGGCAGCCAGGGTAGAAAGGACTTGTGGCAAGGCAGCAGCTGGAGGACTGGGTGAGGTGGCAATTGGTGGAGTTGGCAGTCTCACATTTGCATGCTGTAAACTGGGAGGAAAAACTGGGGAGTGAGACAGACCCTGCAACCAGGGTTCCAATGCAGAGAATATAAGCCTCAAAACCTTTGACTGAAAAAACCTAAGGTGGTGGGAGAAATTTCCAGCCTCACAGGAGAGTTCATTAGAGAGACCTGAAAGGTCCAAGAATGTACACAAAACCACCCACCCGGAAGCTTTTAAGATTCTTTCACCAGAAGAGGCTCAATTTGCTTGTGGGTAGTAGAGGAAATGACTGAAAGATGGCTGAGAGCTGAGCAAGTGGCATTGTTCCCTTTCAGACCCCTCCTCCAGCCACAGTGCCACAATGCAGAGTTGTGGCTTTCCCTGCCCTGGCAAACAACTAAGGCTTTACCCCTTAATACATAAGAGGCCCATGAGATAAAAAATATGGCTCAAATGAAAGAACAGATCAAAGCTCCAGAAAAAATACCACTAAGCAATGAAGAGATAGCCAGCCTATCAGATACACAGTTCAAAACACTGGTAATCAGGGTGCTCACAGAAATGGTTGAGTATGGTTGCAAAATAGAGGAAAAAGTGAAGGCTATGAAAAGTGAAATAAAGGAGAATGTACAGGGAAACAATGGTGATGGGAAGGAAACTGGGACTCAAATAAACAGTTCAGAGCAGAAGGAAGAAATAAACATTCAACCAGAACAGAATGAAGAAATAAGAATTCAAAAAATCAGGAAAGGCCCAGGAATCCCTGGGACAACTTTAAACATTCCAAAATCCTAATTATAGAGGTGCTAAAAGGAGAAGAGGAAGAGCAAGAAATGGAAAACTTATTTGAAAAATTAATGAAGGGGAACTCCCCTAATCTGGCAAGGGAAATAGACTTCTAGAAATTTCAGGAAGCTCAGAGAGTCCTAAAGAAGTTGGACCCAAGGAAGCACACACCAAAGCATATCATAATTACATTACCTGAGATTAAAGATAAGAGGAAAATCTTAAATGCTGCAAGAGAAAAGGAGACAATTACCTACAAAGGAGTTCCCATAAGAGTGTCAGCTGATTTCTCAAAAGGGACCTTGTAGGCAAGAAGTGGCTGGAAAGAAGTATTCCAAGTCATGAAAGGCAAGGACCTACATCCAAGATTGCTCTATCCAGCAAAGCTATCATTTAGAATGGAAGAGCAGATAAAGTGCTTCTCAGATAAGGTCAAGTTAAAGAAGTTCATCATCACCAGGCCCTTATTATATGAAATATTAAAGGGACTTATCTTAGAAAAAGAAGATAAAAAATATGAACAGTAAAATAATAACAAATTCACAACTGTCAACAACCCAACTGAAAAAACAAAAACCAGCTAAACAAACTACTAGAACTAAAAAGAATCACAGAAATGGAGATCACATGGAGGGTAACCAATGGGGACAGGGTGGGGGCAGAATGGGAGAAAAAGTACAGTGAATAAATAGCATAAAAGGTAGGTACCAAACAGACAGGAGAAGGTTAAGGATGGCATAGGAAATGTAGAAACCAAAAAACTTGTATGTACAACCCATGGACATGAAATGGGGGGGGGGTGATGGTAGGTGGGGTGGTATAACACTGAAGGGAATAAAGGGGAGAAAAAAAATGGGACAACTATAATAGCATAATCAATAAAAATATATATATATATATTTTAAGACTTATCTTTCTGTTGTGACAAATCATTACTAAAATATAGAAAAAAATGTATGAGTCTAAAACAGAAGTTGGAAATCCATTTTTCTAACTTTTTGGTGTAAAATATATTTTTTCTTTTCTTTTTTAAAAAATTATCTTATTGTTCAAGTACAGTTGTCTACATTTACCCCTGACCACTCTCTTGGTGGGGGGTAAATAAAATATGTATTTTTTTAAAAAGTAATGGAATAACCTTCCAGCTGGCTATTGTGAGGAATAATTGAATGTAGCCCATTTTCTATAATATAGAGACAGGATCTTTACCAACTCAGCTGCTGAAAACATGAAGACAATCCTTGTGACTCTTGAAAGTGTGAAAATATGCGACGGATACTGGCCAGCAGTGTCCATCACTGCAGATGATCATCAAAACACGAGAAAAACACACATGGACAACCGAGTCCTGTGGAGAAATAGGGATGAAATGGCTACTCTCTCTAGTGGAGAGCACTCCTTCCTCCTGCCCGAGTAGGCTTTTGTTAAGAATACCGATACAGTTTGTGAATTACAGTCTGACAGGGAATTTGAAACAAGTAGTTAGCTTTGAAAAGGAGTGGCAGATCTCCCGCTGGGATTCTGGACTGAGATTTTGGGGTTTTATCATTTAAAAAGACTGCAGGATCTAAAAGGCTAGTCTCATTTCCTGCCAGTGCCTTCATATTCTAATTAAAGAACATCCTCCAGCAAGTAGATCTCACAGGATTTTGCATATTCTATGTGTCAGGCCTGATTACCCCAGTGGTCTGCTGACTCTGGTCTGGACTGCACAACCCCTATTATTTCTGCAAGCCTGAGTTGGGCAGAGGAGACAAAGGCAGCCAGGAGACTTGGATTTCTCACAACTTAGAACAAGGACTCAGGCTTTGACAAAGCTGAGGGGGCAGGGGTCAATGTCAATCACCCCTTCATTTCCAAAGCCCCCCAAGTCCTTCCCTGAGGCCTCCATGTGATCATGCCTGTCTTAGGCGATTCCCTCCTTGGGAAATCTTACCCATCATTGGCTAACTGATCAAGCATTGGGGGCTGACACAGAACAGGCAGCATTCATACCAGGGAATTAAGGTTTGTCTTCTTAGTGTCTCCTGGTTTGGAGGTCTCTTACTCAGCCTTAGACACGGCAGTTACAGTTTCCTGAGACCAGGCAGGGTAGACCTCAACAAAAATATATAAAAACCTATTAAATTAACTGTATTTCATTGTAAATATTTATTTTCAGTAATTAAGCAGATTCCCCCAATTAAATTACCTCTAAGTGTTTTCTTTCCTGAACTAGGTGTGGTTGGACAACAAAGATATCATGGACATGTTCAAGTCTAATTTTTTAGTTTCAACCTGAAGAGGAAACTGAGCAGGTGCTTGCTGATCAGCAGGGACTGGTTAGACTCCCGATTGAGACCCTGCCAGTTGAGCATGTAACTGTGTTCTCCTTTGTACCAGTTTGTAGTTGTGGACCCCCTGACAGCTCTTTCTGCGTTGCTTTGAAATAAAGCTTGCCTTTCTACAAAATACTGATAACGAGGTATAGAAATTTTCATGTAGTAAGTGTTCCATTTCCTTTTCCAGGAAAACTGTAAGAACCTAAAAATATATGTAGCAGCACTGTTATCATTGCCAACAAAATTAATAGTAATTCCTAATTATTATCTAGTATCACCTAATAATAGATGATGTTATAGGGGAGGAAAACTATATTTTTTTCTTCTATTCTTTTAAAGTTCTTGGCTGGGGCTCCATAACGAATGACAAACTACAAAAGAAAAACATACAAGCCTTGAACAATGTGGCAGTGTGGCTGAGTTTAGTGTCATCACACAAAGGGAAAGGTCTCTGGTTTTATTCCTGGACAGGGCACATGCCTGGGTTGTGGGTTACACCCCTCTTGGGGCTGAGAGAGAGGCAACCAATAAATAGATGTTTCTCTCCCTCTCTTTCTCCCTTCCTTCCCCTCTTTCTAAAGATAAATAAATAAGATCTTTAAAAAGTAAAGAAAACACATTTTTTGATATTGGTCTTGGCAACGAATTTTTGGATTAGACACCAAAAGCAAAGGTAACAAAGGCAAAAACAAACAAGAGGAACTACATCAAATGAAAAAGCTTCAGTACAGCAAAGAAACTCATCAGCAAAATGAAAAGGCAACCTATGGCAAGGGAAAAAAATATTTGCAAACTACAAATCTGATAAAGGGTAACTATCTGACATATACAAGGAACTCATATAAATTAATAGCAAAAAGAAAAAAAAAAACAAACACAAAGTAACCCAATTAAAAATGAGCAAAAAGCTTGAATAGACTTTTTATCTACATGGAAAAATAGGGACATACAAAGGTGCTCAGCATTGCTAATTATCATGGAAATACAAATCAAAAACACAATGAGATATCACCTCACACTTATTAGAATGATTATTGTCAAAAAGATAAGGCATAATAAATGCTGGCAAGATGGTGAGAATGTAAAGAGAACCCTGGTGCACTGTTGGTGAATATGTTAACTGATACAGCCACTATGAAAAACAGTATAGAGGTTCCTCAAAAAATTAAAAATAGAACTACCATATGATCCAGCAAACCCACTTCTGGGTATATTTCCAAAACAAAATCATTATCTTGAGGAGATATTTGCACTTCTACATATATTACAGTGTTATTCACATTACCCAAGATGTGGAAACAACCTGATATATATATCTCCTGACTGTCCATCAACAGATGCATAGATAAACAAAATGAGGTACATACATATAATAAACTGTTATTCACCCTTAAAAAGGAAGGTGATTTCTGACACATGCCATAACATACATGAACCTTGAAGACATTATGATAAGTAAAATATTGTATGGTTTCATTTATATGAGTGAAATTCATAGAGACAGTAAGTTAAATGGTTGTTACCAGGGCCTGGGGAGACAGGAATAATGGGGAGTTATTCATATGGGGCTTCAGTTTTGGAGGATGGAAAAGTTCTGAAGTTGAATAGTGATTGTGGTTGTACAACAGTGTGAATGTACTTAACGCTACTAAAATATACACTTAAAAATGGTTGAAATGGTAAATTTTATGTTATATGCATTTTATAAGAAGAAGGGCTCTTTACCTCTCCTTTTTAGACTCTACATCTGATTACCTACAGAGTGGTGAGGGATTGGCATGCTTACAAGGGGCATAATGATAAGGGGTAGTAAGAGGAGCCACACTTTGAAAACTGGTGTTTATTTTTGTTTCTGAAAAGTGGCCTTGCTCCAGGTTATTTCAAAAAAAAAACACCTTTCCAGTATACTTAAAATTGGTACCAGCACTCATGTCCATCACAATGTCCATCACCCTTGTTCTAACAAATCTGCCTCTACAGTATTATTAGAGAAATTGGTGATTTTTAGATCTTTTGTTTCTTTTTTATTTTTTTCTTTCATTTGCCAACAAAAGAGTTGTCAAAAGTAATGTTTATAATAAGTTAACAGATTATTTGCTTATTAGATATTAATCATTCTGCCATGCCAAGGGCCAATGCTGGTGCTTTGCTGCTAGAACAGTGATTCTGATCTCAATTAGATTATGTCTCTCTCCTTTACCTCCCCATAAATCATTCCGGCAAACTGAAATTAACAGCTACTGGAGCGCATTAATAATCTGCCTCACACATTGGAAAATGCATTAGCCGGAACCCTCCCATCGCTCTGACTGTTAAGCACATCATTTTGTTTATGAAATATAAACATTTCATGGAAGAGCTCTCCCACATTTCTCTGAGCCTGTGACAGCTAAAATGATTGCACACAATTGCCAGTCAGTCATGCGCCCAAATAAAGTTTGTTTAAAGTCATGGTTCTGTGATTGCCCCATTTCCTCAGGCATTTAAAAACCTACGTTTAAAGCAAAAAAAATCCTCTGTGATCATGAAAATAATAATACCTTAAAATTGATACCTCACAGGTGTATATTCCTTTGCATAGTTTACTAAGTGCTTTCACTTTGTTTTGCCCCTGAGCTAGCAGAACACTATTATTATTCACATTTTAGTTTTCCCCATAGGCAAAGTAAGGCTGAGAGGTGATTTGATGAAGGTCACACAGCAAGTGGAGGAAGAAAGTTTAGATTCCAGGATTTGAGCATAAGTCTCACATTCTCTTCAATGCTCTATGTTCTATACTGTAAACCACACTCTGTATATCTATGATCACTCTTTCCATATGTTAAATATGTAATGCAGCCAAATGTGCTTTCTAGAGAGCTAAATGGTCTACCTTTATTCTATTCTGGAGTAAAATCAAGAAAAGTCAGAGGTTAAATGGACATTTTTTAATTTTAATTCACTGTATTCATTCATTGCTTTAATTATATCCTGCTGTACAATTCAGTGATGTTGTGCACAGCCAGAGTAAAATGGCGATTAGACATATTATCAACCACATTTTTTTATTCCTGTATAGATAGTCTCTCTAGGTGATTCAAGCACTCAAACATCCTGTTTACCCCAGTAGCAAATGTCTTGGTTTTAAATGTTTCAACTTACTTTGATGGCAGAAAAAGTCAGATGGAGGCAAAGTTGAGTTATATATTTTGTTGTTGTAATGCCTAGGTGCTCTTACTGTGAAGTTAAACTGATTACTACTTGACCAGTATCTAAGAACATCAGAAATACTGACTGCAGCATGTTTTGGCTAATTTAATTATGGCAAGTAAATAACAGCCTCAGCTACTAAGTGAAAGAAACAAAAATATAAATTTGTTGGAATTTTAAAAAGATTTATTGACAGTCCAAACTTCAGAAAAATTTGCACTCAAGCTCCTTATTATTACTTCTTATTGTTCCTAACTCATCCCAGAATTACCACTTCCTGTGTAATTACCTCTCCAACTTTAGCTTCTTATTTAGAAAATAAAGGAAATACTTACCCTCCTTATCTTATACTTAATATGATCAAAAGGGGAAAAGTATGTAAAAATGCATTGTAACTTGAAAATTCTTCAGAATTATGTATTAGTTGTATCTATGATGCTGGGGTCAAGCAGTTTAACATTTCTATAAGGTGTATTCGTTCCTAAGGAGTTCAGCTGGCTGAGAAAAGAGTCACTTGACAGATTACTGACTGATGCTACAGACACCTGGCTTCCTTTGTCTGCGCCTTCCCTACAGGCTCGCTCATTCAGCTTATTTTCTGAATGGAAACAAGAACTCTAATATCTTTTGTCCAACTTTTGTAGTTTCATGAGTATATGTAAATTAGCTAGGCATAGATATGATTAAGTTTGAAAACTAAAAAAATCAAATGGCACTGGTTGTAGGCTGTAAAAACTTTAGGAACATGACTGGTGTATTTGTTATCTCAGTGCATAGCACAGTATTTGCCCTGCAATCAGCAGGTAATATTTGTTTCATGAATTGAGAAGATGTCACACATTTTAATCATGCTTCCATTGCACAAAACACTTTCCCATACTTTTTCTTCTATGTTGCTTTCAGCTTGGGCTTAAGGGTCACAGGAAAAACAAACCAACTCACAAACCAAACCAGTTTTATTAGTCTGTCTTCACCAAAACTCTTATGCTAGGCTAGTGTCATTTACAAGTCTTGACTTGTGATGTCTTTGTTTATTTTCAAAGTTTGTCTGCTTCTAAAGTTATTTGGATTTGTCAGTGATGATATTCAAATGACTCTGCAAAAGCTTTTTGATAGCATCTTCTAAAACACAGCTTGTAAATATGTATTTTTACCAATGTATTACATAAGCATTTTCATTAAGTGAAAGAAATGCCACATAGGTGAGTCAGAGTGAATTAAATTTTATTTGAAAATGAACCTATTTATACTTGGTTAAAATTTGTGTGTTTTGAAACATTGCAGAGCATGTGGAATGTTATTTCCTCTTTGGGCAAAATGATGGTTCCTTCTGTGAATGCTTATAGGCATTATCCTGATCTTGATTATTTTCTTTTATGCTTCTGGACCCTGTAAGGAATCACCATTGTGGTTTTCCAGGAGTCTTCTGTGGCAAGGTATTTAAGGTCTTTCTGCCAATATTAATTTCTAAGTAAATAATTACTTTTTGATGTTTGTTTATTTATTTATTTATTTGTGTTTTCCCATTACCATTTATCCCCCTTATACCTAATAATTGCTTTTAAAATGATGCATGATATTAAGTAATTTTGTACAATCTATGCTACTCTTCAAGCTATCTTTAGTGAGTGCAATACAATAAAGCAATAATTGCATTGGTGATATATTGTCATTTCTGTTAAAAGCTATTTCCTCCTCCTACCAATAGGAAAGGGTCATTTGGAAAGTGGGTATTAAGTATGCATGATACATACAATGTTGCACAGTACTGCCAAGTATTTTTCGGAGAGGCAGCTCCTATGCAGGTATAGTAACCAATCTTTAAATGTTAAAGTTGCAGCCATTTTAAGAAAGAAATCCGTATTTTGGACAAAATGTCATTTCTGGTAACCAAGCTATGGAAAGCTCCATGAGGGCTTTTTAAAAAGGGAAAAGAAGCCAGATCTCTGTAAGCTTTGACATATTTAGTTTTGTGTTTCTATAATTTGATGATGATCAAACCAAACTTCCCAGAAAACTGAAAGCAAAATCACGTTTTGAGCTGAGACTTGGTGAATCTGGTTTCACCCCAAAGGAAATCTTCAGTTTAGTTGTAAATCCCTGAAAACTATGTTTTATAATGGAAATTCTGAGAGGCCCTTTGCCATTTTAATAGCCAGAGTGAGGATAGCTTTAAAGGGATGTATATGCATATGATATGCTTATAGCAGAGGTTATACCTACATTACCAGTGATAAAATATGATGATACTCACAAAAGTTAGTTTCATATACAGTATATTGAACAAACTTTACCTGTTTCTCTTTGGCTTTCTTTATAGGCCCACTTACCTACCTACCCTTAGGGCAGAAATAAGACACTCTGTCCTTTTGCATCCAGGAGGAAAACTTGATGCAACTGAGGCCCTGGTTCCCCTGGCCAATTTTTGTATCATAGAGTACTTCATTATATAACTAACAATATCTAAACTCCAGCCTCTTTTTTCCCTTTGTTTTATTGAACAATAGTTACTAGGTATTTTATGAATGAAATTTTACATAATTGTTTTAGTGTACATTCAGTGCAAACTACATACAATAAGACTCATGTGTGGCAGATTTATGCACACTACATTTAAAGAGGAGGGCAATTCAGTGACAGGGCGATTGACTGACTGTGGAAAGGATACTTTACATGGCAAGAGGATTTGACTTTTAAATGGATTGCCTCCTTTTGTTCTACAACCTACTGTTTGCTTCTGTCCCCAAATTTTATTTATTATTGTAGAGAAAGATTCACTGTATTTTGGAACCAAAAAGAATTAAGAATCTAGTGAAGAAGTAATTCTTTTCTATAAGGATGGGCAGTGGGGGAAAAACCCTATTAATTCTTATTTCTAGTGTATCCCCTGCCCTTTTAAGGAGAGACAATAAATCTTTGTTCCCCAAATGAAGAGCAAAGGGGAAAAATAATGTTGTGAGTGCCTATAACTTGTCAAATAAAATGTTAGTGAATCATGTCTTTGGAGGAAATGGTTTGCTGGGAGAACTTCCTTCCTTCCTTTCTTTTTTTCTCTCTTTCTATTCTTCTTGCTATATAGGATGCCACAGGATAACAGTCATTGTCTTATGTTGTTTATGAACACTGTATTTTTCCTCTTCTCCTCTCTTCCAACACACAGACAATGCTTGGGGATTACTGACAAGTGACTTCTTGCAGGAGGTAAGAACAGGCATGACCATACATACTTTGTGATACTGGCTGTGTGCCACCTATCTTTATGATGTGTCCAAAATGTACTTGCAGCTGGAATCTTGTGCCCTCTGAGCAGAAAACAAAGTCATAATGGTAATTTGTATTTTTCCCATTCATTACTTCATGAGCATTATCTTTATTAACTAACATAACCCACTACTTCAAATGGTCAAGGTATGTGGGCTTTATATGCTTTGAAATTTAATTTTTTCATTCCCTTGCAATGCAGACAGCCCATTTTATTTTTTCATATACAGAAAGGATGCCCAAAGGTGAATGAGGGATTAATCTTAAATGGTTGGTGTCCAGTCTGAAAAAGCACCTGGAAGTTGGACTGTTTTTGCATTCATACAGATTTTTATTATTACTTAGCATTCATATAGCATTGGTATTTGCAAAGGTTTCACACTTATTTTTATAAGCTATTCCTCATACCAATCCTGTGTGTTGGCAGAGG
Organism: Phyllostomus discolor; assembly: GCF_004126475.2. Taxonomy (NCBI): domain Eukaryota; kingdom Metazoa; phylum Chordata; class Mammalia; order Chiroptera; family Phyllostomidae; genus Phyllostomus; species Phyllostomus discolor. The sequence continues at coordinate 103,878,618 of NC_040903.2, forward strand.
GTACTCAGCCTCTTGCATTAAGGCACATGCAACACTAAACACTGCAGCGCCTAGGGCTGAGGACTCAAAGCCAATGTATTACTAGGACTTATTGGCTAGTGAAATCTATTCATAAAGAACATTTAAATTTTATAAAGCCACAGCTTCCAAAGAAGGAGAATTTGACAAAGTGTATATTGTATTATGGCAAAAAGAACATTGATTCCTTGGAATATTCAAGGATCTTATTTGATGCTATACTTACGTGTTTCAGAGAAAGAGTATGAAAAACAGTGTAGCTGAAATAGGTTTTAAAAGACACCATTCTTCTTATCCCCCTTTTCTTTCTCCCCTCCTCCTTCTCTCTCTTTCTGTCTCTGTCTCTTTGTCTCAGTAAATTTACATGCCACTATATTGCCCATACTGTGTATTCTGGGATCAGACTTATTTTCATATCTTTGGTCCAAATTGGGCATTAAGCAACAATACACAAAATTTACACGGAATATAGAGGAGGACCAATAGGTTAGGTATATTATTTCCTTTTCAATTGTTTAGTGACTTAGGCAAAAGTCATTGTTAAAAGTTTATATTAGTTAATTTATTTTGGGGGCAGAAGTAGTTTGCTAGAGAGAGGAAGGCCAAATTACCTTTGGAATTATGGAGTGAAGAATGAAACCTTAGACTTTTGGTGGGAATGCAGACTGGTGCAGCCACTGTGGAAAACAGTATGGAATTTCCTCAGAAAACTGAAAGTGGAACTGCCTTTTGACCCAGCAATTCCACCCCTGGGTTTATATCCTAAGAACCCTGAAACACCAATCCAAAAGAACCTATGTACTCCAATGTTCATAGCAGCACAATTTACAATAGCCAAGTGCTGGAAGCAACCTAAGTGCCCATCAGCAAATTAGTGAATCATAAAACTATGGTACATTTACACAATGGAATACTACACAGCAGAGAGAAAGAAGTAACTCCTACCCTTTGTGATGGCATGGATGGAACTGGAGAGCATTGTGCTAAGTGAAGTAAGTCAGGTGGTGAAGGACAAATACCATTTGATCTCACTTTTAACTGGAACATAATCAACAAAAGAAAAAAGCAAGCAAAATATAACCAGAAACATTGAAATGAAGAACAATCTGACAATAACCAGAGGGGTGGTAGGAAGGGATAAAGAGGGGAAGGGTTTTCAGGAACTACTATAAAGGACACATGGAGAAAACCAAGGGGGAGGGTGGAAGCAAGGGAGGGAGGTGGGTTTGGCTGGGGTGGAGGGGTAATGGTGGGGAGAAAATGTAGACAACTGTAACTGAACAACAATAAAATAATTTTAAAAAAGAATGAAGCTTTTGTGTGAGACAAACACCTTATAATGCATCTTCTAATACATCCATTGCTTTTCTGTTCATACATTCAGCATAAATTTTATCAAGTGGTCATTGATCAGTACTCACTTTTCCTTCTCCCAATTCTCACTGTAACAGGAAGCATTTGAGAAATGACCTACAATTTATGATGCTTTATCAATGTTTTTACTCACTATGGGGGAAAGTGTGAGGAACATATTTCATGATGAAGTGGGTTTCTAGTTAACAGGACAAAATGAAAGCAAAGTCATAGATCAGTGTAATATGTCAAGCCTGGAAAGGATTCAATTTATTGTAAATAATATCCAAGTTGCAAAAGAAATACAGCAACAAAAATCAGTTTATTCTATATGTGAAAAGGGAAAATTACCAGTAAGAGGTAATAGGCTCCATTTATCCCTTGACAGAAATTCATATTGCTTGTGCTTATCCCCTTTTGGCGATCAAGGACTCTATCTATCTTTGGGATTTTAGAAGGGTGGGCAAAAATATTAGGCTTACCATGGTAAAGTTATAATAACTAGCAGCTTTAAATTCAAAACATTTTGCTGCTGATAGATGGAAGAACATCAGGTGACATTCTACTATTTAAGAAGTGTTTCTTAAAGAGTAGTTTTAAGTCGGTCTGCACTGGAATCACCCAGAGACCTTACTTAAAAAATTAGATTTCCTGACCCCACAATGGAACTATTGGGTCCAAATTATGGGATTCGGGGACTGAGAATCTACACTGTAAAGTAAACTTCCCAGGCAATTCTTATTCTAGGGTTGCTAGATTTAGTAAACAAAATAAAATATGCACCCCTCCCAAAAAAACAAGCAAATACAAAAACATGGGACACCCAGTTAAATCTGAATTTCAGTTGAACAACATGCAAAAAAAATTTTATCCTTACCCCAGGAAATTTTTTCATTGCTTCTGCTTTTTCAGAGAGAAAGCAAGAGGGAGAGAGAAACATCAACTGGTTGCCTTCTTGTGTGCTCCCCAAGCAAGAGTGACTGGGGAATGAACCATCAACCTGGGTATGTGCCCTGACTGATAATCAAACCCATGACCTGTCTACGGGATGACACTCTAACCAACTGAGACATAATGACCGGGGCCAAATTTTTGGAGTATAAGTATATCCCATGTTATTTTGAAAAATAATTCTACTAAAAAGCTATATATTATTAAACTGAAATTCAAATTGAACTGAACATCCCATGTTTTGTGAGATAGCCCTGTTTTATGTGTATGAATTCTGAGCAACACTAATCTGAGGGATAGCCAAGTGTTCTGAAATAGTGTAAGGCTCTGGTCCCTGCTGGAAGTTTTCTGGGAGATGAAGGGTGGCAGGATTTTTGCTGATCTGACTCTACATGCCTAGGAAGAGCTTTGTAAACTACCAGTGTGCACACAAAAGGTCAGCAAAGCCTTGCTTCCATAGCGTTTTACAAAGGTGTTTTCCCATAGGAAAAGTGACAATTCTAGGAAACCTGAGTCTTATGAGCACACACCCCATTATCTTTTTAAGCCTTGTCCATGGTGGGGGTGGGGAAGGGGGATGGACAGGTGCTTCCTAGATATTGACATTTTCATTTCTTTCTTTGGGAATCTATGGTGATTTTCTAAATGTTGGGCCACATAATTTGCTGTTTGTTCAGCTGTATCCAGTTTAGGCAAGTGAATTAATTACTTGGTAAAATCAGTCTGTACCTTTAAAAGAACACCTTTTGAAAGTCTTTGTGCAAGTTCTAGTTTCTTTTAGAAGAGAATTGAATTAAATGATTTTTATGTCTATAATAATTCAAAGAATCCTTCCAGCCAAAAGATGTGCAGGATTTATGACAAAGTGATTGTTTGGGACATCTATACTCATGAAATGTGCTCTCCATCTCCTCAGGGCCCTGCTGAGATGTGACTCAGTAAGAGTGAGGCCATCTTCTCACTGTACATGTTCGTATCATATATGCTTACAAAATGCCTCACAAACAGACTTCAGGGTCCAATAAAATGTGCTCCATGGTTGGTTCAAGAACATCGATAAAACATTTCTAGTTTTGACTTAATTTTACTACATTTTTCCCAGCTGAAGGTAAGGGCTTCAATTGATTTTGACTGGCTGGGAGCATATTTCTAATTTATATCTCCTGAGTATACAATTCACTGCAAAGAAGCCCAGATAAAGTGAGAAGCAAACAGAGCCTGCTGGAGAAACCCTCAGCATGTTTATCTTAATGAAAGCACTATCAAGAATGGGAGGGCCAGACGTTTTTATTATTGCTAAATACAAGCAGTCTGAAACCTGAAGGAATAACTGCTACTCCATGTTCTGTCTGAACCTTTCCTAAATAATTTCAATGCTATTGACTTTTTTGCCTTTTAACCAAGCCATCAGCTCTCTAGACAGCTTTGCCTTCATTTCTAGAAATCCATATCCTGTGGAAAGAGTGAGTGGCCAAGACATTTTATAAACCTTACTTCATTAATCCTTACCACAGCCTTGAGAAGTAAACATCTATAAGTCCTAATGGCCCCATATGATATAGACTAAGGTAAGAAAGCCTGCAAATGGCTTAGAAGCAGAGTCCTCTAACAGTTTTCATACATTATTTGTGATTATTAATTATAAGCATTGAGTGGGTTCTAGTACTGGGTGACTTATGAATAAGATGAAACTGCCTCTTTCCTGGAAGATTTGTAATACATTATGAAATTTCAGTTAGAGTGTATATTCTTATCATGTTAGCTGAAGCACAGAAACTGAAGTCCACTCTCAATATTGCCTGAATACTTTGAGTTTCTCAAACAGATGTTACATTATTATAAGATGTTTATGCAAAAGCTTTGGTGAGATGAGTGCTTGTAGCCAACTGACTATCCTGTCTTTCTTGGTCTGATCCAAGAAAGTGGTTTTGGATTTTAGTACCTAAATGATCAACCATTATACAGTCTTTCTATCATATTGGATTCATTGGTGTGATGGCAAATATTGTCCAGGTTAGGACAGATATCATCTCTTTATCATGTGTCTGCTGAATCTCGGACACTGGGTCCAAACCCAGGTCCCTCTATCTCTTGATCTATGTTGTAAATAAAATAGAAGGTTAGATGTTGGTGATGCTAGAATGTGAAACTGGTGAAAAGAATACAATCAGGAGGATATAAAATACAGCATAGGGAATAGAGTCAATAATGTTATAATAACTATGTGTGGTGTCAGGTGGTACTAGACTTATCAGGGTGATCACTTTGTAAGATATATAAACTTACAGTCACTATGTTGTATACCTGAAACCAATATAATGTTATGTGTCAACTGTAATTGAAAAATAAACTTAAAATTAAAAAAAAAGAATAGGAACAGAGAGGGATGCATGAACCTTGAATAAGGAGGACACTTGAGAACTTTGCCCCTGGAGATTTTTCCAGAGCACTGGTCTCACAGGAAGGGATAATTTAGTCAGGAGATATATGTGTTAGCAACTTTTACTTCTTAGTAGTAAAATTAGAGGACTTTTACTACATAGTGGTAAAATAACAAGGGTTAATAGTTGAGTTACAGAGGAGGTCACTAACTATGAGCTGAGTCGTCTGAACTCTGCTGTGTTTATTGTCTAAGGAAAAGATCTGTGTCTATTAGATACCTTTCAGAGAAAAGTGACAGGTCATATTAGATAGGCTTGGATGGAAGAGGACTGAAGGACTAGATGCAGAGGAGTGGAGAAGGAAGACTGTATGTAGCTCCAGCTAGATTTATTTTAGTGCTTATAAATAAAAACATGAGCAGAGCCTCTCTACAGAATTATTTACAGAAGAATTTTAAGCTACGGGCCCTTTCCAAGCTAGGCACTGAATGCTAAAGTTTATGATATAGAATGACTTTGGCTACTGTGGCCCCAATTTGGACAAATCTGCCATTAACACAAATCTGGCAGTTATTTTACTGGGGGTGACAGATTGTGAGGTAGAGAGAGTAATTCAGACTATTACCCAGGTGAAGGCATGAAAGCTCAGTGATATATGAAGACCACTTAAATTCATTGTATCTTGTACATCACATCTTTGATAGATTATAGCTGTGGCATTAAAATGGAAATGGTTTCTCTGAGGCCTGACAGGGGCTGAGGTGAACTATGACCTCCCTCTGAGGAATGTGACTGACCGAATTATCAGTTAAGAGAAAAATCTACGGGGAATAGACTCACAGTGATGGTGAATCCACCATGCATATATATCTATATTTTCTAAACTGTTGGTTTGATTGAAAGCTTTAATACTCACACCTTGTTTACACCTCTGCTACCCCCCAGCATGTCCTCCCAAACCTGTGCTAACTCTGTCTACTCAGATTTTATACCAGCAAGGCCCCTAATATTGATTGAAAAATTGTTATTAGAGATAGTGGGCCTCCTGCACACTGCCTACTGATTTAATTTGGAAAACATTTAATTTTATGAAGCGGTAAATGATGGTGCCACTCTCCCCTGTGTTCGGGAGCAGCTGGCTCTTTACCTCCTCACCCGCCCAAGTCCCAGGAGTCCTCTTGACAATCATGTGCTCCCTTCCCCTTTGCTTAACAAGTTATTTCAATTTCTAAACGAAGGCTGAACAAGAGAAAGACAACATGCAAATTGAGATCCAAGCCGCCATTCACACGTGAAAAAGTTCCCCTGGAATTCCCTCAACTCAGCTCCCCCCCACCCGCATCTGTCATGAAAAAAATGGAGCCCTTGTTCTCCTCAGATTGTTTTCACCAATGACCTGACACCACCATCTATAATTAATTACATCATTTACATTAGACTATTGACTAAACAAATACATAAATCATAGGCAGAGTCAATAGGTGCAGACATATTTAATCATGTTCTAAATAATGATTACTGCTCCCATAATGCAATAATTATTTTCAGCAGCTGACTTGAATTAATCTTCTGTCAGTGTGCCATCTGAAAAAAAAAGATGAAGATGAAGAAGGCAACGCCGGTGATGGAGAGGCTATTCTGTTTCTCTCAGTTTTTCTTTTCATTCTTCTCTGCTGGTGTCCTCTGTGCTCCTTCTCTTTTCATGACCCCCTTTCTACTTCTCTTTTCTCATTCTTCCACTTTTCACATTCCTCTTTGTCTTTTACCTTACCTGGGCCCATGTCTCATAGCTATTCCTTTTGCCACCTGTCTGTTGATTTTTCTTTTTATACTTCAACATGTAACTTCCCCATTCTTCTTCCTTTCCAATTGTTGTGGGGCTAAGGGTGTCCCTGGTGGCATCTAGTCCTCTTTTCTATCTCCTGTTCCTTGCTCCAACTGCTGCCCTCCCATCACCTTCATTTCTAAATCTCTATGGATACTTTAAATGCTAAAGACTCAAAGAAGTGGTTTTCTTAATCTCTTATCCAGATTAGATTGTCTTTCTTTCCTGTATGACAGCTTTTCCTAAATCATATTCCACTTTGAAATAGCAAACTGATTAAAGAGGTAGGGTAGTTATAACACAGTGGTACTCTACAGATGCAATACTCATAAGTTTTAGACTAATTTAGCTTTTGTCATCAGAGAGATGAGAATAAATCAGTGTTTATGGGTATACATGGACTTTTAATTTATTTATTTTTTAAAGATTTTATTTATTTACTTTTAGAGAGGGGAAAGGAAAGAGAAAGAGAGGGAAACCTCAATGTGTGATTGCCCCTCAAGAGCCCGCTACTGGGGACATGGACAGCAACCCAGGCATGTGCCCTGACTGGGAATCAAACCAGAGACACTTGGTTCACAGGCTGGCACTCAATCAACTGAGCCACTTCAGCCAGGGCAGATTTTTTAAAATTTGGAAATGAGGGATCACAATATCTGATATCAAACTGTATTACAAGGCCACTGTAATCAAAATAGCCTGATACTAGCATAAGAACAGACACCTGGACCAATGGAACAGAATAGAGAGCCCAGAAATAAACCCAAGCCTTTATGGTCAATTAATATTTGACAAACTGGGCAGCAGCATAAAATGAAGTAAAATAGCCTCTTCAACAAATGATGTTGGGAGAGCGGGACAGCTACATGCAAAAAAATGAAACTTGATCACCAACTTACACCATATACAAAAATAAATTCAAGGTGGATAAAAGACTTAAATATAAGTCATGACAACATAAAAGTCCTACAGGAGAACATAGGCAGGGAAATCTCAGATATTCCACGCAGCAATATTTTCACTGATATGTCTCCTAGAGCAAGAAACATAAAGGGAAGAATAAACAAATGGGATCTCATCAAAATAAAAGCTTCTATGTGGCTAAAGAAAACAGCATTAAAACAAAAAGAGAACCGACCATATGGGAAAATATATTTGACAATGATACCTTTGAGAAGGGCTTGCTTTCCAAAATATATAAAGAACTCATATGACTCCACTCCAGGAAGACAAACAACCCAATTGAAAAATGGGCAAAGGACTTGAACAGACACTTCTCCAAGGAGGATATGCAAAGGGTCCAGAGACATATGAAAAGATGCCCAGCATCACTATCCATCAGAGAGATGCAAATTAAAACCACAATGAGATACTCCTTCACACCAGTGAGAATGGCCATCAGAAACAGAGCAACAAACAGCAAGTGTTGGAGAGGATGTGGAGAAAAGGGAACCCTAGTGCACTGCTGGTGGAATGCAGACTGGTGCAGCCACTGTGGAAAACAGTATGGAATTTCTTCAGAAAACTAGAAATGGAACTGCCCTTTGAGCTGGTAATTCCACTGCTGGGACTATATCCTAAGAACTCTGAAACACCAATCCAAAAGAACCTATGTACCCCAATGTTCATAGCAGCACAAGTTACAATGGCCAAGTGCTAGAAACAACCTAAGTGCCCATCAGCAAATGAGTGGATCAAACTCTATGGTACATTTACACAATGGAATAAATATGCAGCAGAGAGAAAGAAGGAACTCCCACCCTTTGCAACAGCATGGATGGAGCTGGAGAACACTACACTAAGTGAAATAAGCCAGGTGGTGAGGAACAAATATCATATGATCTCACCTTTCAGTAGAACCTAATCAACAAAAGAAACAAACAAGCAAAATATACCCAGAGACATTGAAATTAAGAACAAACTGACAGTAACCAGAGGGGAGGTGGGAAGGGATAATGGGAGAAAAAGGGGGGAGGGTTTTCAGGAACAACTATAAAGGACACATGGACAAAGCCAAGGAGGGGTGGAATCAGGGGAGGAGGTGGGGATGGCTGGGGTCGGGGGGGGAGTGGTGAGGGGAAAATGCAGGCAACTGTATTTGAACAACAATAAGATTTAAAAGAATTAAAATAAAAATGGAAAAAATTGGAAATGATATCAGCATGCTATAGTTAGTGGGTACCTTGCAACTACAATAATGCCTTTTATTCTACTTCATATTTAGCTATCAATAGGTAAGGTCAATTACTAAGAAGTGACAGAATGAAGGAATTGTGGTATCACACCACAATTTATTTAAATATCAGTCATTTGAAGTACTAATTTTAAGAGACCATGGTGAGGATAAATACAGAATAAAATTTTATATTCTATCTTGTCCTTTACATTATCCCTTGGTTTCTTGGTAAGTTTACACACAATTGTTATATAGGAGGAAAAATCATTTTGGGTGACATAATACAAGAGTTGGAAATATTTCCTCTAGCGAGATTTAATATCTTCTCCTGGAAGCTTTTGGCAGTGACTTTTTAAATTAATGCTTGCCCTTTGGGATTTGTGGCCAAAAAATGTACCAGGTCACAATCCATGAAGTAGGGAATTCATTTTCTCATCTCCTTTTTAATTGAATTTATTGGGGCATCATTGGTTTACAAAACTCTGCAGGCTTCAAGTGTACAACTCAACAAACCATTATCTGTGCACTGCATCCTGTACCCATGGCCCTAAGCAAAGTCTCTTTCTGTCCCCATTTTCTCTGCTTTGTCCAACTCCATCTATCCTCTACCACCCTTTCCCTTTGGCTATCACCACACTGTCATCTGTGTCTATGTGTGACACACTCTGTGTGTGTGTGTTGTGTGTGTGTGTATGTTTTTTCTCTGTTTGCATTCCAATGGGCAAGCCATTTGTGATTCTGAGAATACTCCTGTGGCATGCCTGGTGGCCAGGCCTCTTTTATTCTCTCAAATGATGATGTCTTTTCTGGTTGTTGTACACACTTGCTAATTTAAGGGCAATGTAATAGGACAGTGATTGGAATTTGTCCTGATTAGTGGCATATGGGAAGACAGCCTTGGCAGGAAATATTTAGAATCACAGTTGACAACATACTCGTTCATTCAAAAAATATCTACTAAGTGCCTGCCTCGGTCAGGCACTGTACTTTGCAAAGTACTGATTCTCCAGGATAAGCATCAGTGTGTAGTCATTATTAAAGCTTTTGTCCTAAACTCCTGGTTAAATATCTTACAGCCAGTTTTAAGCAAACAGAATTATTTTTAAAACAGCATACTTTACAATGTTAATTATTGAGTATGCCAGCTAAGATGAACCTTTTTGCTATCAAATGAGTCAAGTATGTTGCAAACACTTTGACTAAGGTGTGTGGCTAATATGAAACTCAGTAAAAAATATCTGAAAAGGACAGATGTAGGTTCAACTTTTTCCCATTTACCTGTTTGTTCCCTAATGAAAAAGTCAGATGACCAAAAGTTGGACAAGAAAGAGATAAATAAGGGACCTAATAAAGACAAAGAGAGAGGGTTTATAGTAAGAATAAGACCCCAGTGTCTACCAATCAAAAACATAATACAATGAAGTGTTTGACTCAAACAGACCCTGCCCCTGAAATAAGAATACTATTTTGTAATTTCTCCAGGAAAGGTGATGCATGACTTATATGAATTATTTGAAATCTTGAAGTGTCATTTCTAATGTTTATTTATTGAGAACAACAAATACCTTAGTAAAATAAGTAAAACTTGCAAATTTCAGTTTCCTTGTGTAAAAACAAGAGAATCAGCTTCATTGGGACACTGAAAATTAAATGGCAACATATTTATGAAAGTGCAATGTACTTGGCAATAAGTCTTACACATAATAAATCCTCATTAAATGAGCACTGATAATTGTTTTTTAAAGTGCCTAGTTTATTGGTTACATTTTAAATTATTTAGCCTATTTTATTTTTTCCTCTTTACCTCTTTCCCCACACCCCTCCCCTTTGACAACCATCAGCTTATTCTCTGCATTTATGGGTCTGTTTCTACTTTGTTTTTTCTTTTTATTTGTGTTTTTAGATTCCACATATAAGTGAAATCATAAGGCATTTGTTTTTCTCTGACTTTTTTACTTAGCACAATATGCTGTGGGTTCACCCATGTTGTTGCAAATGACAAGATTTCATTTTTTTCTATTGCTGAGTAATAGTCCATTGTATGTGTGTGTGCTGGTGTTGACATTAAATGTTATTTTGTATTAGTTACAGGTGTACAGCTGAAACTAATAATGTCTAACAGTGGTTAGACATTTATATAATTTATAAACTGATTTCCCCCAATAGTGTAGTACCCACGTAGCAGTGTACTACATTATTACGATATTATTGCCTATGTTCCCTATGCTGTACTTTACATCCCTGTGAGTATTTTGTAACTACCAATTCATACTACTTAATCCCTTCACTTTTATCACTTACCCCTGTAACTCCCTTGTATGCAGCAATCATCAGTTTATTCTTTGTACATATGAGTCTGTTTCTGTTTTATTTGTTCACTTATTTTGTTCTTTAGATTCCACAGATAAGTGAAATCATATGGTATTTGACTTTCTCTGTTAAATTACTTTCATTTAGTATAATACCCTCTAGGTTCAGCCATGTTGTGGTAAATGGTAAGATTTCATTTTCCTTGATGGTTTTCTTTGCTGTGAAAAACCTTTTTTGTTTAATGCAGTCCTATTTGTTTATTTTTATTTTGTTTTCCTTGCCTGAGGAGATATATCAGAAAAAATATTACTGAGAACAATGTCAGAGTTTACTACCTATGATTTTTTCTTGGAGTTTTATGGTTTTAGATCTGACATGTAAGTCTTTAATCCATTTTGAGTTTATTCTTGTGTGTGTCATAAGAAGGTGGTCTGATTTCATTTTTTTAAAAAAAAATCTGTCCAGTTTTCCCAATATCTGTTATTGAAGAGATTTTTCCCCATTGTATATTTTGCCTCCTTTGTCATAGATTAATTGAACATATAAGCAAGGATTTATTTCTGAGTTCTCTATTCCATTCTATTGATCTGTATATTTGTTTTTATACTGGTACCATACTGTTTTGATTACTGTAGTTTGAGGTATAGTTTGAGCACTGATATTGTTACTACAGAATGATCAAGTATACAACCTTAGGGTACTTGTAATTGAAGGATGGATTGGCTCTTCTTCAGTAGTTTTGAATAGAACAAACTTTTCTATTGTTCAGATTTATCCCAATATATATTTTTATGTATACAACCCTATTGTTAGTGACTGAATCTTTGCTTAGCTACCAGACTCATTCATTAAAAATAATTATGTATATTCTATGTATTGAAGAAATTAAAATTTTATGGGTAGAGACCAATGCACATATAATTTTCATAAACTTGTCAAATGCAATATAATATAATATAATGTTTAATAATCATTTGTTCCTTAAGTGACTGGGATTTGCCATCTCTATAGTGGCACTGCATAATGCTTGGATTGAGTATACTGTTAAATGAGATTTAGAGTCACCACAAGGATAAATAAAAACCAACATTTCTAAATTAGCATGACAGTTTCTTCTACTTGATTTGTGACTCAGTGGTTTTCTCTAACACAACAGTCATATGCCCTCTAGCTTTCTTGGGGAAGCCTGTTCTTAGTTACAGTTTAATCAGTGACATATCATTTCTATGTATGAGTATCTTCCTAAATGCAGAGAAGTTTTGGGGCAGTTATGCACTTCTTTTGGAGCACATAGCACAGAGTTTGTAGTACTTCGTAACAGCACATCAAGGAGCTTATACAAAAATGAAAGAATTGTGCATTTTGGCTACCAGTTTGAAATATTTATAAAGGTAAATGAAAAATGAGTCCACTCTTCCATCAGAGCTGATGTTATAGCCTGGTTAATATTGCATGATGAGTGAGCTATAAATAAACAATAAATAGAAATAAAAATAGTGAATATAAAAATAATTATTGATATAAATAATAAATGAATACAGTGTAAGTTTAGGGCTGAGATGGAATGGAACTAGGTGTGAAATTTAATTGAGCTTGATTTTGAGTTTAAGAAGTCTTTTGGAACCAGTAGTTCTGTAAGGATTTCAGGATTTTTTTCCTTTTAATTTTAAATGAATGTGCTCATAGCTCCTAGATCCTTAGGTCAGTCAACCAAAGATAACTATTACTGTAACTCCAAACAGCTGCCTGGGGAAAGGATTTGGCCTATGGATAAGTTTAGACCACAGGGACCAGAGGTTTTCATTTTTAAAAGGATGATCCCCTTTGCAAACATTTTTTTATCTGTCTTTTAAGAAGTCTTTTGGGAACTGTACATTATCCCCTTTTCTCAGGGAGAAAGCAGTAGGAAGAAATTCTTTTCCTTAGTCTTGGAAGCCTGATTGGCAAAAGCCGTTCAGATTGTTAACCAAATGAGCTGTCAGAACCAAATTTTCTAGAAATTGTTCAGGGGAAAAAAAAAAACAAAAGGTTTAGGGCTGTATCTGGGTGGACTCATTCATTTAATTTTCTCAACAGATTCAGTAAGGCAGTCTGTAAGAGTTCACATCTCTGTTTTAGATGTGAAACTCAGAGAGGTTAACAGATGCTTGGCCAGGTTGCAAGTGATGGAACCAGCCTTTAGCTGGGCAAACAGCTTCCAGGGGTTACACTGGAAGAGGCAGAACACATGGCAAAAGCAGAAGCCAATACTATGGAGAATTCCAAGTTTTACCACCAGTGGTAAACCTGTGGGATAAGCCAAGATAGAACTCTATTCCTTCATCTCTCATACTTCCCCACTACTTTCCTCTTCTGCTTCTTTCTCATGCTTTTCAGGGTGCACTCTGTCTTTTGCCTAGTACTCACTACCTTTATATCTGGATCCTGGCCTGGATTCTGGTACATGGAAGACACTCAATAAATACTTATGTCATGAATGAATGAAAGGCATCTCCTAATCAGACCTTGGTATGTATGTGTGTGTATACAAATATGTCTATATATGTGTATGAGGCCTGTCTAAAACACATCCAGCTGTGTACTATGGAAAATAGAGACATTTATTGAAGAAGATACAAGATACAAGACACATAATACATAGGATAATAATACCTCAGTCCCCTTCAAAGCAGGCACCCTAGGACCTCACGCAATTTTCCCAATCCCCATCAGCTGCCCCTTCATATTTTCCTGAATCTCACTGATGGTCTGAAATCTCTTCCCTTTCAAAAGTGATTTTAGTTTTGGGAAAAGCCAGGAGTTGCAGGGCACCAAATCTAGGCTGTAGTGGGGCTGAGTCACCTGGGTGATTTGATGTTTCACCAAAAAACTCTACACCAGACATGATGTATGAGTGGGCATGTTGTGGTTATGAAGCTGCCAGTCACCAGTGGCCCATAGCTGCAGCCTTCTGAATCATCTGAGTAGTTTCCATGGAAGAATGTTTAAGCTTAAGGCAAAATCTGATGCAGATTCATTGCTCTACTTGCTCAGCCATTTTGAATGTAGTGGCCACATGGTACACATGCTCACTCAATGGGATGTCTACTGGCCCCACTGACTGGTACAGTGAGGTCGTCATTGTTTATGCATGCACATTGCAGTCCATTCTCCTTGGCTGCCAGGTTACATCTATGTTGTACAAACCATTCTTGTTATATTAACAATGGCTGGATTTTTTCTGGACAGTCCTTGTATAACTTATGTTTGTATGGGGATAGAAAGAGACTTTGCCTAGGGCAAACAACACATGATGCAGTGTGCAGATGACGTTTTGTTGAATTGTACACTTTAAACTTGTGTGGTTTTATTAATCAGTATCACCCTAATAAATTCGGTTAAAAATAATTAATTAAATAATTAAAAAGAAATGGAAGCTTCCTGCCTTTATGCTTCACATTTTTCACTAGGGCCATTTGAGATTTGTTTTAATTCTTGAAACCAAGCTGGCCCTGCTTTGTCTTGTTTTAGACATTCACATATGTCACTTCCTTTGACTGGAAAGCACTTCTCCCTGTTCTTTACCTGAATAATACCCAATTCAGCTTTTAAAACTTGATTTATACATTACTTCCTCTGGAAATAAAAACTCTCCTGATTTCTCTAGCCTAGTTAAGTTTCCCTCCAATACACCATCGTAGTTCTCTCATCACTCAGCACTTATCACTGAACATTAAGTCCCAAAAGACATGAAGGAAGACACTATGTCTCCCCTTGTTGTCTTGTGCACTATTAGATAGAACAGTGCCTGGTGCCTACACAGGGCCAGGAATAGTTCTTGTTCCTGCTAGCCAGTTTAGAAAAGCTCATAATTTATGGGCCCAATGAATTGGGCAGAGTACTCAGAAGTGTCTTCCCTTAGTAGCCAGGTATAATTAGTCACAAACTGGATATGGTTCTGGTCCCCCTAACAAATCTTGAAAGAAAGACCTAATTTTAAATTAATTATGTCCCAGGACAAAGTTCAACAATATTTTTTATATCTGGCATCAAATAAAAAGAGTACCAAGTATGTAAAAAAGTACAAAATTGTACCCTATAATAAATAGAGAAAAATTGGTTAATTGAAATTGACCTAAATGTTAGAATTAACAAGCAAGAGCATTAAAACAGTTTTTATAATTACCCAACACATACTTAAGACACAGAAATTTTTAATTCAAGTTCAGCCTCTACAGATGAAAACTATAGTGTCTAAGATTTAAAAAATATACTAGATGGAAGTAATGGATGATTAATATTACAAAATTATGTATTAGTGAAGCTAAAGAATAAAATATTAACTTCCCCCCAAAAAATACAGATAGAAAAAGAATTTTTAAAATGAAAAGATCATAAGTGTTTAGAGTTTTTGATCTTCTTCTATTTCTTAGATAAGTCCCTTTAACATTTCATATAATAAGGGCTTGGTGGTGATGAACTTCTTTCACTTTAATGTATCTGGGAAGCACTTTATCTGTCCTTCCATTCTAAATGATAGCTTTGCTGGATAGAGTAATCTTGTATTCCTTTCTCCCCTTGTTAGGGGAGAGAAAATTGGAATAACTGGAATAGTATAATCAATAAAATATACTGAAAAAAATACCATCAGTGAACTTGAATAATTTTAAGCAGCCTAATATATATGTAATTAGAGATCTCAAAAGAGGAGGATTTTAAAAAATATTTGAATAAATAGTGGCAAAAACCCAAATTTGATGAAATCTATAAATCCACAGATCCAAAAATTTCAATGAAACACAAGACCAAGAAACAAGAAGAAAGCTACGCCAAGGCACATCATAATTAAATTGCTCAAATCCAGTCATAAAGAGATAAACTTAAAGATACCCAGAGGAGAAAATGTCACATTTCATTCAGAGGAAAAAAGATAAAGATAATGGTGATTTCTTATAAGAAACAACAGAAGGAGGCAGACAGCAATATCTTTACAGTACTGAAAGGAATAAAAGCTGTCAACATAAAATTCTATACTAGCAAAAATATGTTTCAAAAATGAACGTCAAACAAATACTTTTTCATATATACAAAAGCTGAAATACTTCATCGTTAACATACACTACGAAAGATATTAAAGGAATTCCTTCAAGCATAAGGAAAACAATAACAATTGGAAATATAGATCTGCATAAAGGAATAAAGGGCATAAGGAATGATAAGAACATGGAAATATATGACTTTTCTTATACTCTAAATCTCTTTAAAAGTTGACTGCTTAAACAAAATGTAAAAATAATATATTGTGGGTTTTATAGCATATATAAAAAGTAAACCTCTGACAATAGATAAGGCAAGAAAAGTAGAAATGGAAGTACTATTGTAAAGTTCTTAACATTATCTGAACTAGTATAATATTACTTGAAGATGGCCTGTGATAAGTTAAATATAAATGTTTTAATTGCTAAAACAAGCATTCTAATAATCAAACAAAGAGTTATACCTAATAACTTAAGAAAGATCAAATAAAATCTTTAAAAAATACTTAAACCAAAAAAATATCAGAAAAAGAGGTAGAAAGGGGAACAAAGCACAGGACAAAAAATAGTGAGGCTTAAACCTAATCTTGTCAATAATATCATAAAATGTAAATGGTTTAAAATACTGCAAAGATTATCAAATTGCATTTAAAAAGAAAATACCTAATTATGTACTGCTGCAAGAAACATACTTTAAATATAAATATATAAATAGATTAAACAACAAAGATGAAAAGAGATGTACCATAATTGCACTAAGTAAAAAAAAAGCCAGAGTAGATGAGTAGGTACATTAATAACAAAATAGGTTTCAGAGCAAAGAATATTAGCAGGGATAAAGAAGGTTATTTTATAATGATACAGGGGTCAAGTCATCAAGAGGACATAACAATCCTAAATGTTTATGTACCTAATAACATAGCTTCAAAGTATATGAAACAAAAACTGTTAAAACTGCAAGGAGCAACAGACAAACCCAAATTATATTTGGAGGTGTCATGCTCCTACTTAAATTATTGACAAAACAAGTAGACACAAAAGCAGTGAGGTTATAGAACACCTGATTAATATTATCAGCCAATTTGATCTAGTGGACAACCTGACAGTTATAAAACCATACCCTCAACAATAGCCATATACTCATTCTTTTCAAGTACTCATAGAACATTTTCAAAGATCGGGACAGGAATGGAGGGATTTGAAAGGGCACAAAAGAACTTATGAGTGTGGTAGATTTGTTCACGAGTTTAATTATGGTGATGATTTCATAGGTGCATATATATGTCAAAACCTGTGAAATTATAAAATTTTAATATATGCAGTTTATTCTCCATCATATATCACTAAACTCATTATATATATACACATATATATGTATAGATGTTTGTATATATACAGTCTGTATATATACATACATATATATGTATAGGTGTGTATTTGTGTGTGTATGTATGTGTGTGTGTGTGTATATATATATATATATATATATATATATATATATAGTCTGTCCAAAAAAAGTCCAGCCATTGTTAATATAACAAGAATGATTTGTACAACATAGATGTAACCTGGCAGCCAAGGAGAATGGACTGCAATGTGCATGCATAAACAATGACGACCTCACTGTACCAGTCAGTGGGGCCAGTAGACATCCCATTGAGTGAGCATGTGTACCATGTGGCCACTACATTCAAAATGGCTGAGCAAGTAGAGCAATGAATCTGCATCAGATTTTGCCTTAAGCTTAAACATTCTTCCATGGAAACTACTCAGATGATTCAGAAGGCTGCAGCTATGGGCCACTGGTGACTGGCAGCTTCATAACCACAACATGCCCACTCATACATCATGTCTGGTGTAGAGTTTTTTGGTGAAACATCAAATCACCCAGGTGACTCAGCCCCACTACAGCCTAGATTTGGTGCCCTGCAACTCCTGGCTTTTCCCAAAACTAAAATCACTTTTGAAAGGGAAGAGATTTCAGACCATCAGTGAGATTCAGGAAAATATGAAGGGGCAGCTGATGGGGATTGGGAAAATTGTGTGAGGTCCTAGGGTGCCTACTTTGAAAGGGACTGAGGTGTCATTGCCCTATGTATTATGTGTCTTGTATCTTGTATCTTCTTCAATAAATGTCTCTATTTTCCATAGTACACAGCTGGATACTCTCTGGACAGAGTTTCATGTGTATATAACAGACACAGACAACAGTGTGGTGATAGCCAGAGGGAAAGGAGGTAGGGGTTAGGTAGTGGTGGGCAAAGGGAGGAAGCTGACATTTTAATTGCTCTTAAGAAGCAACATATTATTAACAATAAAGATTCTAGAGTCAGGCAATTGTGTTCAAATTTCAGCTCTGCCACTTACTAACCTCAGTTTTCTAATTTCTGTAACTAGAATGAAAATATTTACCTATTTTACTGGGTTAGGTTGGGTCACATAGAATAGAAAATATAAAAGGTCAGTAGTTTAAGAAAGATGGAACTTTATTTCTCTCTGTGTAAGAGATACCATCAGAATGACTTAGGCTCCTATCTTCTAACATCTTAATGCCTGATTCAAGATGGCTGCTAGAGCTGTTGCATATGTTTTTCTGCAAGGAAGGAGAAAATAGGGGAAGGGCAAAAACAGTGATTATTTTCTTTAACAAAATTCCCAAACAACCCTTCTGCATAAATTTCATTGGTTAGAAATTATTCCTATGGCCATTCTTAGTTATAGAAAAAGCAGAGAAATATCTTTTTAGCTGGCAATATTGTCATTGTGAATAAAATTAGAGTTCTATTGCTGACTGACGACAAAAGGGAAAACAGATATTGGGTACGCAAGAAGCTGTTTTTTCTTACACCTCTCTCATAGGCTTAATGTAAAAATTAAATGAAAATGCACATAAAATGTGTGGCATTGTGTCTGCCACGTGTTAATTGCTCAGTGGATGCTATCTTCATAAAGCCAATTCAAAACAACCACTTTTGGAAGCTTTGTATGAGGACAATTAGCTTTAAACCAAAGTGTCTCTTACTTCGATGAACTGTTTTTTTCCCCCTTTATTGATGTGGTATAGATGGGAGTCTGTGGCACCATGCATATGATTAACAGTACAAGGTGAAATAAATAAGTCTCCTTCACACTGTATTGGTATAATATACCCCACATCTAATTGCCCTTTGTTGACCTGAAGAGTTATTAATCTTTGTTAGAAAGACATGCTAAGTGTACTTGATCAACCTGACAAAATAAGCAAATCATAAAGCCAACCAAGTAGAAATCAAACAGAAAGAAAATGAAAATGTTTTTGGCCATAAGGTTACTGTATTTATTCATGATGTGCAGTAAACAGTCACTTATTGACTCAAGTTTCTTCATTTATATCTTATCTCAGGCTATTTGTTTTAATAGTTTAGCACCCATCAGTAAGTAGAGAAAGCCGTCCATGTCCACCTCATATGCTGGCATCAGCATCATCATCATCATCATCATCATCACCACCATTACCTTCCCTGTGGTCATGATTACCCCATGAAGGGACATTTTTGCTAACCAATGATTAGCTTGGCCAGAGATGGTAAATAAAGGGAACACAGGCAGACTTCCCCTTAGTCTGCCTGACTGGGTATAGATCTAGCTGGAGTGATGACTAAGCTCTCAGAGATAAGGCTATCATCAGCTGGGTAAGTCAGTCTGGGAGGCAAGTCCATTAAAAACATGGGAGGCTTGACTTATCACTGCACGTGACTATATGCTTTTAAATGTTGACAGCTTCTATAAAAATTCCATCTTCCTCACACGTGGTCAACTTGACTTACTGCAGTGAAAACTGGCAAGGTTCTGATCCTTCACATTTATCTCAGCCAGAGGCAGATAACCTTGCCCTGAAGTCTAAAAATAATCTGCCCTCCCAAGATTCTTTCATCTCTCTAGCAATAATGACAAAAACGAGCCTGAGCCTTGGAAACTGATGTGTGGACTTGGAAAACTGTGCATTCCCACCCCTGCAACCCAAACACACTAGACCTTTGTTTTTCAGGTATTGTGAACACGGAACTTCATGCCAACAGGCAAAGTGAGGTCACACCTGTGGGTTTTCTCAGGCTCCTGTGAGTGGTCCCAGATTCCAGCTGCTCCTTATGTCTCTGATCTCTGCTGCAGTTTGACAATACTGTCAGTGGGCTTGCCCTCCCTGGAATGCCATTTGCTGGAATAGTAGAATTAACAGTCAGTATTCCTTGTTTTAGTACTGGTTGATTGACAAACTCCGTTAGCCTTGAGAAAGGCACTCAGATTTTTGGGTCTGTCCTTCATCATCTGTAAAATAAGACTATTGATAGATCATTTTTTAAAATCTTCAAACTCATACATTAATGAGTCTTTTCTCTTGTTGTAATTCTGCATCTTTTCAACCTGATCCCTCAAACTTTGCCTTCTGAAACTTCCACTGGTAGCTTGCTCTGTTTAATATGTTCTTGTATTTTCTCCTCCGTCTCCACCAGGGGTGCCAATGACATGAGCTCTGTGCTAGTTGGTAAGCAAGGTGGTGAGCACCCCTGTATCCTCCATGCTGTACACAGGCTGCCCAGAGTTTCAGTAGTGCTTGGGGATACTCTGAGATAAAGAGCATGATGCTTTTGGCTAAAAGGTTGTATGTTCCTGGTAGTATACCAAATTATAGGAATAGCAAACGTTTCCAACAGAAAGAAATTCAGGTGCCTAATTTTAGATGTAACAGTGAGGCTTGGAACTAATCATTGGGACTGTCCTTAAGTCATACTGAGAAAGGACAATTCACATTGTACTTAGTATAAAGTGAGATTTAGGCTTTTGGAGGGATTATGCTTGTTTGACCAACCCAAGTTCAGCACTGATTTGGTTCTGTACAGCATGGTATTTACCTGTCTAATTTGGAATGTGTCTCTTGAATTTTGCTCCCCTGGTCAAAGCTGACACAAGCTTAAATGAGCTGAATTTGGCCCGAAACGGGTACTGTAGATGGAGCCCAAAGGTTTTAAATGGACCATAAGCAGGTGTTATTCATGAACTTTGTTAATTATCAACTTAAAGCTGTATTTAAAAGTGACCTTTTAAAGTGATGCTTCAGAAACACAATCCATGCCAGTGTGAGCAAGCCTTTGACTTGATTAGATCCCAATATCTTTCTCTTGATGAAATTGTAACTTATTAACATTCACAAATGAGATGGAACTATAAATGTAAGTGGGTTTTAATACAATCATTTTTGAGGAAATGTCAAACTTCATTGCACACCTCTCCCTCTTGTCTCCTCCTTTAATGGCAGAGTTCAGTGAAGAACGGAGCCAGATTAATGAGTGAGGGACAGAGGGGATTTTGGAGCCAAGGAAGAGACCACATAGCAGATCAGTCTCTAATTTAATCATCTCAATATGCTACTCAGTGAGCTAGGGTTATTGAACGACCCTGATCATATTTATGTATCTGTGGAAGGAAAAATGAGGGAAAAACTAGGGCTGTGTTTATGGACATAAGGGAGACAGGAAGAGAGGAAAACTGTTAGCCTGAGAAGACTATGACCTGGAACAAAAAAGCATAATTGGCTAAGTAAATGTACATAATGAAATTAAATATGAATAGCCACTGATTGAGAATTGTACCACAGGCAGAATATGCTTGCTGTTAATGACCCACGATTTATTTACACCTTAAACACCGTGTTTCCTTACCGCTCTAAAGTAGTAAAATTGCTTTCTTCCTGGTGAAATTTATTGCCATTTAAACATGCCAAAAGGCCATTCTGGCAGTCATTACAATAATCTATCATTTCTGCAACTGCTGGTATCCTGTTCTGTGGGCAAATTCAATCTGAGAAGGGTCAACAGAATTTTTCCACCAAATGCTTCCCTCTTGACTATCATCAATTTACTTTTGTCAACAAAAAGGGCATTACTATGGAATGAAATAGAAGATCCCCCTAAGACCTCTGGCAAACACTGTGAGCTTGTGTGTCCAGTATCTCTTAGGCTTGCAGATCTGTTTTTCTGCATGTGCCTGTGTGTACAGTTGAGTCCCATCACACAGAGAAGTGCGAGTAGGAATCATACTACCTGTCTGTTTTTCTCTCCAGTGACAAAAGGTAGAATACTTGACAGTAGCTTACACTCTTTATAGTTTTTTTTGTTTCCAGGGGACTGACATTTTTTTTTTGAAGGAGAAACTTTTGGGATTTAAGGAATGAATTGTTGCCATAGTTGGTTACACTGCTATTCCCCTCTCTTCCTTTTTATCCTCCTCACACTTTTTATCTTATATTATATGACATTTCAGTTCAACTCGCAGATCACACAATTCCAACCACTGTTTACAGCAGGGGATGCTGGCTCTGTAATTCAGAAGGGAAAAAAAAAATCCTTTAGCATTTAGATTTTCTTCCGTCAGGAAAAGTAAGGTGGAACATTAACAAAAAATGCAGTTAATTCAGGACTTCACCTGTATTTTCTCTGACAATTTTAGAAAGGGTGATGTTTTGTCTTTAATGGGAGCAAGAAGAAGCGCATGGATAAATGGAACCATTCCTGTATTATCTGTCTTGGTTAATGTTTTGGGGCACAGACTCCATTCCAGCTTTCTTTTCTTGAGGTTGGTTGTTGCTTTTTCTGTGGCAGAGTAAGCGACTCCCCTCCACAGTATAACTGCACAATGGTGACCATGTCACCCCTTAGCTATCATCTGTGCACAGAGGCTGGAAATAGGTTATGATTTATAATCATCAGGTTTCATCTGGAATGGTCAAACTGCAAACTCGAGTGTTTATAGTGTTTTTGTGTGTATGTGTAGGGGGGAATACAAATAAACTTTTGCTGTTGTTAGAATTAGTTTTTTCTTTCTTTAATTATTTAAAGTTTTATTTCACATTTTATTACTTATCTATATTTTTTGCAACAAGTCTAAGCAGATTTTTTTCCTCCTAGGAAAGTGCATTCCTCGCCTCACACCAGTTTTGAGATGTAGTTGACTCTTTAAGGACCTTGACAAGCAGAGAGTTGCTCTTTGTCTTCTGACACCAATCTTGCCATTACTTGATATTTGTTATGTTTTAGTTTGTGTATAGTATAAATCTATTTTTGACTTGATATATTATGTGGGCAATTTGAGAAATTGAGTTAATCTAGATGTACCCATTACTTTGGTTAAAGTCTAGCTTTAATTCAACAAAACAACAAACTCATGAATATTCTGTATATTAATATCCTGATTAAGCTAAATTTAAAGAGATTTTATTATAGTATTATATCAATTTTACAGATACTTGTACATATTTGGCTGTTTTCATTATTTAAAATGCCAACCTCCTAGTTTTTTAGAAAATTTTTTTTCTTATTACAAAAAGATACATACCCATTATAGAAAATATAGAAAATATAAGTAAAAAAGCCATTATTATATTGTTAAAATTATTGATAATCCTGCTACATAGAGATAACTACTGTTACAAAAAAGAAAAGCATATCTGCATACTGTAAATTTTATGTAAGATGTTTGTAAGAGTCCTGTTCATAGTAGTAAATACCTACAGACAACCTGAATATTCATTAGAATAAATTGTAGTTCTTTCATTCAGTGGGATAGTATATTGAAGTCAAAATGATTAACCTGAAGCTGGCCACAAAAATAGATGAATGTTAGCATTAAAATTTGGAGCAAAAAATATGTCTCCAAAGATTATACACAGCATGATACCCCTTTTATCACTAAGTCAAAATCAACAAAACTCAAAATATTTGTACCTATGCTTTAGAAATACAGATAACTATAATAGAACTTGGAGGGTTTACTGCAGAGGGAGGAAAGGTGATGGAGTAGTTGCCCACTGTCCAGATGTGGGGGAAAACCCTGGAAATGCTAACACTCCATAAAGTGACTTACAAGAAGTTTCTCCAGTTTCAGTTCCAATTCTCACCTCTGCCAAAAGGCTATTGGTATTTCAGTCTCGGCACTATTGTCATTCTTGACAACTGTTTGTTTTGTGGGAGTGTCTTGTAGAATGTTTAGCAGCAGCCCTGGTCCCTATCTACTAGATTTAGTATACCTTCTCCCCAGTTTTCATAATCAAAAATGTCTACAGACATTGCCAAATGTCCCTTTGGGCAAATTGCAGCTAGTTGAGAACCACTGTGTCAGGAGAAGGTATATTGATTATTATTGGCTCGAGGACATAAGTGGGAAAGTGGATTCTCTGTTTTTGAAAATTCTATTTTTAAAATGTAGCTAAGCATCACTTAGGATAATCCATACTACAAATACACAAAACTTAGTTCCCCATTTGATTGATGTTGGTGTTAGTAGAGCCTACTAAAGTAACATAGCACAGCCCCCTGACTTGATACAGAAATGGATTTTGCTGTTTTATTAAGAAGTTCTTTGTAAAATCCAGTGACATATTTTTGTTGGCTCCTATGGTCCCCCATTCTGCAGCATCACTGGTTCTCTAGGTAGTATGGAAATGTCTGGTAGGGAGCCCATCCTGCTGGGTGACCTCAGGAAAACCACTGTATTTCATCAATCCCATATGAAAGAAAAAAGAGCAGTCATAACAACCAAACTGCCTAGCCTAGGAGTCCTTCTGAAGAAAATCTGTGCGAGGACAAACTTGTGGTATTTATTGTGATTATCAGCCCCTCAGGGGCCTTTTGAAGAATTTTGTCTGATTTATCAGGCAGCTGTACCATGGATATGCATGAAGTGAAAAGGAAAGTGTTGGGGTGTGGGGGGAGAGTTGCAAGTGTGACAAGGTTGATGGCAGTGCTCCAAGGGTGACCTCATATTTACCCCCAGATGTTCAGATCATTTGTAAACATCATCACAATCTTGGTGTGATGCCATTTTCAGTTCTTGCTAAACTTTGGTAAGCACTAAAGACTTCAGAATTTTAATGCTCACTTTAGCCTGTGAAAGACATGGTAATGTTCAAATGTAGCCTGGCCTTTTCATTATTCATTGCTGATTGGTTGACTGACTGCTTCTATTCTCTATTCCAACTGCTTCAGCAACTTTCTTGCCTCCTTCCCTTCTTCACACCAGGTACATAATTTTACCAATGCCCTGACATTTTCCAGTATATATTCCTTTGCCAAGATCTTGTTTATTTTATTCTAGCCCTTTTTTTCAAGGTAAAGACTAAATGATGAAATTAGAGCCTACCAGAAAAATAAAAATCAATGAATGCCAGTATCTGGAATTACTCGTTCATCAACAAAAAGGAGCTATGTGATAGGCTAGCTTATATGAGAAGCTGAGCATTGTCCTTACTTTCAAATAAGAGAGGTAATTAAAAAGACTCTGAGGAGTTATACTCCAACTCCAACTAATTCCAAACAAGAGGAAGATAGGTATAATAAAATATTTCTTTCAGATATTTTCAGGCATTTCCTTTGCTCTTGTTAGCAGTAACTGGCTGTATACTTGTCATTTAAGTACAGGCTCCATTTACCCAAATAATATCCTCAAAGGCTAGATTTCCCATCTATCCTGAGTAGAAAGTCCCATCACTAGAGTCAGTCTTGCTCATTAAGGTAGGAATATTCACTCTAGAGGCCATTGCTGGAATGCACATCTGTTGTCTGGAAGGGGCAGAGGAATTGAGGAAGGAAGAGGTAAAACTATCTTTCATGAACACACTTTTGAAAAATTAGCATTAAATATTTGACTAAATTAAGCACATTGACATTGAAAGAAGAGAACAGGTCTGAGCTATGGGAGAGAAGAAGGACAAACTTTAAATGAAACTTCTTTTTCTGGGATTGACTCTAAGAATATGATATTGAATCCATTATCTACTGCTGGCTAAATCCAGTCTCAAACTGTCCTTATTTCTCTGATATAGAGTGAGACATATTTGTGAAAAGAAGCTGGGGTGTTGAATCTGTCACTAAAGTAGTGACAACGTTGTCAGCTTTAACTAGATAGAGGAAGCAATCGTTTAGTATGATCTTCACCACGTACAGATAAAGTAATCACTAAACACATGTTAGATGACACAAAGATGTCTTTTCGATGACACTTCCCTGAAAATAAAGAGCTGAAGCTCACCAGGCAATATGAAACACATGAACCAATACAAATCGAGGCTTTTTTTCTCCTGTGTTAGACACTCTATCCTGACACTTAACAAGTAGACTTATCTCTAAGGGATTAACTAAGAAATAACTGCCCGCATCTTGCATCCTGTTGCATTCTTATAAACCCTTATCAAAGGCCATTCTGAAATGAGCAGAGAACTATTGGGTGCTTCATAAGCAATTGGCACCATCAACTAAAGGCATGTTAATAAAGAAGTTCATGTCTAATGACACTAAAAAAATAAAACAGGGCTAATTGTTTTCTGTATTTTAGATGGAATAAAGACAGCTTTGGACTGTGAGCTCCAAGAAGGCAGGGACAGGGTCTGTGCTCTTCATTCTGTATCCCTAGTACTCAGGATGTGCACATTAAAACTTATAGGGTGAATAAATTAATGAGTGAATGCTTGTGTTATATCAGTTTCTATGTGCAAATTAATTTTTTTAATTAATTAATTAATTAATTTTTAGAGAGGGAAGGGAGGGAAAAAGAGAGAGAGAGAGAGAAACATCAATGTGTGGTTGCTGGGGGCCATGGCCTGCAACCCAGGCATGTGCCCTGACTGGGATTGAACCTGTGATGCTTTGGTTCGAAGCCTGAGCTCAATCCACTGAGCTATGCCAGCCAGGGTGCAAATTTATTGATAAAGGAAACGATGGCCCAGTTGTGAATTCCTTGATAGTATTATAATTGCTAACATGTATTGAGTATTTACCATGATCCAGGCACTTTGAAAGTGCTTTCAGGTATAAACACATTTTATCTTTCAACAATCCTATATATGTAGTAGGCACTATTTAATCACAATTTACACATGAGGAATTGAAGCTTGGAGAGGTAAAGTAACTCCTCAAAGATAATGCAATTGGAACAGAGTTTAAACTTGGGGTCTAGCCAATTTAGGTAATCCACTATATTGTTTAAGTGTAATATAATTATTTATTAAAATTAATTCTAGACTTTGGGAATTCCACCATTCCAGTGATATGCAAAGGCCATTCTTAAAATTCCACCACATCCTTTCTCCATTTTTTGCCTTTCTTCTTCCCTGCTTTATTCTTCTTTCCCTTTCTTTTCTTCCTTTCTCACCTTGTTGCCTATCTCTATCCCACTGAGGTAAATGACTTTAGGGAGTAGGGTCTAGATTGTCAGAGTAAGGGTAGAAATAGTCCCATTACTCTTCTAGTTCCCCTTTCTTAACTCCTTTTTATGTTTCTGCATATGTTAATAGAGAATGTCCCATAAATAAATAAAACTCAAGACACCAACTGAACTTTTCATGTCTAGGTTTATTGTTATCATTATTCTGAGTTTGGAATCCTAGTTCCATCACTCACTGCCTTTCCCTGCTTCTCTGCATCTGTTCCTTCATCTGTGAAATGCAGTACTTCTGAGGGTTGAGATGATAAAATGACATAGTATATATACAGTGCTGCCATAACAATTTGCTCAAATCAAGGAAATTCAATCAATGGTTATTTTTTTTTTCCTTTTCATCCTCATGCCCCTTCTTGGAAAGTGATGATCAAACTTAAAATCAGAAAGTAGGGCAACAGAAGGGATATAAAAATGAAACAAATTTAAGTGTAGTTTCATGGCAACAAGTCTCGTGTATTTAATACCATTATGGTTCTTTCTCTTGAAGAGTCTAAAACCACTTTTTACTTAGGAAGGAGTGTCTCTCCAAGACATGTTCCACATGATAGCTCATTTTAATGCCTCTATAGGAGCTGCTAAAAGCAAACAATATCTTTAATTTCTTTGCATGGATCTTGAAATTTGTCTTCTTCAGGTCATTGTTTGAGTTTCCTGATTTAGGACGATAATTGGTCCCCTGGACCATTTGTGGAAGGCTATGGGTTCTCACATTTGTGGAAGGAACCATCTAGTTTCTGGGACTGTAGAACAGTAACCTGACCCTTTCTCCTGGGCCCAAGGGCTAGTACCAAGGCATCTGACAAACAGGAAAGACAAATCAAGATGATGTCTGTCCACAATTATATCAGCTTTGGTTTTGTTTGGTTTTCAAGGGGTTACAAACAGGCCGCCATTGCATGAGCAAAATCAAGATTTTGGGACCTGTAGCTCACATAATTCAGGGGTACTGTTTAAGAGAAAATATCAAAGTGATGCTTGAACATATTGCTAGGGTGTCTGGAAGGAGCTCATGCAATTTGAAAGATTCTTTGAACAAACTTCAATAGCTTCATGTTAAATCCACTCATGGTTATATGACTCATTAAATCAAGTAAACCCTGTTGGGATCCTCAGCCAGGACCTCAGCTGAGCCCATTTTGCTGGAAGCTCATGCTAACTTATTATATGAAAAGTCTGTTCTTTTTTCCCTTTCCTTTTTATCTGTCTGAAGGCACTCAGTTTTCCTATCTAGGAATTGCCAGAGTTTCCAAATATCACTATAAAGGAACTTTTGGCAAGCAGATTATAATTGTTCATTTGTAACAATAGCTAATATTTCTAGGCATTTACCATGTGCTAGACTCTGGAACAAGCACTTTATATGTAGTCTGCTATTTAATACTCACTATCTCTATGAGATATCTACTCTATGTTTTTTTAATTATATTTTTATTATTGATTTAGCATAATCAATTTGTTACTGATTATGCTATTACAGTTGTCCCAAGTTTTCCCTCTTTGTCCCCCTCCATCCAGTACACCCCTCTCCCTAAGGCAATCCACACACCTTTGTTCCTGTTCATGGGTTATGATTATAGGTTCTTTGGCTACTCCATTTCCTATACTGTACTTTATATCTGCATGGGTTATTCTATGACTACCTATCTGTACTTCTTAATCCCCTCACCTCTTCACTCATTCCCCTATAACAACCCCCATCTGGCAACTATCAAAATTCTGCCTATATTCATATTTTTGTCTCTGTTCTTATTTGCTTAGTTTGTTTTTTAGATTCAATTGTTGATAGATTTGTATTTATTGCCATTTTACTGCTCATAGCTTTGAGCTTCTTATTTTTCTTAAATAAGTCCTTTAAGAATTTCATATATTCATGGTTTGGTGACGATGAACTCCTTTAGTTTTTTCTTGTCTGGGAAGCTCTTTATCTGCCCTTCCATTCTAAATGATAGCTTTGCTGGCTAAAGCAATCTTGGCTAATCCCTGCATTTCATGACTTTGAATATTTCTTGCCAATTCCTTCTAGCCTGCAAGTTTTCTTTTGAGAAATCAGCTGACAGTCCTATGGGAACTCCCCTGTAGGCAATTAACTACTTTTCTCTGGTTACTTTTAAGATTCTCTCTAAATCTTTAACCTTTGACATTTTAATTATGATTTTCTTGGAATGGGCCTCTTTGTATTCATCTTGTTTGGGACTCCCTAGACCTCCCAGACTTGCATGTCTATTTCCTTCACCAAATTAGGGAAGTTTTCTTTCACTGTTTTTTCAAATAGATTTCCAATTTCTTGCTCTTTTTCTTCTTCTTCAGGCACCCCTATGACTTGAATCTTGGAATGCTTGAAGCTGTCCTGGAGGCTCCTTACACTATCCTCATTTTTGGGGGTTCTTTTTTTCTTCTTATTGTTCTGATTGGTTGTTTTTTTTTCTTCCTTTTGTTCCAAGTCATTGACTTGACTGTTGGCTTCATCCACTTTATTGTTGTTTCTCTGTAAATTGTTCTTTATTTCAATTAGTGTACATTCTATTTCTGACTGGATCTTTTTTATGCTATTGAAGTCCTCACTAAGTTCCTTGAGCATGTTGATAAGCAGTGTTTTGAACTCTGCATCCGATAGATTGCTCATCTCCAATTTGTTTAGTTCTTTTTCTGGAGTTTTGATTTGTTCTTTCATTTTGGCCATATTTCTTTGTCTCCTCATTTTAGCAGATCCTTGTGTTTGTTTCTGTGTAATAGATAGAGCTGCTATGATGCCCTGACTTGGTAGTATGGCCTAATGTAGTAGGTGTCCTGCAGGGTCCAGTGGCACAGCCTCCCCTATCACCCAAGTTGAGTATTTGAGGTATGCCCTCTATGTGGGCTGAGTATGCCCTCCTCTTATAGTTGAGCCTTGACTATTTTTGGCAGGTCAATGGGAGGGAGTTACCTAGGCCAATCAGCTGCAAGGACTGGTTGTGACCAGTGACCCCCAACCTCCACCATCCATGTAGGATGAGCTGTGAAGGGGCAGGGTGGTGGTGCTCCAATATTCTGTAGTTGTCCACTGGGTGCACAGACTCTGGGATTTCCCATGTAGTGCAGACCAAGTTCAGTGCCCTTCTGTGTTCTGCCAAGGGTCACCTGGCATGAGTTATAGAGCAATCTGAGATGGCTGCTACTTGTGCTGGGCTTGGAGATTCCCAGGCTAAGCCAAGCTGTGAATCTAGGCTGGCTGCTGCTAGTGCCCAGCCTGGGGCCACTCAGCACAAGGTATGGGGCTAGGGGCTCACTGAGGCTGGCTCTTGCTTGTTTGAGAGGACTTATGATGTTTGGAAGCATGAGCCAAGACCAGCCATTCATATGTAAAATCAACTTGGTGGGCCTGTAAGTTGGGTGGGACAGAGTCTCTGGGGATTTTCAGGGGTGGGGAAAACAGTGTTAGCCAGGTTGATAGAGTCTCAGATATGGCATCCACCTGCCAGCTCTGTGGCTCTATTGGGGCAGGGTTCAGAAAATGGACATTGGCCTCTGCCTGCCTTTCTGTCTGGGAAAAAGCTGTCCCCTAGCTCTTGCCTTGATGCCAGACACTTCAGTTTTTTTGTATGCCACTGGTGACTTTAAAGCTGTTAATGCTGATGCTGGAGCTCAGAGGGAGTGAGTCTGAGTAAGTCCATGTGTGGGTTAAGGGGAACTGCTTGAGACTCCAAAAGTTTCATCCAATGACTCAACCCCTGCTGGTTTTTGCAGCCAGAAGTTATGGGGACTTATCTTTCTGGCACTGGAATCCTGGGCTGGGTACCCTTGTTCAGGAGTGAGTATTACTCACTCCAAAGATATCCCTTCCAAATTTTTATCCACCATATGTGAATATGGGACCAGCCCTATCTGTGTGATCACCCCTCCTACTAGTCTGGATGGATGTGGTTTCTTTAATTACATAGTTGTTGGACTTCCATTCAGCTCAATTTCTGACAGTTCTAAGTGATGGTTGTTCTATATTTTAGCTGCAATTTTGATGTGATTGTGTGAGTAGGTGAGCTGTGTTTTCCTATGCTGCCCTCTTGACTGGATGTCTATTCTATGTTTTTCTCACTTGATAAAGTATTCTGCTCATTCTCATGCCCAGTTGATGGAAGAAACAGAAGAAACAGGTTTCAAACCTAGACCCAAGTGATTAGATCAGAATCCATGTTGTCAGTAACTTTGCCAAGGTTTTAGGATTGAAAGTATATTAGGTGAGTATTGCTTGGTATTCTATATCCAATGGAAGCAGTTCACTTTTAAAAAACAGGCAAGTCTGGATTCAGTTCTCCACCCACCATTCTCCTTTCTTCTCTCTTCTGTAACTAAGTAATTGTGCATTCATTAGCAAATGAACCCACTTCTTCTATACCACTGGTGCTCCACCTGTAAAATGGGATAATTATACTTTACCTACTTAGAGGCCACTGGCTATGTCATATGTCCCTTTAGGTTCCTTCTAGTTTATACTCTTTAATTACTTAACTACTGCTTCAGTTCCTAAACACCTGTCTCAGTATTTTCCTGAATTCGGATCTTAAATAAATAGCTGACATCCAAACATTGTCCCAGAGTTTAAGATAGAGCCAGTCATCAAACAGAAGTCTGCAGTGGAATGAGCCAGTGTTGAGACTTTGAAAAACAAAGATCAGTTTGAAGAAGTTCAAAGAGAGAAAGAAAAAGGTACGTTCCTAGTTAAATGCACCCATGTTGAACTGAAGACCCAGAAAAGTTCTTTTCATTTTATTTTATGTTGGACTGACTTTTAAGAAAACAATCTTGGAAGTGTTTATTTTATAACTCTCACAGCGTCCAAGAAAATGTGAACAGCCAAACTCTGAAAAAGAACAGTTGTGAATAGAACTCATTTTCAGTGAGCAGAAAGCTTTTTCCTGTTCCAGACCTGCATGCCCATACTGAAGTTATCCCCCTTAGCAGAGGACAAAAGACACTGTCAACTGAGGAGGGTCTCCTGAGCTAAGAAGTCCTTCCTCTAGTTTTTTTTTCTGAAACCAAACACTAATTATTTAATTTATTTATTTGTTTATTGTTCAAGTACAGTTGTCTCCATTTCCTCCTCACCTCTCTCCACAAACACAGCCATCCCCACCTCCCTTCCCTGAACCCATCCCCCTTGGTTTTTTCCATATGTCCTTTATAGTTGTTCCTGAAAACCCTTCCCTCCCATTGTCCCCTCCAACCTCCCCTCTGGTTACTGTCAGTTTGTTCTTAATTTCAATGTCTCTGGTTATATTTTGCTTGCTTGTTTGTTTTGTTGACTAAGTTCCACTTAAAGGTGAGATCATATGGTATTTGTCTTTCACCACTTGGCTTATTTCACTTAGCATAAAACTCTCCACTTCCATCCATGCTGTCACGAAGGACAGGAGCTCCTTCTTTCTTTCTGCTGCATAGGTATGAAAATCCCAGACATTCCATGCAGCAATATTTTCACTGATATGTCCCCTAGAGCAAGAAACATAAAGGGAAGAATAAACAAATGGGATCTCATCAAAATAAAATGCTCTTGCACAGCTAAAGAACACAGCATTAAAATGAAAAGAGAACCAACTGTATGGAAAAACATATTTGACAATGATACCTTGGAGAAGCGCTTGCTCTCCAAAATATATAAAGAACTCATATGACTCCACTCCAGGAAGACAAACAATCCAATTAAAAAATGAGCAAAAGACCTGAACAGACATTTCTCTAAGGAGGACATACAGAGGTCCCAGAGACATATGAGAAGATGCTCAGCATCACTATCCATCAGAGAGATGCAAATTAAAACCACAATGAGATACTCCTTCACACCAGTGAGAATGGCCATCAGAAACAGAGCAACAAACAGCAAGTGTTGGAGAGGATGTGGAGAAAAGGGAACCCTAGTGCACTGCTGGTGGAATGCAGACTGGTGCAGCCACTGTGGAAAACAGTATGGAATTTCCTCAGAAAACTAGAAATGGAACTGCC
Organism: Phyllostomus discolor; assembly: GCF_004126475.2. NCBI lineage: Eukaryota > Metazoa > Chordata > Mammalia > Chiroptera > Phyllostomidae > Phyllostomus > Phyllostomus discolor. The sequence continues at coordinate 103,911,867 of NC_040903.2, forward strand.
CTTTGAGCTGGTAATTCCACTGCTGGGATTATATCCTAAGAACCCTGAAACACCAATCCAAAAGAACCTATGTACCCCGATGTTCATAGCAGCACAATTTACAGTAGCCAAGTGCTGGAAGCAACCTAAGTGTCCATCAGTAAATGAATGGATCAAAAAAACTATAGTATATTTATATGATGGAATACTATGCAGTAGTTCTTTTTGATCTGGGCCATTTAGAACTTATTTTCCTATCATAAAATTGGAAAGGAAGCCATATTTCTTATCCTTTTGATTCGTATTTCAGCCCAGATTGTGATTTGATGATTTTGACATTATGATGTTATTTTAAAGAGATAGAATGGACTACAACTTGTGTTTTGCAGCATTGATGATGTGTATTAGAACAATGTTTCTATTCTCTCTGTGAGTTCTTGGGCATTTAAGCACTTTTAACAAAAACAGATATTTCTTAGATCTTTGCATCTACTATCTAGATTTGTTCAAGATAATTTTAAATAGTACTAAGACCACAGTGTGTATGTGTGTGTATGCATGTGTGCTGCTGATATCTAAAATGCATAGAACAAAGCTGGAAATGAGTGAAGTGATAACACCATTAATTCTTAATACATACATTCAACCTTCATTTTTATTAACTCTTCCCTTGGGCAGCATTTTATGGTTTTATTAAGACAAATACAGTGTGTTCACAATTAGTCTATTCATTTTCTTTGCTGCATAGCCTGGCATTGGAATTGGTGACTCTGATGGCCAGCTGGGTTATTCTTTCCAAAATGGCTTTGCGGTTCTTTGAGGAGACGGTGTGAGCAATCTCAACATAGTAAGATTTGTTGCACGTCAGCAGCACTTCAAGCCCCTTGACATTGTGGACCAGGAACCTTTGAAAGCCACTGGGCATCATGTGCTTTGTTCTCTTCGTGGTTAACTCTTTTTAACACTTTAGTAAAGTATAAATATTTTACCAAAATGTTATATGAGGGCAAATCTTATTGTTACTGTGTGTTTAAATTTTTTAAAGCATATTTTTATTGTTGCATTTAAATTTTTGATGAAGTCTAGATGTGGCTATTAAAAATATTTATCATAGTTTATTTATTTATTTATTTAATCTCACCTTTCATTCTCATGTTAATAGTGTGTGCTAGGTAAATAATTTATTGATAGACTAATGAAGAAATTAGGCATAAATTGTCTTGGCTTGCATTAATAAACATTTATGTTACATGAAGGGACATTTACACTAAACAAAATTCTTGATTAAAATACAAGAATTTTCTCTCTTTTCAATTTCAGTTTAATGGTAAACATACATATTAAATGTATAGCCTTATCTATTTTCAAATGTATACGTTAGTAGTATTAAGAACATTGACATTATTGCACAACCAGTTTCCAGAACTCTTCCTTTGCAAAACTGAAACTTTGCATTTTTCAAACAATAACTCTTTATATCCCCATCTCTTAGATCCTGACAATCATCACTGTACTCATCTTTACCAATTTGGCTACTCTGAGCAACTCTCATATAAGTTTGTTCTATACACTTGAGCACCTGGCTACAAATGGGCACTCAGCAAATCTGAGTGCTTCACATGTATTGGAAAATGAAGCTGCAAGTTTCTCTATACACTTGAGCCAAAAGCTGCAAGTGGGCACCCAGCTAATCTGAGTGTCTTTGTACTTTTGTGACTGGCTTATTCCATTTAGCATAATGACCTACGAAATGCTTATTTTGTAGCATATGAAGGATTTTTCTCTTTTTTGAAATTCCTCCCTTGGCTTCCATGATACCACACTCTCCTGGTCCTCTTCCTACCTCTAGAACATCTTTTTTAAGCCCATTTCACTGGATTAACTTCTATCCATTTCTTTTTTTTAATATATTTTATTCATTATGCTATTACAGTTGTCCCATTTCCTCCCTTCTCTCCCCTCTACCTGTACCCCCTCTCCCACCCACGTTTCCCCCCTTTAGTTCATGTCTATGTGTCATACTTATGAGTTCTTTAGCTTCTACATTTCCCGTACTATTCTTGCCCTCCCACTATCTATTTTCAACCTACATTCTATGCTACTTATTCTCTATACCTTTTCCCCCTCTCTCCTCCTCCCACCCCCCTGCTGCTAACCCTCCATGTGCCCTCCATTTCTGTGGTTCTGTTCCTGTTCTAGTTGTTTACTTAGTTTCTTTTGGTTTTGCTTTAGGTGTGGTTGTTAATAATTGTGAGTTTACTGTCCTTTTACTATACATGTCTTTTCTTTATCTTCTTTTCTTAGATAAGTTCCTTTAGCATTTCATAAAATAAGGGCTTGGTGATGATGAACTCCTTTAACTTGACCTTATCTGAAAAGCACTTTATCTGCCCTTCCATTCTAAATGAGAGCTTTGCTGGATAGAGCAATCTGGGATGTAGGTCCTTGTCTTTCATGACTTGGAATATTTCTTTCCAGCCCCTTCTTGCCTGTAAGGTCTGTTTGGAGAAATCAGCTGACAGTCTGATGGGAACTCCTTTGTAGGTTACTGTCCCCTTATCTCTTGCTGCTTCTAGGATTCTCTCCTTGGTTTTTACCTTGGCTAATGTAATTATGATGTGCCTTGGTGTGTTTCTTCTTGGGTCCAACTTCTTTGGGGCTCTCTGAGCTTCTTGGATTTCTTGGAAGACTGTTCCCTTTGCCAGACTGGGGAAGTTCTCCTTTATTATATGTTCAAATACATGCTCAATTTGTTGCTTTTCCCCTTCCCATTCTGGTACCCCTATAATTCGGATGTTGGAATGTTTAAAGGTGTCCTGGATGCTCTTAAGCTTTTCCTCGATTTTTTGAATTCTTATTTCATCATGCTTTCCTGCTTGGTTGATTCTATCTTCCTTCTGGTCCACTGTATTGTTTTGAGACTCAGATTCCTTCCTTTCATTATTGGCTCTCCTCCGGGTATCTTCCTGCATCTCTTTTATGGTAACCTGCATCCTTTCTTTTAAATTGTGCCTTAAATCAACCAATTCCGTGAGCTTTCTGATCACCAGTGTTTTGAACTGTACATCTGATAGACTGGCTATTTCTTGGTCACTCAAAAGGATGAGTGCTGGGGGACTGATCTGTTCTGTTGGAAACATATTTTTCCCTGTCTCTCCTTTTTTTTTTTCCCGGTCTGGTCGCTCTTGTTACGGTGGGGGGTGGAGCCTTAGGTGTTCACTGGGGCTGGGCACCCCAGTTGCTAGATTGTGACATTTTATGTGGGGGTGGGGGTGGGAGCGGGGACGGGAGGGAACAATGGCGGTAGTTCCGTTCTCCTGGGCTCAGACCCTTCCCTGGGATCCTGGGCTGCGGGCTCTGCCCTGGTCCACAATCGCTGCCTCACTGGGTCTGCCAGCCACAGCTTGCGTACTCAGGGACCACCGCTGCGTTCTTGTGCCTGATGGCTGTCGCGTGGATCGCGCCAAATTTTCCCTGACCTCCACCCGGCGCCGACCCGCACCAGCCCTGCGCCTGGCCAGCTTGTCTTCTCCTACCAGTCTGGATATATGGGTCTACTTCAACTTCTTGGCTGTCCGACTTCCATTCAGATAAATCCTCTGTCAGTTCTGGGTGTTATTCTATCTGTAAATTATTGTTGTTCTAATCTTGGTTGTGCGAGGAGATATGGTGCATCCACCTATTCCTCTATCTTGCTGGAAGTCCTACCTTTAGAGTACTTCTATCCATTTCTTTAAGGGAGACATTCCCTAGAGTTTTGTCCTTGGCCTCCATATACTCCCTGTAGGTGATCATATCATTCTCACCTTTTCTACTCTCACATATGTTCTGACCATTTCCTATCCTATGTATTCCAGTACTGTCATTTTACTGATCAGTGGACACTGCTGCCTGGATGTCAGGGGACCTGTAGTAGGGCGATAATGGCCCTTAAAGATACTAGTTTCTAATCCCTAGAACCTGTGTTGCCTTACTAAGAAAAAGTCTTTGCAGGGGTGATTAAGCTAATGATTTTGAGATGAGATTATCCTGGATTATCTGGATTGACCCTAAGTATAATAACAAGTGTTCTTATAAGGGAAAAGTAGAAGGAAATTTGACAAACACACAGAGAGGCAACACGACTGGGGGTGGGGTGGGGCACAGTTAGAGATGTGGCCAAAATCCAAGTAATGCCAGCAGCCATCAGAAGCTGGAAAATGAAAGCAATGGACTCTCTTCTGGAGCTTCCATAAGGAACCAGACTCACTGACACCCTGATTTTGGACTTCTGGCCTCCAGCAATGTAGACCAAGCACCTGCTATTTGAAGCTTCCAAGCTATGGCAACCACAGGAAACTGATAGAGTGCTGCAGTAATTTCCTAGTACTGCCACAACAAAGCACCACAAACTGGGTGACTCAAACAACAGAAATTTACTGTCATACAGCTCTGGAGGTCAGAAGTCCAAGATCAAGGTATCAGCAGGGCTGGTTTCCATTGAGGGTTCTGATGGAGACGCTCAGCCTCTCATGATTTTCTGGAAAACCTTCGTATTCTCTGGCCTCTGCTGCATCACTCCTATATGTTCTTGTGTTTACATGTCTTTTTATAAAGACAACAGTCATTGGATAAAGGACCACCCTAATAACTTCATTTTAAATTAATCTGCACAGACCCTACTTACAAATAAGGTCACATTCACAGGTACTGGGAGGATAGGACATCAACATCTTTTCGGGGAGACTATTCAACATATAACAATGTATTCTCTGGTTCCCCCAAGTTCATGTCCTTTTTCTTTTTTTCTCAGATGCATTTACATTTTTTGAAATATATTTTATCGATTATGCTATTACAGTTGTCCCATTTCCCCTCCTTGATTACCCTCTACCCTGAAAAGACACTCCCACCCACATCCCTCCCCGTTTAGTTCATGTCCATGGTCATACATATAAGTTCTTTGGCTTCTACATTTCCCATACTATTCTTGCCCTCCCACTGTCTATTTTCTACCTACCAGTTATACTACTTATTCTCTGTATCTTTTTCCCCCTCTCCCCCTCCCACTCCTCTGTTGCTAACCTTCCATGTGATCTCCATTTCTGTGGTTCTTTTCCTGTTCTAGTTGTTTGCTTAGTTTGCTTTTGCTTTTGTTTTAGGTGTGGCTGTTAATAATTGTGAGTTTGCCGTCATTTTGCTATACACATTTTTTATCTTCTTTTTCTTAGATAAATCCCTTTAACATTTCATATAATAAGGGCTTGGTGATGATGAACTCCTTTAACTTGACCTTATCTGAGAAGCACTTTATCTGCCCTTCCATTCTAAATGAAAGCTCTGCTGGATAGAGCAATCTTGGATGTAGGTCCTTGCCTTTCATGACTTGGAATACTTCTTTCTAGCCCCTTCTTGCCTGCAAGGTCTCTTTTGAGAAACCAGCTGACAGTCTGATGGGAACTCCTTTGTAGGTAATTGTCTCCTTTTCTCTTGCTGCTTCTAAGATTCTCTCCTTCTTTTTAGTCTTGGCTAATGTAATTATGATGTGCTTTGGTGTATTCCTCCTTGGGTCCAACTTCTTTGGGACTCTCTGAGCTTCCTGGACTTCCTGAAAGTCTATTTCCTTTGCCAGACTGGGGAAGTTCTCCTTCATGATTTGTTCAAATAAGTCTTCAATTTCTTGCTCTTTCTCTTCTCTTTCTGGCACCCCTCCCTATAATCTGGATGTTGGAATGTTTAAAGATGTCCTGGAGGTTCCTAAGCCTCTCCTCATTTTTTGAATTCTTGTTTCTTCATTCTTTTCTGATTGGGTGTTTATTTCTTCCTTCTGGTCCACACTGTTGATTTGAGTCCCAGTTTCCTTTCCATCATTATTGGTTCCCTGTACATTTTTCTTTATTTCACTCACCATAACCTCCATTTTTTCATGTAATTTGTGACCAAATTGAACCAATTCTGTGAGCATCCTGATTACCAGTGTTTTGAACTGTGCATCTGAAAGGTTGGCTACCTCTTCATCACTTAGTTGTATTTTTTTCTGGAGCTTTGATCTGTTCTTTCATTTGGGCCATTTTTTTTTTTTTGGTCTTGACGAGCCTATTATGTAGTGAGGGGCAGAGCCTTAGGTGTCCACCAGGGTGGGGTAACCCAGGTCGCTGTCTTGTGATGCTCTATGAAGGGGAGGGGGCTGAGAGAGAACAATTGTGCTTGCTCCTCTCTCTGCTGGATTTCAGTCACTTCCCCCACTTCCCACAAGCAAAGTGGGCGCTTCTGGTGCTGATTCACGTGTGGGTTGACTTGTGTACTTTCTAGGACCCTGTGGGTCTCTCCAATGAACTCTCCTGTGAGGCTTGGAGTTTCTCCTAGCACTTCAACCCCCACAGGTGTTTTCAATGAGTGATTTAAGGCTTTATTTCTCTACTCTGGGACCCTGGGTTGCGCAGTTTGTCCTGCTACCCGGTTGCACCTGGTTTATCTGTGCATGAATGTGGAACCACCCCATCTGTCAGCTGCTATCTTGCCACGAGTCCTCTCTGTCCCGCTGTCGGACTCTGCCCCTCCTACCCATCTGGATGAATGTGTCTTGTTTAACTTCTTGGTTGTTGGAGTTTCATACAGTTTGATTTTCTGTTAATTTTGGTTGTGTTTTGTTTTTAAATTGTCGTTGTCCTTCTTTTGGTTGGGTGAGGAGGTACAGTGTATCTACCTACACCTCCACCTTGGCTGGAAGTCAAGTTCATGTCCTTCTCACATGGAAAATACATTGACCTTATCACTATACCCCCTAAAGCCTTAATCGTTCCAGCATAAACACTAAGTCCAAAATCGCATCTAACCATCATTAGCTCAAAGTCCCAAATCTCATCATCTAACATCCAAATCCGACAGGAGTGAGACTAGGGTTAAGATTCATCCTGGAGCAAATTCCTCTTCAATCTTGAAACTGTACAACAGATTGTTTCCTTCCAAAATACAATGGAGGAATAGGCACAGGATAGATATTCTCATTACAAAAGGGAGTAATCAGTGATGGTTGGGGACTGTGTGTCAAGGTAGTTAGAAAACAAGTAGGGTAAATCCTATTAGATTTTTTAAAAATATCATTATTTCCCTATTCTATTTTATTATTTCTTCTTTTTATCTTGTATTTTTATTTTTTTTTATTGTTGTTCAAGCACCGTTGTCTCCATTTTCTCCCCACTACTTCCCCCAACCCAGCCATCCTTACCTTTCATCCTCAATCCTACCCCCCTTTGGTTTTGTCCATGTGTCCTTTATAGCTGTTCCTGAAAACCCTTCCTTCTTTCCCCCCCATTATCCCCTCCCATCTCCCCTCTGGTTACTGTCAGTTTGTTTTTAACATCAGTGTCTCTGGCTGTATTTTGCTTGCTTGTTTGTTTTGTTATGGTATTTGTCTTTTACCACCTGGCTTATTTCACTTAGCATAATGCTCTCCAGTTTCCCTGAAATGTTCACAACAGCACAATTCACAATAGCCAAGTGCTGGAAGCAACCAAAATGCCCATCAGTAAATGAATGGATCAAAAAACTATGGTACATTTACATGATGGAATACTATGCAGCAGAAAGAAAGAAGGAGCTTCTACCCCTTGTGACAGTGTGGATGGAAGTGGAGAGTATTATGCTAAGTGAAATAAGCCTTTTTTTCACTTAGCATAATAGCATGATCCTATTTGGCTTGATGTTCTGTCTTCCAGGCCCACCAGGATGACAGTCCACAACCTGAGCTCAGGGTGGTGGCCAATACTCTGGAATTGAAGAGGTGACCTGATCCCCAAGGCCTATGCTTGGCAAATAACTATCCAGAGTATACTTTCTCTCTTTCCCTCTCTCTTTTTTTTTTGCAGTGTAGATAGGCTGGTATTTTTCTAAATCTTCAAGTTCTGTTTCTTTTTTTGAGTAACAATACCTTCTTCAACTTATTTCTGTCCTCTTAACATTTGACTATAAGCAGCAAGGAGAAACTAGGTTGTGCTTTCAGTATTTCTTAGAAATCTCATTAGCTAAATATCCAAGTTTATCACTTACAAGTTCTACTTTTCACCCAACAGAATACAATCAGCCAATTCTGCCACCTTATTACAAGGATCACCTTTCCTCCAGTTAAAATGACATGTTCCTCATTTTTGTCAGGCCTCATAGAATGGCCTTTAACATTTATATATCTAGCAATATTCTTGTTAAATGCTCTTCTCTCTTTTTTTCCTGAGCTCTCACCAAAATCACCTGTAATGTCCACATTTTTACTACAGTCTCTTTGAGGCAATCTAGGCTTTCTCTAGCATGTGCCTCAAACTGTTCCAGCCTTTACCTATCACCCAATTCAAAAGCCACTTCCACATTTTTAGGTATCTGTTAACACACACCACACTTTCTGTTCCAAAAATCTGTATTAGTTTCCCAGGGGTGCTGCTGTAACAAAGTATCAAAACCTGAGTGACTTAACCAATAGCAACTTGTTCTCTCACAGTTCTGGAAGCCAGAAGTCCAAGATCAAAAGCCCTGTAAGGTTGTTTCCTTATAAGGGCTGCTATGAAGAATCTCCTCCATTCATCCCCTGGCTTCTTGTTGTTTTCTGACCATCTTTGGTGTTCCTTGGCTTCTGATACTTTATCCCAATCTCTGCCTTCATCTTCACATGGCATTTTCCCTGTGTGTGTCATATTTCTCATAGTTGATAATGGGATTATTTTCCAGAGTTGTGTCCAACTTGTTAAAAAATGATAAAGCTTTAATGAAAAAGACCATCATATTACTAATTTCTGAAGAAAGGATTCTAGTCTAAGTTCTGTTATGATCTACTTGTGTAACTATGACCAAGTCTTTCAGTATCACTGAATCTGTTTTCCCATCAGCAGTTAGAAATAATAACAAACCTTGCCTCTCTTATAGACTGAAACTATGACCAAATGAATTAACATATCTATGGAATTTAAGTGCTATGAAGATGGCAAGATGCCATTAGATGCCACTATTGCTTCAGATTTTAGCTCCAACACATCACAGTATACAACATAAGTAGGTAGCAAGAAACATGACAATGTTCAATCTCATAACAAGAGTAGGTTATTTCTCTAGTTTTTGGGCCAGACCATGCACAGGCATAGAGTAGTGGTGTCTGTTCTGTAGATAAGAGCCACTTGGAGGTATGTAGAGAGTTTATAAGGAAATATATGATTTATTTGAAATATGGAGTTCAATCAAATATTAAACCAAGTTTACAAGTGTAGATGCCTTATAGAAGGAATCTAATGCAATAGGCAGAGGCTTTCAACCTGGTTGTATATCACAATATGTAAAGTTTTTTTAAACCATGGGCTTGTGAATTTCTCCCCTAAAGATTATTGATCCAGAGGTCTGAGTGGGCTGGGGCATTTGTAGGGTTGAGAACAAATGCTGTGTCTTTATATTTACTGGTTAAAGTTATCACTATAGAATGCAATGAGGTTAATGTTTTTATTTGTTATAGTTGGAGTTTGTCATTGGTATCTCCCATATTGCATGACCTATCATTAACATCTAGGTCCTCACTATTGTGTAGTCTTCACCTTCTATGCCTCCTAGTTAATCTTTCTTTCCTTCTACCTCCTGAGCTTTCAGCTTGTGCTCTAACTATACAACCTTTATGACATTTCTTTTGACCCAACCACTCATAATTGATGTCACCACAAGCTCCATCGAGCAGAAATGCATTCTTTACAAGTCATCTCTCTTAAAAAGCAGCCTAAATTTCAGACTTCTATGACAACTTTCAGATTGAGGAGAAGAAAAATATGGTTACTTGCCACCCTACCTCCCCATCTCCCTAGATTTTCTGAGTAGGGAGTGCTATATTGAAAGCCATACTGGGTGGGCAAAAGGAGGTTTACAGTCATTCATGTGGAAAATAATATAATAATAAATAATAATACAAGAATAAACTCTGTGTTTCATGTACTCACAACTGTAAACCTACATCTGCCACACACTGTATTTTAGGAAGACTACACTGGGAGTGGGGTGCAGAATGAAATTGGGGAGGAGGAAAGATTGGAACCATGGTCATCAGCAAAATTTTATTGCTTGGTCCAGAGGGATGATGGGAGAAGGATGTAATTTCTTTGTTGATTGAAGTTGGGATGATAGTGGGAGAGAGGAACATGAAGGATGGAACTGGTTCATGGATAACAAGCATTTTGATTTTAAATGTCTAAGGGATTTAGTAATAATAATCCTATTTGTTAAATAGTGGACCACAAGTGCACATTTCACTGGTATACAGTGTAGCAGAAAAAGCCTAAACCAGGGAGAGAAAATTTGACATCCTGACTAGTTGTGTTCTCTTGGGCCCACCATTTACCATTTTTCCATGTCAATCTCTTCCTCTAAAAATAATAACTCCTGCTGTGTCTCTCACACATGAAAAGGATGTGTAACATATATATCACATTTATGTTTTTCTGATGTGGTAAAGTATTTGAATACATTCCACTTCAGGAAGAAAGGACATCTCAAATGTGGCCCAGGGAACAGGCATCAGGAGTGCTGCAGTTCATTTCCACTTCTGTGTTATGCATTTTGCTTCAAGATTTTAAAGGCCTTGTCCTTGCAATGAAATTGCACTGAGCATGTTAATAAATGACATCCAGGGAGTCACAGTGGCATTGGGATTTGTCTGTTCAAGCAGGGTTTCCTGGAGTGAGGCAGCATGCTGCCCTCAGCAGAGAACTCTGTTTATCACTTTGGAGATGCAATAAAAATAACAAATGTCCAGAGTAAACCTAATTCACTATGCTACTTAGTATTTGAAATACATAAATATGTCAAGCAAAAGACCTCTAATAGACCCTTTTATCCTGGTAATAGTGTACATATAATTTTCCTCTCATTAGTACAAAAACTACCTAGGGAACTCTCGGCCCATCCTTCATCCATTTAATCTGCATTAGCTTACTTTTACCTTGTGTTTAATCTGCTTTCCCTCAAGGTATTTTGAATAAATCAATAGGAATACATGATTGTTTAATGATTTTTAGAAGAGCTCCCTTCGACCACAGCTGCATGATTTAGAATGACTAATTCCACTTTTTACAATTGATCCTTGCCTGTGTGGACCATCCATTTCTGCCAGGCCATTGTGAGTGAATTCTACAGCAGATCACTCCCTATTCCCGGGGCTCCTGGTGGAGCTGGATGGTTTGCTCACTGGCATGGCCCCTCCCTTATCACTGTCTGATTAAGCATCACATGAAGGCCCATGCTCAGCCTTCTGCTCAGTTGCTGCTTAGAGGCAATTTTTCTGGGAGCTCAAATGTGTCCAATTTCAAAATCTCTTTCTTGCATTTCTGTTTTTACTCTTTGTATTTGAGAGCTGGACTCTCCTTCAAACACTCAGAATTTCCTGAGTTATTTGGTGGAATAATGGTGAGAGATATGACAAAGAAGTAGTAATTCATTTTGCTAGAGGCTCATGATTTTATCTGTTGTATATGTGTGTGATCTTGAGATTCCTGGCCTCAATCTGGGTCAGTTGCTTAAATGCTCTGGGTAAGGAGCTATGAGTGGTGATGAGATTGAAGAAGCAGAGAAAGTTGATCAGCAAAACAGGGTGAATGAGAGAGAAGCAGAGACAGGAGACTATGTGACACCTGACAGGGACTGAGAGAGCCCAGAGAGTGGTTACTACCTTCCTGACAGCTTCCAGGTCCTGGTTCTGGGCCCCTGAGACCTGGCTCTCTCTCCCCTCCCAGAGATTCTCTGTCTGTTTTTTTTTTTTAATAGTAAATCTTCCTTCTCTTCCCTCCCTGAGGTTCTCTGTCTGTTGTTTTTTAAATAATAAATCTTCTCCTCCTCCTTCTTCTCCTTCTCCCCCTCTTCCTTCTTAAGCAAATTTGATATTTATGTCACTTTAATACTAGAAACTTTGATTGCAAGAGAATAGTGTTGATTAGACTCTGATGGTAAGAGACAATTAAAGTGATCATATGAGCTTAGATTCCTCTTCCTAGTAGATTCATGATGATAGTCTTAGAGGATTCTAACCTCACAGAAAAACAAGTAAACAAACATTATTTTAAATTTTCTGAAGTGATGTCCACTATTAGAGTTACAACGAAAATAAAATAGTTGATTCTCTATTGTTTATCATATAGGAAATAAAATGTAATATGTATTATTAGTGTTAGGTAACTTTGCATTTCAGCATGGATTTAGGTATTGGACATGAGTTTTTTTTCTGCCTCCTGAGTCTATAGTTACATCTCCTTGAGTCATTTGCTGTGCAAAATGGGAATAATTTCTTATCTGGGTAATGTTGGGAGAATTAAATACATAGCATATCAAGTGCCTGGCTCATAGCTGGTTCTCGTTTGAGCACGGTGAACATTTCTTGAGTGCCTCTGATGTATTCCAGTAACAATAGTGCTCCTTGTCTAGACATGACTCTGCACCCATTTGTGTACTAGTTTATTTAATTCTCACATCAACCCTGTGAGGTATGTAGCAAAGCAAATGTCTTGCCCAGTGCCCTCTGCACTCACCCTTCCCAGACTTGCAGCTAATAGCCTGCAGATGAGAGAACAAGTCATACCTGGGCAGTCAGAGACTGTAATTGTAATCATACAGTTTGTAGCCTTTCAAAATTGGCTTCTTTCACTTAGTGATGTTCATTTAAGGTTTGTCCATGTCTTTTTTTGGTTTGATAGCTTATTTTTCTTTAGGCCAAATAATATTATATTGTCTAGATGTACTGGTTTATTTATTCATTCACCTACTGAAGGATATCTTGGTTGCTCCTAGGTTTGGGCAGTTATGAGTAAAGCTGCTGTACATACCCATGAACAGGTTTTTGTGTGGGCATAATCCTAGATTCTTTTCACACACAGCATTTAATCTACCACGTATGTGAGGTCCTTTCTTCACATTTTGTACATGAAAACACAAGAACCCAAATAGATGCAGTACAGTCCCCCATTTACACTGGTTTGGCTTATTTTTCAACTTTACAATGCTGCAAAAGCAATATGCATTCAGTAGAAACTGTACCTGTAGATATGTGTGGTATGACACTCTCATGTGATGATGGGCAGTGGCAGTGAGCCACAGCTCTCAGTCAGCCAGGAGATCATGAGAGTAAACTACTGATACTCTATAGTGTACTAATTATTGGATGATTTTGCCCAACTGTACGGCTAATATAAGTGCTCTGAGAATGGTTATGATGTTCAGTAGGCTAGGTGTATTAAATGCCTTTTCTGCTTACAATATTTTAAGCTCTGAGGGTTTATTGCGATGTAACCCCACCACAGGTTGAGGAGTATCTGTGCTTGCTCAGAGCCACCCAGCTGGTAGGAACTGTGCTAGACTGTAAACCCAGGTTTGCCTGATTCCAGAGGTGGTATATTTAATCATTTTACCACACTGCCATTCTCAAAGAACTGTTACTCTGTGTCTCTCTGTCCATGTATTTTTTTCATTGTTGTTCTAATACAGTTGTATCCATTTTCCTGCCACCACTTTACCCTGCCCCAACCACCCCCACCTCTCACCCTCCATTCTTCCCCACTTTGGCTTTATCCATGGGTCCTTTATGCATGATCCTTGATGACCCTTTCCCCTGTTATCTGCCCCTGCTTTCCTCTGGTTACTGTCAGTTTGTTTTTTTATTTCAATGTCTGTGGTTATATTTTGCTTGCTTGTTTGTTTTGTTGTTTAGGTTCAACTTATAGGCAAGATCATATGGTATTTGTCTTTCACTGCCTGGCTTACTTCACTTAACATATTGCTCTCCAGATCCATCCACACTGTTGTGAAGGGTAGGAGCTCCTTCTTTCTTTCTTCTGCATAGTATTCCACTGTGTAAATGTACCACAGTTTTTAAAAAATATATATTTTATCGATTATGCTATTACAGTTGTCCCATTTCCCCTCCTTGATTACCCTCTACCCTGAAAAGACACTCCCACCCACATCCCTCCCCGTTTAGTTCATGTCCATGGTCATACATATAAGTTCTTTGGCTTCTACATTTCCCATACTATTCTTGCCCTCCCACTGTCTATTTTCTACCTACCAGTTATACTACTTATTCTCTGTATCTTTTTCCCCCTCTCCCCCTCCCACTCCTCTGTTGCTAACCTTCCATGTGATCTCCATTTCTGTGGTTCTTTTCCTGTTCTAGTTGTTTGCTTAGTTTGCTTTTGCTTTTGTTTTAGGTGTGGCTGTTAATAATTGTGAGTTTGCCGTCATTTTGCTATACACATTTTTTATCTTCTTTTTCTTAGATAAATCCCTTTAACATTTCATATAATAAGGGCTTGGTGATGATGAACTCCTTTAACTTGACCTTATCTGAGAAGCACTTTATCTGCCCTTCCATTCTAAATGAAAGCTCTGCTGGATAGAGCAATCTTGGATGTAGGTCCTTGCCTTTCATGACTTGGAATACTTCTTTCTAGCCCCTTCTTGCCTGCAAGGTCTCTTTTGAGAAACCAGCTGACAGTCTGATGGGAACTCCTTTGTAGGTAATTGTCTCCTTTTCTCTTGCTGCTTCTAAGATTCTCTCCTTCTTTTTAGTCTTGGCTAATGTAATTATGATGTGCTTTGGTGTATTCCTCCTTGGGTCCAACTTCTTTGGGACTCTCTGAGCTTCCTGGACTTCCTGAAAGTCTATTTCCTTTGCCAGACTGGGGAAGTTCTCCTTCATGATTTGTTCAAATAAGTCTTCAATTTCTTGCTCTTTCTCTTCTCTTTCTGGCACCCCTCCCTATAATCTGGATGTTGGAATGTTTAAAGATGTCCTGGAGGTTCCTAAGCCTCTCCTCATTTTTTGAATTCTTGTTTCTTCATTCTTTTCTGATTGGGTGTTTATTTCTTCCTTCTGGTCCACACTGTTGATTTGAGTCCCAGTTTCCTTTCCATCATTATTGGTTCCCTGTACATTTTTCTTTATTTCACTCACCATAACCTCCATTTTTTCATGTAATTTGTGACCAAATTGAACCAATTCTGTGAGCATCCTGATTACCAGTGTTTGAACTGTGCATCTGAAAGGTTGGCTACCTCTTCATCACTTAGTTGTATTTTTTTCTGGAGCTTTGATCTGTTCTTTCATTTGGGCCATTTTTTTTTTTTGGTCTTGACGAGCCTATTATGTAGTGAGGGGCAGAGCCTTAGGTGTCCACCAGGGTGGGGTAACCCAGGTCGCTGTCTTGTGATGCTCTATGAAGGGGAGGGGGCTGAGAGAGAACAATTGTGCTTGCTCCTCTCTCTGCTGGATTTCAGTCACTTCCCCCACTTCCCACAAGCAAAGTGGGCGCTTCTGGTGCTGATTCACGTGTGGGTTGACTTGTGTACTTTCTAGGACCCTGTGGGTCTCTCCAATGAACTCTCCTGTGAGGCTTGGAGTTTCTCCTAGCACTTCAACCCCCACAGGTGTTTTCAATGAGTGATTTAAGGCTTTATTTCCCCGAGCTGGAGCTCTGGGCCTCGAGGTCTGTCTTGCTTCCCAATTGTTCCTCCCAGTTTATCTGCATTGGAATGTGGGACCACTGGCTCCACTAGCTGCTGCTTTGCTGGCCAGCCACAGCTCTGTGAGCCCCAGCCTGCCAGCTCCTGCCTTCATGTGAGTTTTCCTGCCCTCCTGTGTGTCTCAGCCCTTCCTAATGGTCTGGATGAATATTTCTTCTTTAACTCCCTGCTTGTCAGACATTGATACTGTCAGTTGTTGTTGTTCTGTGTTTTTAAATTGTTGTCATCCATTTTTTGGTTGTGCAAGGAGGTACAGTGTGTCTACCTACACTTCCATCTTGGCTGGAAGTCCCTGTACTACAGTTTTTGATCCACTTGTTTACTGATGGGCACCTAGGTTGCTTCCAGCACTTGGTTATTGTAAATTGTGCTGCTATGAATATTGGGGTGCATAGGTTCTTTTGGATTGGTATTTCAGGGTTCTTACCATTTAACCCCAGCAGTGGAATTACTGGGTGAAAAGGCAGTATGTTTTTAAGGAGGCTTGCAAAAGTTGCTAATGAAATGGAATGACACACCCTTTATTTACATTTGTAAATACTAAAATGAAAGGAGGTGCTATAAGCACTTATGCTCTTCTGGGCATGTGTAATAATATTAGAAGCTACAGCTTTGAGAAGTTTGCTCAGCTGGAAGGAGAGTGAGTGTGAAATCATGTTGGTGAACCAGGGAAGGGGAATCTAAAATGACAGAGGGGACACCCTGGTTGAGTCTTTGTCATTGTTTAGTAGTCTGGAGGTTACTTCCTGTCAGTGTGAGTTTCTGAGAAGGCATGAGTAATTCTGGAAGCAGTTTATTCAGTAAAGAGCTGGGAAATGCCCGTATTATTTGTAGCCCAAAGATGGTATCTGTTTTAAAATTTCTTAGTGCTTCTTAGTCCTGAACCTCAGTGCAGAACACACTGGGCTTGAGACCAATTGGAACATGAGGGCTGGGAGTCCCTGAGATAGAACAATGTTTAGAATTCTTCTGAAGATGAAAGAACTGAAATTGTGCTGCCCCCTGCCCTGTCTTCTCAGGTTAGTGCATCACCCTCCATTAGGAAGTTGCTCTCCTGCTGTCTGACTTTCCAGCTGCAGGAAGCTTAGCTGAGAGTCAGCTGACCACCTTTGGTCACCATCATATGCTGTTATAAGCCCAAATATCCATGGTGACTTTGTAAGGAAAAACTGTACCAGTTAGTAATTTTTTAAAAGGAATAGTTTTGAGCCAGGGTGCTGTTATTCTATTAGAGCTCTTTACACTCACCAGGTCTAGAAATAGAGTCCAAATGACTCAAGGCAGACAAATATTATTTAGTAATTTTTTAAAATTGTCAGAGCCACACCATTAAACCTCCTGACTGCTTATTTCATAGTTAGAAGTCTTGCCAGTTGCCCTCTCAAGCTAACTTACTGGGTTAGTTCTCCAGGTTGAGCAAGACCTCAGGGTCCACAGAGGCTGGCATTTAACATGGGTAATGGGGCATTATCTGTAGTAGCCATTTGATTGTAATAATGCACTGGGTACTTATCAGATTGACAAACATTGGGACATTTGTAAGTGAAGAGTTGGAAAGAGTCATTTGGATATTTCAAGCCTCTAAAATTATATGATCAATTCGTATCCTAAAATTCTACCCTGCAGAAGAATTTATGGTCTGATTAGGCCCAACTATAAATCACCCTTTTTAACTTCTAATGGGTAGGAATGATTTCCTTTTTCCCCTTTTTGGATGGGAATGAGTGTGAGGTTCAGTGAAAGAAGAGTTTAATTTTATACTTTTGCTTTTAGATTTGCCAATAAAGGCCATTTCTTTGGACTTGAAGTGAATATGTGTAATAAGTACATGGCATTGTTAATAGGCTATAAAAATGTTCTTTTGCATGGATGCATGCATGGAGAGGCATATATGTATACACATTTCTACATGAGATTGTTAATGGACTGTTTTAAACCCTTACATCAACTGTTTTTTAAACAAGCTTCTTTGGGCTATCACTTAAAATGTTTGCATTTTGGTTGCTGATCAAAGTCTTGAAGGTTTTATGTAAATCAATAGAGCTGGCATGACCAGCACAGGATCTGAAGCCAAGGGAGGTTTTGTTTGAAGAATGGCACTGTTGCGAGGCTTGCCAGCCAGACTGTGAAGAATTCACTTTTGTTTTTGCCTCCCTACTGTACCTTCTTTTATCCTCTGCCTGTCCTCTTAGGACATATGGAATTCTTCCCAGTCTCATTCTGCTTAACCTTGCTTCTGATCTTTCTATTCAGTCCTTTAAGATTCTCACACACATAAACATCTTTTTCTGACAACATGCCCATGTAAACTGATTCCAAGACCCAGCCTGGTTTGCATGCAGTTAGCTTGGCTCATGTATCCTGAAGGGGGCTGCCTTGGATTGGACACATAGGGCCCTTGAAGTTGTGCCAAGCAGAAACACTGGCACTGTGACAAAACCTCAAAGGCTAAGTTGGCTACCTGTACAGGAAAATGTAGACGTGTCAGGCTGCTACTTCATTCTTATGCTCATTCAATCAGACACTTCCCAGAGTGGACAATTGCTATTATTTATTTCTCACTTTGTTTGGAATGAAACTTTTGGAGTTAAATTGATTTTAACCAGAGTGTCCTAATTTTGTTTGATGTAGAAGGAGAATGTTGAGATACCAAAGACTGCTTAATTTCCAGTTTTGTGAGCAAACCATTGTAAAGCAAGATTTTAAAACAACAAAAAAAAACACCCAGATAACAGAATTACAATAATTTTCTAAAAGTAATGTTTAATACTTGAAGTACAATTTCTACTTATTAATAAAACATTTTCTTGCTTGTATTTGATAAATTCGGGTGATGGTAAAATGTGGGTTGGAAACTAAATCTTCTAATGCAATTTTATGATTGCTTTATAAAAAGTCATTACAGAGACAGTTCATTTGGATGCATATTGCAACTTCCATGATGGGAAAACATTATAAAAATGATAACAAAAAATTAATAATTTCCATGAAGCAAACCATTGTTTTTATTCTATACCCAAATACTGAGCACACTGGGATGTATGAAAGGAATCCTTTACCAAATGAATAGAACACCTCTTTGCTCCAACTTCAAGATGTTAAAATATGAAAAAATATATGCATCTTAAAATTTTTGAAATCTACTAGGTCAGCCTTGGTGTAGGGTAGAATCTCTGAAGCCTTGAAGGGGCTTGACAAATCGTGTTCTCATAATGAAGGATCTCTGCCGTCCATCCAGGAGTTCCTGGTAGTTGTGTCAAGAGCAATATCTTCCAGGTGGTTTTCACATCGTTGGTGTCCTCAGAGGTTCAGTATAGTGGGGACCTCACAGGTAGTGGCTGATAAAGAAAAATGGGATAACATTATCTACTTCTTTGTGTTGAAGTGAAAATTAAGTTAGATGAATCAAAAGGTCTGGTGCATAGTAGGAACTCAATAAATATTAGTACCTATTCCTTCTAATCTGAAAATAGGGAATATATTGATTCTCCAATTGTTTATTTACATACCCATTACCCATATCCACCCTCTGCCTTGAGCAATACACTCCACATCTTTCCCTTCAGTGTCTAGAATATTGCTTGGCATACAATAGGTGCTCATAAAATAATTTTTGAATTAATGATGAAGTAGTGGAGAATAATGTAAGATATGTAGATTGGGATTAAATTGTGGAAGACTTAACTAGAAATCCATGAAAATATGTCTTTTTATTCTTACTTAATAAATATGAGTATTTAGCTTCTTTACTCAAACTCAGTTCTTAAAATCACCATCTTCCTAGACTAGCTACTTTGGTGTTGTTTTGACTCAACCTTTTTCTTGCACCAAATATTGTTTTATTTGGGCCTTCAAATTTATGGATTCACTTTTTTTCTTTATTCCTACTTCATTCCCATCTGACAAAAATCTCAACACATAAATTACTTCAACAGTCTTATAACTTCAATCTTGGCCTTTAGTTTCTTTCTCTTTCTCTTTTCAACCTTTCCAAATGAGATGTAAGTCTAAGCTTTCTAGAACATTCATTTGATTATTTCATGACCATGTTCAAATTTATGACCTTGTTCTTATGACCATGTCTCCCTCCTGCTTAACAAAACAAGTCCAATTCTTAAATTAAATCCAGTGGTCAGAATTATCCATAGTGTAGAGCCCACAGTATTTTTATCACACCTTATTTCTGTATACATGTGATGTGAATGTTCCAGAATGGGAAGACTTCTGTACCTATTTTTCCCCCTACTTCCTCCTGAATCCAAGCACTTCTTCCTGCCATTTGATTTTGGTTATGCTTTTCCTCCTATCTTTAATCTTCTCCCTTCTCTCCCTACACTTTCCTACATCCTATTCATATGTTCAAGTCCATCTCTTCCACAGTCTTCTCCAGTTATCTCAGCCTATGCTGATCTTTACCCTATTTGAAAACCTCTGAAGTTGTTTTTTAATTGCTTTACTTATGTTGGTTTTGCTTCTCCTGCTAAATTGTAAGGCCCTTGAGTGCAACTACAGAAAGTATACATCTCTTGTGTTCCTATCAACACAGAGCTAAGAGTTTATTATAGGAGTTGAAAATTGTTTTCTTGTCAACGAATAGAATTAGGGGACCAGATAAAATGACTGAGCAAGAAACTCTACTCAATGAAAAAAGTGGTCTTTAAGGAATATAGCATGGTTTGGTGTGGACAATGCAATGTAATGGAATTAAGGAAGAACTTGTATCAGAAATTAACTGTTATAGGTAAACTTTTGAATTGTTTTGTGATTTGTTTCTGAAAGCTACCTGAACTTAATTTACAAAATGTGTGGATGTTCAAGGATATAGCACAAAAATATAATTAAAATCTCTTTAATGTTTCAAGATGTAAATCATGTAATGGTGTGAATCTATTGTTCATTTATACTTTTTTGTGCAGGTTTTGAAAACACTGTATTTTATGAGAAAGCAATGGTTTTTGTTTATTTTTTCTTAAGTGTTTCAGGGTCAATATATTTGGGAAATGGTTAATATATTTAAGTTAATATATTCTAAAGAGATTTTATTTTTTTACTGCAGGGATTCTCAAAGTCTTTCAAATGCTAATGTGCATTGTGAATCTCCAGATTTATGAGTACAAAACTTCTCCCCCTTTTTGTGAAGAATTCATATTATATCACAATGAACATTGATGTTCCATGGAACATAGTTTAAGAAAAAGAGCTGTAAAGATCAAAGCCTTTTTCATTGGTTGAATAATGCTAGTAGTTTTTATTAACGTAAAGTAACTAAGTTTAATCTGTACTAATTAAAATATGACACTTTCAATTTTCCCAAATGTGTATTGCATTGAGATGGTTAATGAGAGTCAATTTGCTCCAACATAAATTCATGGCAAACTCTTGAAATGGGAAGCGTAACTTTTTTCTACAATTGTGCAAGCATGCTGGCAGCTCTAATTTATCAAGTTTAAAATATTTTTAAGCCAGTTTTGATGTTCAAATCTCAATCCTACAGCTATTGGATTTACAAACTAGGAACTGGTAATGGATGTTGGATAAAGCTCACAACAGAGACATAAATGCTTTGCTGGCACCATAACTTGGCATGGGTGGATGTCAAAGCTTATTTTTCCCCACATTCAAGGCATTTTAATCTATTTAAAGTTCCAGATTTTCAGAGTACATGTTCTATGAATTTATTAAAATATTATGCTACAATGACCTTCTGAAAACTCAACTTTCCCCAATTAATTACTCTAGTTCCCTTATTTTTAAAAGTTCTATGTCTCATTGTTCTTCCAGGTACCCAGGAGTCCAGCATTATGACTACCATCATTGGTGCTACTGTTTTAACACCACTGAATGATTTTCTACTATGAATCAGACACCATACTAAAAATATTATACATATTATCTCACTTGTTTCTCACAATTCTTTGGGATACGTTTTGCATATGAATAAATTGAATTTCTGAGAGCTTGAATAACATTTACTCATTTTTGTCAGATTCCAAAACATATATACACTTAACCTACTGTACCCCATAAGTTTAGGTACAGTCCTTAGTGGGTACCTTTACACATATGTATAAGAAATCACATATGTTTTTTTTTATTGTCCCTTTGGGTGTCTCTTGGCCAAGATGGTGAAGATTCCTTTTATTGTATAGTAGTTAGCTAGGCTGTCTCACCAAGTCCATAAAGCATGGATATCAAATATAGGCAGTCCTCATTTTGCAAGGTTTTGATGTGAACAGATTTCAGTTATGGCAGATTATTTAAACAGGACTAGTACCCAAAAGTGGGGTTCAAATTTCAGTTTCCATGATATATTAAATGTAAGCAAACTTTACTACCAATTCTTCAGTCCTCAAATCACTACATGAGACAGTTTTCATGATTAGTGAGCAATCACATCACTTTTTAAAATTCTGTGATCATTGAACATCCATTATTTTCATCTCATGCACAGACAGCAGAATATGCTACTGCATTGTTTCCTTGTCTTTCTTTTTTTTTTTTTTGCTCATTAAATATTTACTGACCACTCACTGTGTACCAAACATACTCTGCCAGAGATCAAGATGTGAACAACATACCCTCTGAGGGGCAGATTCATAGTGAATTTGAGAGACTAACAAAGCTATGCGGCATTTTACAAAAATGGAAAATCAAAAGAGGAAATTGGCCAACAAATGGGAAATTGTATCAAAGAATTGAAAGTGATAATGCTATAAATTCAAATCAAACTCAAATGGGGTTATAGAAGAAATAACTGACTGAGAGAATGTTGACACTGACTATATTCAAAACTCTGGATGTGTAGCCAGAGAAACTTTAGAGAAGGCAAGCTTATCAACAGAAATAAGGAAAGTGGTTGTGATGGAAAGATGGATATATACCAGGTGAAGTGAAATTGGCAAAAATTTCACATGAATTAAACTCTTGAAGCTGTTTTATAACATTGACATCAGGATAAAAGATTGGAAGATGTAAGCCCTGGCTGGCATAGCTCAGTGGATTGAGCTCGGGCTGGGAACCAAAGTGTCCCAGGTTCAATTCCCAGCCAGGGCACATTCCTGGGTTGCAGGCCATAACCCCCAGCAACCGCACCTTGATGTTTCTCTCTCTCTCTCTATCTCCCTCCCTTCCCTCTCTAAAAAATAAATAAATAAAATATTAAAAAAAAAAGAAATGAAGCTTTAAAAAAAAAAAGATTGGAAGATGATTCATACTTAGAAAGGGATATGACAATTTATCAAGACATAGAAAAGATCCTAACATGTACAGTATATATGAAGGACTTAAGTACTGAAAAACTACTCTTAGTGAGTTTTTTAAACAAAGAAATAAAACATATTGATATTTCTAATGTTCTGTTTTAAAAAATTTTAATATCTTTTAAGAATATTTATTTTTAGAGAGAGGGGAAGGGAGGGAGAAACAGAGGTAGAGAAACATCAATGTGTAGTTGCCTCTCATGCACCCCACAAAATGCAGACTTGGCCTGCAACCCAAGCATGTGCCCTGACTGGGAATTGAACCAGTGACCCTTTGTTTCACAGGCTTGCACTCAATCCACTGAGATACTTCAGCCAGGGCAACCTAATATTTTAAATTAGTGTATTAAATAAATATTAGTTACACAGTTTTTCATTTTATAACTTATACATCTATAACTTATGTATAAGTTATACACATATGTATAACATAAAATTATATATTTATAACTTACAACAAGAGAGTTTTAAACATTTAGACAAACATTTTTATGTTATATACCATCATTATTTTTCTTATTGATTATTAAGATTGCTTTGCATAGTTTCAGCTAGAAAGATCTTTTTTTATGATTCCACACTACCATGGAAAATGAGAACTGCCTGCATATTAAAAAAATAAACCTGTACACAGATCACTAAGATTCCCAGACACTGTCACTTAGCATGAAAGACTGTGATCACTACCAAAGCTAAAATAGAGAACTTCACCAACTGAAGAAGATATTGACAGCATATCTTGAACAAGAATGTTTTGAAATTTTTCAGTAGTTAATGAAAGTCAGATGCATTGAATTGTAGCCTTTTTGTAGAAAGGTATATATATATATGCATATATTTACATATATATTGCATATAAGAGCATATTTTGATACCAAAGTTACTATTCAGGATGTTCTAATTAAAGAAGCAAACTTGCCAAAGGAATAGAGAAGGGACTCAAGTCTAGTTGAACATATTTGACCCCATCTCCACTAAAATATGAAAATGGAAGATCCATTGTTAGGCTCTGGAATATTCTTTTTAAGATGAATTGCATTTTTTTAGTGTCTTGTTCATAATCAATAAACGCAGGCAGAGCTGGGGATAAGGGTGTGGCCAGAGAAGCAGGGCTTGGGCTTGGGCTTATTGACTGACCACACTTTCATTCATTCCAGCAATAATTTCCACCAACAGTTTCTAACACATTCAAGGCTCTGAGGTTATAGGTGAATATTAACTCAGTCATCTGTTTTTATTTGGGGAGGGTGTCTTGACTACATGGATCCCATATTTGAAATGATAGCAGTGAAAGGAAACCCAGCTACAATTATTTAAATATTCCACTTAATACAGAGGGTTGTTTAGGAGATCTCATTGTAGAAGATACAGGAAACATCTTGATAACTTTACATTTGATCAACACCTGGGGAAAATGTTTATTGTGAAAACAGCTCTTCAGAATAGATTTAACTCGGCAGTTGTATTAGACTCCACATATGCATCATTCCAGATCTGCTTTGTCTCACCTACCTGTCCCTGTCCCTTAGCCCTTGGTGATTTCCCCTGCTTCCCAGCAAGATCAACTCTAGTGACAACTCACACTGTTACTGTGACTGTAAAACTCTAGCTGCCACAGCTTCATTGTCTAATTCCTGGGACTGTTTTAGCCACCCTGTGGATGAGTGCTGGTTTCAGCATGGTCTTCATTGAGTCTATGGAGAAATGCAGCAGCTAGAACACCATATTCTGACCCAACAAGTCCTATAGGGCACTGGCCTTCCCAATGACTTCCAAAGAATCAGAAAACACAACTCAGAATCACCTTGTTATTAATACCACAAGGAAATAATGTTGACCAATGAAAGACAGGTGACAGAAACAAGCCAGTGGACATTTGCTCTCCCTTCTTCCCTATGACAGACTTCTAAGATATAGAGCTTCCCTTTATTTTCCCTATTGCTGGGTGGAGAATTATCCAGCATGACTAAGCTACCAGTGATCCTGTGTCAACTTGGTAATATACTATCTTGTGTATGCTTACCCCTATTTTCTGCTTAGTCTTATTTTTTCACCTGACTCTTGCTTCTCTGTGATTTTACTCTCAAAGAAGCATTGCTTTATTCTCTGTTTACTAGGAATCCAGGCAAAAATACCAGTGTTTGCTAAAAATGATCAAGGTCTGGTATTAAAATATACTGGTAACTTTTTTTGTGGCAGAATAATATTCCATTATATGTATACATCACATCTTCTTTATTCATTTGTTGATGGCACTTATGATAATTATATGACATGATAAAGGTGCTAGCTAACATTACAGTGGAAATTTTATTGCAATATGTAAATGTATCAAATCAACATGTACACCTTAAATTTACAGAATATTATATGTCAAATATATTTTAAAAATATCCTGGTAACTGATAAAGACATTAGCTTCTATAATCATTAGATATATTTTTGATAGTTTCTTTTTTATATATATTTTATTGATTAGGCTATTACAGTTGTCCCATTACCCCTGCTTCATTCCCCTCCACCCTGAACACCCTCTCCCACCCACATCCCTCCCCCTTTAGATCATGTCCATGGTCATACATATAAGTTCTTTGGCTTCTACATTTCCCATGCTATTCTTGCCCTCCCACTGTCTATTTTCTACCTACCGTTTATACTACTTATTCTCCATACCTTTGCTCTCTCTCTCCTCCTCCTACTCCCCTGTTGCTAACCCTCCATGTGATCTCCATTTCTGTGGTTCTGTTCCTGTTCTAGTTGTTTGCTTAGTTTCTTTTTGTTTTTGTTTTAGGTGTGGTTGTTAATAATTGTGTTTGCTGTCATTTTACTGTATATGTTTTTTATCTTCTTTTTCTTAGATAAGTCCCTTTAACACTTCATAAAATAAGGGCTTGGTGATGATGAACTCCTTTCACTTGACCTTATCTGAGAAGCACTTTATCTGCCCTTCCATTCTAAATGAAAGCTTTGCTGGATAGAACAATCTTGGATGTAGGTCCTTGCCTTCTTTCTAGCCTCTTCTTGCCTGCAAGGTCTCTTTTGAGAAATCAGCTGAGAGTCTGATGGGAACTCCTTTGTAGGTAATTGTCTCCTTTTCTCTTGCTGCTTCTAAGATTCTCTCCTCCTTTTTAACCTTGGCTAATGTAATTATGATGAGCCTAGGTGTGTTTCTTCTTGAGTCCAACTTCTTTGGGACTCTCTGAGCTTCCTGGACTTCCTGGAAGTCTATTTCCTTTGCCAGATTGAGGAAGTTCTCCTTCATGAATTGTTCAAATAAATCTTCAATTTCTTGCTCTTCCCCTTCTCCTTCTGGTACCCTATAATTTGGATGTTGGAACATTTCATGTCTTCCTGGAGGTTCCTAAGCCTCTCCTCATATTTTAGGATTCTTATTTCTTCATTCTTTTCTGATTGGGTGTTTATTTCTTCCTTCTGGTTCACTCCATTAATGTGAGACCCAGCTTTCATTCCATCACTATTGGTTCCGTGTGCATTTTTCATTTCACTTATTGTAGCCTTCATTTTTTCATCTAATTTGTGACCAAAATCAACTGATTCTGTGAGCATCCTGATCACCAGTGCTTTGAACTGTGCATCTGATAGGTTGCCTATCTCTTGGTTGTTTAAAAGGATGGATTCTGGGGCTTTCATTTGTTCTTCTGTTTGAGCCATCTTTTTTTTTTCCCTTTGGTCTTGTCGCATCAGTTATGTATGAGGGGTGGAGCCTTAGGTGTTCACCAGGGCAGGGCAACCCAGTTGCTAGGTTGTGAAGCTGTATGTGGGAGTGGTGTCAGAGGGAAAATGGCACTTTCTCTGCTCTCTTTTGCACCTCAGTCCCTTCCTCTGCTTTCCCCAAGTTCAAACTGGGCCCCTCTGGTGCCAATTCCCCTGTGGGTGGGCTTGTGCACCCCGTGGGACTTTCCAACAACCTCTCCTATGGGGCTGGGAGTCTCTCTCTGCACCTCAACCCTCACAGGTGTTTTCAATGAGTGCCCCAAGGCTCTATTTCCCAGAACTGGGATCCTGGGTTGCAACAGTGCCTTGCTTCACAATCACCACCTTGCTGGGTCTGCTGGTTGGCACCCCTTGGCTGGGGTCTGCCAGCTGCCACTTGTGTGCCCAGGGTCCACCCGCTACGGTCTTGCATGCCCTGGATACCTTACATGGCCAGTCCCAACACCCTCTGCTCTGTGCACAACAACCCACGCCAGGCTGCCTGACTCTGCCCCTCCTTACGGTCTGGAAGAACGTGTCTATTTTAACTCCTGGTTGTCCGACTTCCATACAGTTCAATTTCCTGTCAGTTCTTGTTGTTACTCTGTTTCTAAATTGTTGTCCTTATCTTGGTTGTGCAAGGAGGCACAGTGTGTCTATCTATGCCTCCATCTTGGCTGGAAGTCTCTGCTGATAGCTTCTTGATTTGTGACAAAAAACCCAACCAAACTCAACAGACAACAAAACAAAACAAACACCTCCACAAACAAAAAAGGAGTATGTATTTAATAAATCTTTGTGTACCATATGGTTTTACTAATTCCTTGGGAGGTTGAAGTTGGCATCATTCCAAAGACAATGGAGATTAGAAAAACTATATGCAGACTAATGGCCAACATGGAGGTGTAGGTGGACACACTGTGCCTCCTCCCACAACCAAGAGAAGGACAACAAATTTAAAAGCAAAAAACAATGAGAGCTTCTGGAAAATCAATCTGTATGGAAGTCCGATAACCAAGGAGTTAAAGAAGAAACATTCATCCAGACAGGTAGGAGGGGCAGAGACAGGCAGCTGGGGTGGAGGGGACTCATGGCAAGTTGGCAGCTCTAGGACCAACTGAGGTGGTGGCTGGTGGAGTGGGCAGTCTCACCTTTGTGTGTGGATAAACTGGGAGGAATGACTGGGGAGCGAGACAGACTTTGCAACCCAGGGTTCCAGTGTGAGGAAATAAAACCTCAAGACCTCTGACTGAAAAAACCTGTGGGTATTGAGGCAGTGGGAGAAACTCCCAGCCTCACAGTACAGTTCATTGGAGAGACCCAGATGGTCCTAGAACATACACAAATCCACCCACCCAGGGATCAGCACCAGAATAGCCAAATTTGCTTGTAGGTAGTGGAAAAGGGACTGAAAGCCCTCTGAGAATCCAGCAAGTGGCATTGTTCCCTTTTGGACCCCTTCTTCACATACAGCATCACAACACAGTGTTGTGGGTTGCCCCACCCTGGTTAATACCTAAGGCTCTGCTCCTCACTATGTAACAGGCATGCCAAGACAAAAAATGAACGGCCCAAATGAAAGAACAGATCAAAGATCCAGAAAAAATACAACTAAGTGACAAAGAGATAGCCAACCTATCAGATGCATAGTTCAAAACACTGGTAATCAGCCCTGGATGGTGTAAATCATTGGATTGAGTGTGGGTCTGTGAATCAAAGGGTTGCCAGTTCAGTTCCCAATTGGGGCACATGCCTGGGTTGCAGCCCATGTCCCCAGTAGCAGGTGTATAAGAGGCAACCATACATTGATGTTTCTCTCCCTCTCTTTTTCCTTCCCTTCTTCTCTCTCTAAAAAATAAATAAATAAAACTCTAAAAAATAAAAACAAAAAAAGTGGTAATCAGAATGCACACAGAAATGGTTGATAAAGTGCTTCCCAGACAAGGTAAAGTCAGAGTCCACTATCACCAAACCCTTATTATATGCAATGTTAAAGGGACTTGTCTAGAAGAAGATAAAAGATTATGAACACTAAAATGACAATAAACTCACAACTATAAACAATGGAACCTAAAAAAAACAAAAATGAACTAAGCAAACAACTAGAACAGGAACAAAATCACAGAAGTGGAGCTCATGTTGAGGGTTATCAGTGAGGAGTGGGAGGGGGGAGAATGAGAGAAAAGGCACAGGGAATAAGAAGCATAAATAGTATGTACAAACAGACAGGGGGACTGGTTAAGAACAGTATAGGAAATATAGAAGCCAAAGAACTTACATGTATGACCCATGAACACAAACTAAATGGGGGGATGTGGATAGGAAGGGGGTGCAAGGCAGAGGGGAATGAAGGGGGGAAATGGGACAGCTATAATAGCATAATCAATAAAATATATTTATAAAAAAAGAAAAACTGTATGCAGTTGAAAACTGTAACAAAAATAACTTAAAAATGTATACACTTAAGCATTCAAAATTTCTAGGTAATGAATGAAATGGTTTGTCAAAGTTTTTCATTCTGTTATTAATGCCATCAATTATGGTAATAAGAACTTTCATATGGCATTTGATGGAAACAATGTATCACCCTAAAAGTTAAATTTTAGAAAACTGTTACTGTTACTCTAATGTTTGCCTATTTTTCCTAGGCTATGAAGTTGTACTATCAGTTTCCTGAAGAACTCACAGAGGGGGAGACATAAATTACCAGATACAGTTATCCAAAATAATTTTCATTGGAAAAAGGAACCTCATTTTAAAAGATAAGGCAAGACAATTGACCTATCATTCTGTAGCACACAGCCAGCAAGGTGCACAATCTTAAAGAGGCCACATGCAGCTGCCAGGCCACCTAAGACCAGATCTATTTTCTCTTACTACCTTTTAGCCCTGAAAACCATTAATCCTATTAATTGCATATCAAAAGTCTGGTAGTAATTCTAACAATGAGTAAACACAGAGATAAAGTGTAATCACACTAGTACAGCAAATTGGATGCAGGTCTTCATTGAACAATCCTGTTTCAATTCAGCAATTTTATTATCACTGTTGCTGGAACAAATCACTTTATTAAACAGAGGAGCTTTTGTGGAGAAATTTCTTCTTGTGGCCAACGCTATGAAGCTCTCTAACATAAAAACAGCACTTATACTTGTCAAAGGATTTCTTTAGGCAATTCAACTAATGGCTTATGACAAGTAGGATTTGAAATGTTCATTCAAGCCTTCCATTTTGGTATGCACTGTATTTTTTTTCATTCTGAGGGGGAAAAAGCTCTTTTGATGCTTTTAGTGGAATTAGTATTTTCAGTAAAGAGTTTACTGACAAGAAGATCTCTTTCTTCCCTCCTCTTTCCCTCCTTTCTTCCTTTCCACCCTCCCTCCCTTCTCCTCTCCCTTCTTCTCTGAAGGGCAGTAAGTAGAGTGAGAGAAAGAAGATTGTTACATAAAACAGAATTTATTTGGATTTAATTGACACAAATCATTCCCTAGAAAATTTTACACAGGGACTCCTAAAATATTTGGAGAAGTCATCCTATTGTTGAGCTAAAAAATGAATAAAATGGAAATTATCAACAATGAGCTTGCTTTCTAAATTAATTTTCTAGGCAAATCAGGCTCTGGGGAGTCAAGGCCAGGGATAGGAGGGGAGTCTGGCTCATGAGCTGCTGTGGGTCATAGAGTTGAGGAAATAAAACACAGCATCCTAGAGAACAGGTAGACTCAGAAGTTATTAGGCAGGTTTGAAATAATGTCAACAAACAAACAAGCAAGCAAAATATAACCAGAGACATTAAAATAAAGAACAACTAAAAGTAACCAGACAGGAGTGGGGAGGGAAATAACGGAGAAGAGAAAGAGAAGAATCATGAAAAACATGTGTAAAGGACCCATGGACAAAGCCAAAGGTGGGAGGGATTGAGGGTAGGAGTTGGGGGTGGGTGGGGTGGGGGAAAGTGGTGGTGGGAAAATGGAGACAACTACTTGAACAACCTTAAACAAATTGTTGCCAAAAAAAAAAAAAAAAAAGAAACAATGCTATTCAATAGAACTTTCTGCAATGATGGAAATCTCTCTCTGTGTTGTCTAATGTACCAGCCACTAGCCACTCATGGTTGTTAATCTCTTGAAATGTGGCTAGTATGATGGATGAGCTGAAATTTTAACTTGATTTAATTTTAATTAGCTTAAAGTTAGATAGCCACATATGTCTAGTGGTTATCAGAGTGAATAGCATGAGTCTAAAGTGTTAAAATTATGACGTCTGAACAGAAAAGCAAAAACTTCCTCTAAAGAGAAATGTCCTAATAAGGTTGGGCAAGACATGGTGAAATGTTAGAGTGAGAAAAGGCTGAAAGATAGTAGAACTGAAAAAAGAAATGCCCATATGAATTTCTTTCCTAGGCAAAACACTAACATTGTCTTTGCTTAAAATATATTTTTCTGAATATTAAACATAGTCCTAAGGAGACTACCCTTTCCCATATGACCTTAGTTCTTAATAAACTGAATAGTCCTTAAAATACAGTTCTAAAGACAAAATAAGCACTGGTTAAGCATGGCCATCGGTGCAATACAAATTGTTATACGCTTTATATAAATAGTCAAAAGATTATTTTTAATAAATCAATAAATTTGATAAATTATGAATTGAATATTTGCCAAGTTGATTTTTCAGTGAATTAGCCATTCTGCAAGTTGGTCATTTGACAAAACAGCTTTCAGTGAATCTGGCAGCTCTCCTCATCTTTTTGTCCCCCACCACATGCTCCAATATGCTCAAGTTGCATGGAACAGTCCCTCAAATATAGGAAAGCCCATCTCATTTCATCCTTCTTCCCCTGGGAAACCCCAACACATCACCAAGATGCAAGTAAATGCCACCTCCTTTGTAGAGTCCTCCCAGATTTTTCTACCCCATGCCCACAGGCAGAGTTAACTGCTAATTTCTGTGCATTTTTTTGAGGGACTGGCAACTGTGAGGATGCTAATCCCTCAGCTAGTGTTCAGGTGGTTATTCAGGATGATTTCTTTATAATTTAGCTATAATTCCAGTTTGGTCCTGGGAAGAGGTTAGTGTAGCTTCCACTGATTCCTCCACCCTCTTGGATCCTCCTGCATATAACATCATTGTAACACCTGGATCTAGCCATGCCTATTCACCCTTATACTTTCCAGTTATTTTCTAGTTACAGAAAACCTAGTTTCCTTTAATTTCTGTTTCTTATTAAGCTATTTTGAGTGGGGTTTTATAGCTTAAACTAAAGGCATCCCAATCAGCACAGACATCTGGGTTTAGAAAGTTGAAAGCTGTATTCAGTTGATATCTGTGTATAATGTCTATCTGTTAGCCAAACTTCTGCATTTACTTCTCCATCTGGTTTAAATAGAAAACTGCCATATACTTCCAAGTCTTAGAATACTTACGATAAATGCAACCAGCTTCCTGAAAAATCTCATGTATTAGTTTTTGATAGTGCTTAATTAAGAGCTCAGACTCTGGATTCAGGCTGCTTGGGTTAAATTTCCACCCTGTCATTTAAGATCTGTGTGATCCTGAGAACATTATTTAATGTCTCCATGTCTCAGCTTCTGCACCTGAAAATAGGAATAATATTAACGAAAGCTCTACTTCATAGGGCTGTGGAGAACCTCATGAAACAATAACTATTAGCTCTTACGATTTCCTTCCCTGGCTCTTGATGTGGGGCTCCTGCCCCATGATATGCTCAGGGTGGACCCTGTCTCATGAAGATGAGTGTGGAACAGAGTAAATTATCCTCCATCTGTGGACTCACAAGCTCTAAGCAGTGTAGTGTTGCTATCAAAGTTGGGCAGGTTGCTCCATGTGGGCCAATACTAGAGAGATTGGAGAAAGAATTTAACCCTGGATGGAAGGGGCTCTTAAAATGGTCTAGAATACTTAAGATGAAGGCATAGGTAGACATGCATCACCTCATCATACAACCACAAAAAGGAATTACAGGTTCAAAACAAAATACACAAGAACTGACAGAAAGATGAACTGTATGGAAGTCTGAAAACAAAGGCTTTAAAGAAGCCACATTCATCAAGATGGTTAGGAGGGGAAGAGACATGGAGATGGGGTGGAGAGGCAAAGAGATGCTGTGTGGTGTGGAGAGGCATAGGTGGTGGTGGAATGGGCATGGGTGGTCCTACATTAATGTGTGTGGACAAAAGTTAGGAAGGATACCATGGGGGAAAGAGATCTCATCCCCAGGCCAGACTCACAGCCCAGGGTTCCATCACCAGGAAGATAAATTCTAATAACTTCTGGCCATAAAAACCAGTGGAGGTTGGGGTGGCAGAAAAAACTGCTTTCTGAAAACTGGGTTTTCAGATAACATCACTTAAACATCACACATGGTCTTAAAACATGCAAACCCACCCAATCTGGGATGGAACACTGGGGCAGCAGGAGGAAGGGCACTGGTCACATATGGAGGGTGGGTGAATTGACTGGAAATGAAGCAAGTGGCAAACCCTCAGAAGCCAGGCAGAGACACAGTCCCCTCTTTGAGCCCTCTCCCCACACAGAGCCACAAAGCAGTGAAGTAGGTTGCCCCACCCTGGCAATTACCTAAGCCTCTGCCCCATACAATTTATAGGTGCCTTTTACAGGGAGTCATAGAAGCTCTACCTAATACACAGAAGCAAACACAGGGAGGCTTCCAAATTAAGGAGACAAAGAAATGTGACCCAGATGAAAGAATAGGACAAAACTCTAGAAAAAGAGCTAAACAAAATAGAGATAGCCAACCTATCTGATCCAGAGTTGAAACACTGGTGATCAGGATACTCAAAGAACTAATTGAGTACAGCAACAACATAAAGGAAGAAGTGAAGGTTATGCAAAGTGAAATAAAGAAAAATCTACAGGGAACCAACAGTGAAGGGAAGGAAGCTGGGATTCAAATCAATGATTTGGAACATAAGGGAGAAATAAACATTCAACCAGAACATAAAGAAGAAATAAGAATTAAAAAATAGATGAAGAGAGTATGAGAAGACTCTGGGACATCTCCAAATTTGCAAAGATCTGAATTGTAGGGATGCCAGAAAGGGAAGAGGGAGAGGAAGAAATTCAAATCTTATTTCAAAAAATAAAAGAGATCAATAGCAAGAAGGCACAGGAGTGAATGAAAGTCACATTGACCTTCTCCCAGAATCAATCTGGAATTGCAACTAAATTGTGGAGAAATCACCCAGAATAAACAACTGAACAATAGCTAGAGAGAAGCCTTATACCTTGGACAGGCAAAAGAATCAGCTTTGGCACATCCTGTCTGGTAAGGAGTGCGGTGGAGACTGAAGAAGACTGGCTGGGTGCCTGCAGTCAGCAGCACTGGAGGGATAACTAAGCAACTGATGGGATCCCAAGCCTAGAACACCAGAGCCCCAAAAGTACACACATAATAATCAGTGGTGAAAAGTGGCAAGGTTGCTCTCTTCCAGAGGTGGATGGCTGGAGATGCAAAAAGTCATTTAAAGGGCCAGCCAACACACAGATTTTCATTTGCAGCCACTTACCCTGGGCTCCAGTGAAGGTGGGGGCAGAGTGGGCTAGAGATGCCTAAGGAGAGACTGGGGATGGAAGTTTTGAGGAGAGAATTGAGAGAGTAGATGCTGGGACCCTGGTACTGAGTCATCTCCCACATGGTAGCAGCCATGGTGCTCAGGCAGACCACTCCTCTCCAAGGGGACACAGCCCGAGAGGAAACAATAGCCTTGACCCCAGGAGGGACACTGCCCTGGCCCTGTGGTGCTTAAGCCTGACTGCTGAGTGCAGAGTGACTATATTAACAACCGAAGGGTCAGCCACAAGCAGTAGATCCTTAGCAAAGTGGGCAGGGGGCAGAGTGGGCTAGAGACATTTGAGGAGAGACTGGTGATGGAAGTTTTGGGGAGAGAACTGAGAGATTAGCCGCCGAGATCCCAGTGCTGAGTCATCCCACATAAAGTAGCAACTATTGTGCTCAGGCACACCACTTCCCTCCAAGTAGCAGCAGTCTGAGAGAAAACAATAGTCCTGACACCAGGAGGGATACTGCCCTGCTGTATGGTGCTTATGCCTGACTGCTGAGTGCAGACTGACTAAATTAATAGCTAAAGAAGACAGCCATAGACAGCAGATCTCTGGAAGTCTCAAACAGGCTGCCTAAGGTCAGACAGGGTAAACATCTGACATCACCAGAGGTGGATCCAGAAAGAAAAAACAGTGGTAAATACTAAAGGCTATGGAGATGAAATTCACTGTGGTCTTCATAATTTGCAATATTTTCTTTTCTGCATAGCGTTTTAACATTCATTTCTTGTCCATCAGGTTTATGCATATTAAGTCCCTAGATTTTATACTAGTTTATTTTAATTCACGTATTTTGCCCCTCCCTTCTCTTACCCCATTTTATCTTTTTCTTTCCCCTCATTATACTCATTTAATTTTTTTTTCTCTCTTGCTACAACTTGTTTCCATTGCACACTCATACTATTTCTCCCCCATCCAGCCTCACAAAACCAATTTTCTTGTCAATGGTCATCTCACATCCTTTTCCCCTGCTCTTGAAATACCCATGTTCTCTTTCCACCTTTCAAGATTTTTGCTACTTTGTTGTGGGTAGGGTAGTTGTCTCATTTTTTCAATTTTATCTCTAGATCTTCACTAATTTTATTCAAATCTCAAGTTTTAATGGTCCCCTCTACTATACTTTTTTCATCTCAAATTTCTAATTTTGCCCTGTCTTTGTTTTTTCTGTTTTCTTTTTAAAGTATATATTTACTATTTATGTTATTACAGTTTTCCCATTTTTTTCTCCTGTTTTTCCTCCTCTGTCCTGCACCCCCCTGCTCTCCAACATTCTGCCCCCCTTAATTTATGTCCATGGGTTGTACATATAAGTTCTTTGGCTTCTTTGTTACCTATAATATTCTTAACCTCTCCCCATCTACTTTATGCCTACCAATGATACTTCTTATTTTCTGTACCTTCCCTTCATCCTTCCCCTTCCAATTCCCACTGAAAACCCTCCATATGATCTCCATTTCTCTGGTTCTGTTCCTGTTTTAGTTATTCACATAGTTTTTGTTTTTATAGGTTCAGTTGTTGATAGTTATGAGTTTGTTGTCATTTTACTGTTCATAGTTTTCTATCTTTTCCTTAGATAAGTGCCTTTAACATTTCACATAGTAAGGACTTGGTGATGGTGAACTCCTTTCACTTGACCTTATCTGGGAAGCACTTTATCTGCCCTTCCATTCTAAATGAAAGCTTTGCTGGATAGATTAATCTTGGATGTAGGTCCTTGACTTTCATGGCTTTGAATACTTCTTTTCAGCCCCTTCTTGCCTGTAAAGTTTCTTTTGAGAAATCAGCTGAGAGTCTTATGGGAACTCCTTTGTAGGTAACTGTCTCCTTTCCTCTTACTGCTTTTAAGATAGTCTCTTTGTCTTTAATCTCGGGTACCTTAATGATGTGCCTGAGTGAGTTCCTTTTTGGGTTCAACTTCTTTGGGACTCTGGGCTTCCTGGAAGTCTATTTCCTTTGCCAGATTGGGGAAGTTCTCCTTCATTATTTTTTCAAATAAGTTTTCAATTTCTTGCTTTTGTTCTCCTTCTGGCATCCCTGTGATTTGGATGTTATGGCATTTAAAGCTGTCCCATAAGCTCCTGAGCCTCTTCTCATATTTTTGAATTCTTGTTTCTTCATTCTGTTCTAGATAGATGTTCATTTCTTCCTTTTGTTCCAGATCATTGATGTCAGCCCCAGTTTCCTCCCCTTCACTGTTGGTTCCCTGTATATTTTGCTTTATTTCACTTTGGGTACCTTTCATTTCTTCCTTCATTTTGAAACCAAGCTCAATCAGTTCTGTGAGCATCCTGAT
Source organism: Phyllostomus discolor (assembly GCF_004126475.2). Classification (NCBI taxonomy): domain Eukaryota; kingdom Metazoa; phylum Chordata; class Mammalia; order Chiroptera; family Phyllostomidae; genus Phyllostomus; species Phyllostomus discolor. The sequence continues at coordinate 103,948,224 of NC_040903.2, forward strand.
TACCAGTGTTTTGTACTCTGCATCAGGGAGGTTGTTGATCTCCTTGTCACTTAGCTCTTTTTTTCTGGATTTTTGATCAGTTCTTTTATTTGGGTCATATTTATTTGTGTCAGAGCACCTGTTATGTTATAAGGGGGTTGAGCCTTAGGTATTCATCAGGGTGGAGCAACCCTGTTTGCTGTGTTATGGTGCTGTCTGTGGGGGAAGGGTCAGAGATGGAACAATGCCGCTCAGTTGCTCCACTCTAGGCAGATTTTCCAAGGAACTTTCCTGCAAGACTGGTAGTTTCTCCCATTTTTGCAACCCCTGCAGTACTTTACAGCTAGTTTTGAGTCTTCATTTGCCCCTTTCAATTAGCTGCATCTTGCCAGTGTGATCTGCTGCCTTGCTGCATGTCCTCTCTGCTTGGCTGCATGTTTCCTGTCTCCAACCCTCTTACCAGTCTGGGTGAATGTTCATTTAACTCCTTGGTGATTGGAATTTCATGCAGTTTGATTTTCTGGCACTTCTGGTTGTTTATTGTTTTTAAATTGGTTGTTATCCTTCTTTTGGCTGTGCAAGGAAGCAAAGTATTTCTACCTGTGCTGGAACTCTGATATTTCTATAATGCTTCACATTTTAAAAGCAGTAACATTTTGTTTCCCCAAGGTGCAGCAAAGGTGGTCTCTGCTGTTTCCCAGTTGTTGCCATTACAGCCCTTAGCTGCAGCTGCTCTGTCTGCCTTGTGAGAGTAGGAGATGTGGCTGGGTGGAGGATGCTACTCTTGACTGAAGGAAAAGGGAGAAATGGAAACAGAAATCACTACCACCGATTAACAGAGCCTTCGGCGCCAGTGACTAAGAGAGAGAGTGAGGATGCTGGAGGCGGGAAGTCCATAATGACATAAGAGGGAGCACAAGCCAGTTCTGGGGGCATGACCCCATGCAGTGTCAGCCCCATTCCTTGAGGAAAGGAAGGGGACAGGTTGACTGGAGAATTGGAGGGAGTGGCTGTTTTTATTTTTTTTCCTTTCTTTTTTCTATTTCACTCTATCCTTTTATTTTTCTTTATTGTCCTTTTTTTCCTTTTCTTTTTCTCTCAAATTTTCATTTTTCCTTGTCTTGGCCTTGTTTTCATTCTTCACTCTTAGTATTCCCTCTTCCTCTGTCACCTCAAAATCACTTCCCATTCCTCTAGACATCTCTTAAGCTTTTCTTTCTTTCTTTTTTACCTCTTATTCCCATCCCACCTATATTAATTTTAACTTATTCATTGTTCATAGTGCTGTGGTAGATATTTTTCTCCAATTTGGCTATATTTTTATTATTTATTTATTTTTCCTCTTTTTCTTTCTATCTTTCCATTTATTTTATTTTATTTTAATTTCTATTTAAACTAGTACTATACATGTCCCTTCTCATTGCATTCAACCTTTTTCATTCCCTTTTTTTATTCATGATGTGAATTTTACTTTCTCTCTTTGCCTTGCTTTGACTACCAACTCTTATTAGTGCTCCTCCATGTACCCTCTCAAAATCATTTTTCTTTCAGTTGGTCATCTCATATTTCCCCTTCTTTCTTATCATAGTCTTAATCTCTTACACCCTTATTAATACTGATCATTTGCTGTTGATAGTGGAATTGTGGCAGGGGCGTGGATATTTTTGCAGGTGTGGATTTGTTTCCTGGGCTTTGTGGTTTTGTTCTGTCAGAACTTACACAACAGACATGATGGGCAGAGTGAACCTCAGTCAACCAGCTGGAGGGGAAGACCCACCAAAGAGTGACCCAACAACCCAATCAAAACCCAATTACATCCAGAGAGCCCACATAAATGACATAAAGGACATTCCAAGAGAATCAAGTTCAGGAGATCAAGGAGACTGAACCACTGATTCGCACAGGTCTCCTACCATAGAAGTTTATACCACATACTCAGGGATTCAGAACAGATCAGTTTAAAAAGCAGAGGCTAACAAGAAGAGTCTTACAAACAATGGGAAGACAAAGAAACAACCCAAATAAAAGAAAAAGAGGAATATTCAAAATCAATGCAAAATGAAATAGAGACAAATAAACTATCAGATATTGAGTTCAAAACAGTGGTTATAAGGAATCTCAAGCTCAGTGAGAATTATGAAAAACTATAGGGAGGCTATGAGGAACTTACTGCAAACTGTATCAGCATGAAAAAGGAATAGACACAATAAAAAAGAGACAAGAGGAAATGAAAAATACAATTTCTGAACAACACAATAAAAGGAATCAAAAGCAGGCTAGTTGAAGCAGAGGTCTGAATCACCTGGCAGGAGGACAAGTAGAAAAAAACTCCCAGTAAGAGCAAGAAAAGGAAAAAAAGACTAAAAAGGAATGAACAGGGGTTAAGGGAACTGCAGGACAACGTGAAACATATAGTAGAGGATAGAAAGTCTGAAAAAGTAATGATGGGAAACTTCCCTAATTTGATGAGAGAAAAAGTCACACAAGTCCAGGAAGCACAGAGGGTCCCAATCAAGAGGAACCCAAAGAAGCCCACTCCAAGAAAATCATAATTAAAATGGCAAAATTTCAAGACAAAGAGAATCTTAAAGGCAGCAATGGAGAAACAGGGAGTAACATACATGGGAGCCCCGATAAGGCTAGCAGCTGACTTCTCTACAGAAACACTACAATTCAGAAGGGAATGGCAAGAGATATTCAAGTAATGAAAAGCAAAGGCCTGCAACCAAGACTACTCTACTCGGCAAGACTCTTAATTAAAATAGAAGGTGAAACAAGGAGTTTCCCAGACAAAGGAAGGCTCAAAGAATACGCCTCCACCAAACCAGTATTGCAAGGTATGCTAAAAGGACTGCTTTAAGAAGTGAAGTAAAAGAGTAAGAGAGAGAGGAACACAGGTACAAAGGAAAAAATGACAATGAATAAGTACCTATTAATAATAACCTTAAATGTAAATGGATTAAGTGATTCAATCAAAAGACATAGAGTAGCTGAATAGATAAGAACACATGACCCACACATATGCTACCTATAAGAGACCCACCTCAGAACAAAATACCTGCACAGACTGAAAGTGAAGAGTTGGAAAAAATATTCCAAGCAAACAAACATGAAAAAAAAAGCCAGGGTAGCAATACTTATATCAAACAAAAGAGACTTCCAAATAAAGGCCATAAAATGAGACACAGACACTTCATAATACTCAAGTGAAGAATCCATCAAGAAGACATAAATATTGTCAACATATATGCACCCAACATATATAAGAAAATAATTCCATAAATATATATTTCCATATATATGGGAATATATATATATTTGGATACATCCAAATATATAAGAAAATCTTAGAGGGCCTCAAGGAAGTTATAGACAACAGCACAATTATAGCAGTGGATTTTAACAGCTTACTGTCAACATTGGACAGATCATCCAAAAAAAAATGTCAACTAGGATATCATGGAATTGAATGATGCATTAGATCAAATGGCTATAACTGACATATATAGAAACTTTCATCCTAAAGAATCAAAATACACACTCTTTTCAAATGCACATGAGATATTTTCAAAGATAGACCACATAACAGGACAGAAAAGAAGCCTCAACAAATTCAAGAAAATTGAAGTCATATCAAGCATTTTCTTGGACTACAAGGGCTTGAAACTAGGAGCCAATCTCAAGGAAAAAACTCAAAAACATTCAAACACATGAAGACTGAATAGCATCCTATTAAACAATGAATGGGTAAATAATAAGATCAAGGAAGAAATCAAAAACTGTCTGGAAACAGATAAAAATGAACACACAACAGTCTAAAACCTATGGGACACAGTAAAGGCAGTCCTGAGACGGAACTTCATGGCAATACAGCCCTACCCAAAAAAGATAAACACATTCTAAATAAACAACATAACACTACATCTACAAGAACTGGAAGAATGAAAACAAAACTCAGAGAGAGCAAAAGGAAGGAAATAATCAAGATCAGGGCAGAATTAAATTGAGTCCAAGAGACTAAGAACAATGTGAAGGTTCAGTAAATCCAGGAGCTGGTTCTTTGAAAAGATAAATGAAACTGACAAACTTTTAACCAGACTCATCAAGGCAAAAAGGAGAGGACCCAAATAAATAAAATCAGAAATGAAAGAGAAGGGACTACAACTGATACCACAGAAATACAAAGGATTATAAGAAATTGCTATGGAAACTGTATGTCAAGAAATTTGAAAACCTGAGTGAAATGGAGAAATTTCTAAAAATATGTAATCCTCCAAAACTGAATGAAGAAAAAGCAGAAAGCCTGAACATACCAGTAACAGCTGGTGAAATCCAAGCAGTAACCAAAATACTCCTGGCACACAAAACCTCTGGACCAGAAGGTTTCACAGGAGAATTTTATAAAACATTTAAGGAAGAGCTAATCCCTATCCTTCTCAGACTATTCCAAAAAGTCCAAGGAGAGGGAAGATTCCAAACTCTTTTTATGAAGCCAGCATCATTCTAATCCCAAAGCCAGATAAAGACACAACAAAGAAAACTACAGGCCAATATCACTGATGAACATAGATGTTAAAATGTCAACAAAATACTGGCAAACCACATCTAGCAATACATTAAAAAGCTCATACCATGATCAAGTGGGATTCATCCCAGGGATGCAAGGATAGCACAATATTCACACATCAATAAACATAACATATCACATAAGCAAAATAGAAGACAAAAATCACATGATCATATCAGTAGATGTGGATAAAGCATTTGATAAGGTGCAGTACCCATTCACGATATAAATGCTCAGCAAAGTGGGAGGGGGCATATCTCAACATAATAAAAGCCATATACATGAAACCTACAACCAACATCATCTCAGCAGATAAAAACTAAAAGCTTTCTCCCTAAATCAGAAACAAGACAAAGATGTCTGCTTTCACCACTTTTATTCAACATAGTATTAGAAGTCTTAGCCACAGTGATCAAGAAAAATAAATAAAAGGCATCCAAATTGGAAAGGAAGAAGTAAAACTGTCATTTTTTGCAGATGACATGATAGTATACATAGAAAACCCTATAGGCTCCACCAAAAAAGTACTCAACCTAATAAGAGAATTTGGCAAAGCAGCAGGATACAAAGTCAATATTCAGACATTGAAGGCATATTGTACACCAAAAATGAAATATCAGAAAGAGCAATCAGGAAAGAAGTCCCATTTTATATAGCAGAAGAAAAATAAAGTACCTAGGAATAAACCTAACCAAGGAGGTAAAAGACCTGTACTCAGAAAACTATACAACACTGAAGAAAGAAATTAAGGAAGATACAAATAAATGGAAACATATACTGTGTTCATAGATTTGAAGAATTAACATCATCACATGTCCATACTACCCAAAGCAATTTATAGATTCAACATAATCCCTATTAAAGTACCAATGACATATTCACAGATATAGGACAAATATTTCAAAAATTTATATGGAACCATAAACAACCCCAAATAGCTGTAATAATTTTGAGAAAGAAAAACACAGTAGGAGGGATCACAATACCTATACTACAAGTCCACTGTAATCAAAACAGTCTGGTACTGGCATAAGAACAGACACATAGATCAATGCAACAGAATATAGAGCCCAGGAATAAGCCCAGGTCTCTATGGTCAATTAATATTTGACAAAGGGGGCAGAACCATAAAATAGAGTAAAAACAGCCTCTTCAACAAATAATGTTGGGATATAAAAAAAGCAAATAGTGTTGGGAGATCTGGACAACTATGTGGAAAAAAATGAAATTCAACCACCAACTTATACTATACACAAAAATAAACTCAAGATGAACAACAATTAAAATAAAAAATGTATAAAAAATATCTATTGTCTTAGTAACTTTCAATTATACAATACAGTATTTTAACTATAGTCACCATGCTACATATTATATCCCCATTGATCCCCAGGACTTAGGTATTTTATAACTAGAAATTTGTACATTTTTTAAAAGAGTTTATTTATTTATTTTTAGAGAGAGGGGAAGGGAGGGAGAAAGAGAGAAACATCAGCGTGTGGTTGCCTCTCACATGGCCCCCATTGGGGACCTGGTTCGCAACCCAGGTACGTGCCCTGACTGGGAATCGAACTGTGACCCTTTGGTTCGCAGCCCACACTCAGTCCACTGAGCTATACCAGCCAGGGCCGAAATTTGTACATTTTGATCATTTTCACCCATTTCACAGCTCCCACCCCTGCCACCTCTCACCTCAGGCAACTGACAATCTGTTTCCTGGTCTCTGTATTTATGAATTTGTTTGTTTTTTTAATTTTTAAGAAGTTCCACATATAAATGAGGTAATACAGTATTTGTCTTTCTCTGGCTGACTCATTTCACTTAGCATAATGCCCTCAAATTTTAACCATGTTGTCACAAAAAGCAAGAGTTTTTACTTTTTTATGGCTTAGTAATTTATTCATTCATTCTTTGATGGACAGCTTAAGTAGTTTCCATGTTCTTCCTATTGTAAATAATGTTGCAGCGAAGATGGGGTGAATATATCTTTTTGAGTTAGTGTTTTTTTGATAAATAGCCAGAAGTTGGATCATATGGTAGTTTTATTTTTAATTTTTTGAGGAGCTACTGTATTGTTTTCCATAGTGGTTGCACCCATCCACATTCCCACCAATAGTGCACCAGGATTCTCTTTTCTCCACATCCTCACCAACACTTAACTCATCTTTTTTGATAATATTCATCCTAACATGTGAGAGGCAATATCTCATTTACTTCTGATTTGCATTTTTGTGAACACTAGTGATATTGAGCACCTTTTTATGTACCTATTGGCTGTCTTTATATCTCTTCTTGAAAAATGTCTATTGAGATCCTCTGCCCATTTTTCAATCAACATTTTTTTGCTGATGTTTAGTTATAATGCAAATGTGTCTCTAACTTTTGAACTGAACCAGGCAGTAGGAAGACACTTTTTAAAAAATCATACAATGAGGGTCTCTGTGTGCATTTGTGTGTATACAGGGCAATGAGGGGTCATTGTGGGAAACAGGACACTTCACCCAGCTTTCAAATAATTTGACTTTGAGTTTTAAAATACTTCTAAGTAATGTGTGATGCAGATATCCTTAACCCATCTCTAAGGCTTACTCCACCCTAAAAGATGGGGTCAGGGATGACCTGAGGCCAAAAAATGTTTTGCACCGATTACTTCATATTGAAAACTGAAAGAAAAAGAAAAGGAAACACCACTACTGTTTTTACTTCATTAAAATGTCTGTGTCCAAAGAGCCAAAGGTAATCTTTTTCACCTGCATTACTTTCAAGCTCCTACAGTGAGTCATTTTCCCCCCAGCCTAAAGGGGCAACTCTGGATGCTGGATCTGCAATCTGTGAAGTCATAGTGGTGGTGAAGCAGACAGCTGGCTATTCAACTTGTCCTTATACCTTCTGGTTTGTTCTCTGCTGAGCAGCCAAGGGCTGATTTTTATAATGAATTGTTAAACATTTGTTTGTACCAGCAGTATATTGAATCCACTGCTTACCTAAATTTAGAAATGTTACAGCTGAAAATACTAGTCTTGATTGAGAGTAAGATGGCATTTAAAGAATTCATTCATTTATTCATTCAACAGATATTTATTTAAAGATACTCTGTGCCAGGCACTGATCTCCAGGTTGTTTAAGGTCTCCTAGGTACACTAAGTGCTTTTTGTTTTTATGATGCTAGCAATTTATTTTTGTCATCCTCAGACTTTTTATGTAATTTATTCTTCCATAAATGCAAACCAAAATCTTTTATTTTTTCCTATATATCCTCTGCCAAAATTTCCCCTACAGTCCAAAAACCTAAATTTTCTTGTCAGTTCTTTTCCCAGAAGTACATTAGGTTCCTGCAGCTCTATATGGAGTAAAGGGGCAGGAAATTAAAGCAATTTGCCTGACTAGAGTAGCTTTTAAAAACTCTACTGTTTGGGGATAGCTATATAATTTTCAGGTTTTCACAAAGGAAATGGAATTAAAATGAAGGTCATCATTAAATTGAAACAAAATTTACTCCTTTTGTACCTCATCAGCTACTAATTAATGAGACTCTCACGAGTACTGAACAATACTATGTAGATTAGGGGCTCCTGTCAGCATGAACACTTAGATTGGAATCCATAAAAAGCCCACTCTCCCAGGGAAGGCTGGGCAACAGCCCCAGGCCTGCCAAGTCTCTGTTATTGAGGATTTATTTAAAGATACTTTTAAAGCATTTTCCCTTTTACAATGAACACTTTTCTGTGTGTATTTCAGTAGACATTTAAAATTCCATCCATAATATTTTTGAAATCTTTCCCTCATTAAAGTGACTCAGCTTGAGAGCCAGTTGGCATTACAGTCTCTTATCATGGAAGGAAAAGCTGTGAGAAAAACAATTAAATAGAAATCAGTTTCCACAGGTGATAAACACTTTGCCCTGACTTTGGGTGAGTATTGGATCTGGGGATGGGTGGTCATGAGACCTGAAAGAGTGGATAGTTTTTCATTGTCCCCAGCTTTTGTCTCTTGGACTATTACCAGAGTTTTGGAAAAGTCAGACTTGTCCTGGGAATCTAAAATTTATCATCTCAATCTATTCTTCATTTTTTCTTTTTGCCTCCTGTGCCACTCCTATAGGTATGTTTTTATGTATGTTTGTAGTTTTTAACATTCCCTTATTTTCTGTCTTTTGTTTTGGGATTCCAAAACAAAGTTATAAAGTTACTGTGGTTGTTCTCAGGTTAGATATTGGCAATCCATTGAAACTTTGGAGAATATATATATATATATTCTGGAAAAAATCCAGCCATTGTTAATATAATGAGAACAGTTTATGTGACATTGATGTAACCTGACAGCCAAGGAGAGTGGACTGGAATGTGCATGTGTGAACAATGATGACTTCACTGAAGTAGTCTGTGAGGGTGGTAGATGTTGATGAGTGAGCTTATGTACTGTGTAGTTGTTGCATTCAAAATGACTGAGTGAGAAGAGCAATGAATCTGCATCATATTTTGCATTAGGCTTGAACATTTCCCTGTGGAAACTATTCAGATGATTCAGAAGGCATTCATGAACAATGCAATGGAAGTCTCCTGGCTCTCCACATCTGAAGAATGAGTGGCAAAGTCACAGAAAGATCAAGATCATGTTAATTGTGTTTTTTTGATTGAGGAGGAGTTGTCCATTATAAATATGGCCCTCCAAGCCAAACAGTTAATGAGTAATACCTCAATGTTCTTTGTCAGTTGAGAGATGCAATATGACAAAAATCGTCACAGAATAGGCAAATAGTGGTTGGAAGTTTCAGCATGACAATGCGCCCACTCATGAATTTCATCTTTTGCAGAGGGTTTTGGTGAAACATCAAATCACCCAGGTGACTCACATCCCCTACAGCCCAGATTTAGAACCCTGTGACTTCTGGTTATTCCCAAAACTAAAATCACCTTCGAAAGGGAAGAGATTTCAGATCATCGATGAGATTCAGGAAAATATGACAGGACAGCTGACTGTGACTGGAACACTGTGAGGTCCCAGGGTGTCTACTTTGAAGGGGACTGAGGTGTCATTGTCCTATGTTCCATGTTTCATGTATATTGTATCTTCTTCAATAAATGTCTCTATTTTTCATAGTACATGGCTGGATACCTTCTGGACAGACTGTATGTATATGTGTGTGTGTATAAATAGGAACAGCATTAACTGCAAATGAGATTTCAAGGCCTTAACCCACTATTTGTAGCTCTGACCCATCCACAGCTTCTTTTATTCTAGATTTATTGAGTTGTAACTGATATACAACACTGCATAGATTTACAGTATACAATGTGATGATTTTATGTACATATATAAAATATATAATATGTAAATTATACATATTAAATGTCTATAAAATAAATGTACTCTATATATGCATATCTTTTATATATATGGTGAGAACATTAAAGTTTTACTCTCTAAATAAATTTTAAGTATAGAATTCAGTATTGTTAACTATAGTCATCATACTGTATATTAGATTCCCAGAACTTATTCACTATATAGCTGGAAATTTGTACCCTTTTCCAATGTTTGCTCATTTCTCTCATCCCTCCAGCCCCAGGCAACTACCAATTTACTCTCTATTTCTATGAGCTTGGCATTGTAGATTCTACATGTGAGATCATACAGTATTTGTTGTACAGAAGTCTGCCTGACTTCTTTCACTTAGAGGTACCCTAGAGGTAAATTCATGTTGTTGCAAATGGTAGGATTTTCTCCTTCTCATGCCTAAATAATGTTCCATTGTGTGTGTATAAATACACACATAATATACATATATATCACATTTTATTTATTGATTTATCAGTTGATGGGCACACGAGTTATTTTTATGTTTTGGCTATTGTGAATATCAATCAGTGCTACAATGCATTGCAGTATATATCTCTTCAATACAGTGATTTCATTTCATTCAGATATATACCTGAAAGTGATATTACTGGATCATATTGTAGTTCATTTTCAATTTTTTGAGGAAACTTCATACTCTTTTCCATAATGTCTGCGCCAATTTAGATTCTTACCAATAGTGCACAGAGGTTGCGTTTTCTTCACATTCGCACCAACACTTTTATCTTTTGGATAATAGGCATCCTAACAGGTGGGAGGTGATATCTCATTATAGTTTTAATTTGCATTTTCCTGATGACTGGTGATGTTAGCACTTTTCCATGTATCTATCTGTTGGCTTTTTGTATGTCTTGTTTGAAAAAGTGTTCATTTAGGCCCTTTGCTCATTTTTGATCAAGTTATATTACTATCATCATTATCATCATCATTATCATCATTGTCTTTGCTTATTTGAGTTGTAAAACTGTCCCTCTCATGGGCTGAAATCAGGTACATGCTGGCAAAATGGCTAACTAGTTAGCAAATGTGGTAAGGCTTTGCCCTCCTTATGACTCTGTAAGTTCAGGAAAAAATCTTTGAATCAAAGCACTGTAGATAATATTCTTATTTTTTTTCTTAAACCCTTTCTGACTATGTAACTTTCCACATCACTGTTTGGGACCATCTGGAAGAGGAGGGAGACAACAGCATGAATTCCTGGGAGGAACATGACAGAAATCTTGGGAATATTTGCCCAGCACTGGTTTGTATGCAGGATGTCTGGAAGCAGGTGGGCAGCAGTTATAGGGACACATTCTCTATTAGAAGGCTGTTGCACACATGGGTTAGCCTGGTGACAATATAAATGGAGACTGGGAGAGCTCATTTTCTTAAGCAAAAATGATTGGACTTAATAATAGATTAAACAGATGGATTAAAGAAAAGGGGGTGACAGCTAATGCCAATATTTTTCATGTGGGAGCAGTTGTTTTCCAAAAAAGGAGAAGAAACAGTTAACCAAAAAGTCATTTATTAAGCATGTATCCAACATCAAATACTGCATCAAAGCACCAAGAGGTGCAAAAAAGTGGAAGATCTGTTTTATGCCTCGAGACAACCATAATGTAGTCTGAGATAGTGAAACAGTTCATGCACAAGAAAGTGTAAAGTCTTAACAATAATAATAGCAATTTCTATTTATTGTGGTCAAGTGAGGGATGGGTCTGTTGTTAAGCACTTTGTTTCCCTTTGTCATGTTCTCCATACAGTTCTATGTATGGCATCAACACTATCTAAAATTAAAAATAACAATAGCTAAGTTTCACTGAATACTTACTAAGGGTCAAGGAGCTGTGTTAAGTGCCTCATTGGGATGCTCATTTCTCTGAGACTGATACCTATAGTGGCCCATAAATTTCAGAGGAGGAAATGAGGCTTTGAGACAAGTTTCTTGTCTAAGTTACAAGCTAATGAATTTCAAATAAGGACTGGGCACAAACCTAGATCTACCTAATTCTAAAGCCAAAATTGTTAATGTATAACACAGTGCTAAACTGTCTGGATCAAACAGAAATACTTCTTTGCTGCTAAAATCCATTTAGGAGTTTTGCGAGGTAATGCAAAAGCTCTCGCAGAACGAACACTCACATAAAATTGCCTTATACATATAGTCAAGCCTTATTCATGAGAGCATAGTACCTTCCATTTCCTGTGTTCATTCTGTTGACTCACAAAGGACTTTATTGTTTCTAAATGGGCACAGTTGATTGCTGGAGAGCTTTGTATTTACACATGCTATCTATGAAAATGCTATAACGACTCTCCATTTGTTATAAAGCCTAGGCTGTGCTGTTGAAAGTGAAGTATTGTCAAGATAAATCAGAAAAAAAAATCCAGAACTGAATGCTATGTTAGAGATTCTTTAAAAGCCTAAGTGTAAGAGATATTTCTGTGGCATATTTTAAAGAAACACAAGTTGTTTAAAGGATTCAGCTACACTTCATACTCTTAAGAATTAAAATGCTGACAGCTGGCTAGGAGGGGTAACAAACAAAGCAGTGCAGTGTGGTTGCACTTCAAATCCATAGGCTCAGTGGGTTTCTGAGTTTCCTCTTTGTGTATGGCCTGAAGTAAACTTTCAAGAGAGTTCATATAAATCCTTACATTCTCATTCAGCATCTAGATAACCAATTTTAGATAAGTAGTGCCGTATGCAAAAGATTCGTGTTTGAGTTCAGTTCAGAGTTCTTCCAACAGCTCCATTCAGTTTTGAGCATTTCCAATCTATTCTTAAATTGTTTAATTCCAAAGGCAAATCTTTTAAAGTCAACGTCTCATCTCCTTCCCTCCTCACCAGCAAACTGTGCTACAAAGGCAGAGGCCTCCCCTGGCCCTGTTTACTTAGAGTGCAAACCGTATTCAAGCCCGCAATGTCAGATTAAAGGAAGAAAGGGGAGAGAAATCAAAGCCTTAAACTGCACATAAAAGGCGATCGTTGGCAACCAATCTGTTCGACTTCCAACTATTTGCACTTTATGAATAAAGGTCAATCTGTTATTGGCACCCAAATGTTAATGTTCTTATGAGGGTTTAAGCTGCTTTAACAGCTGAATAAGTGAGAGTGAGCTATAGAGCCACACCTAATCATCCAGGCCCAGCTGGGACAGCGGGAGCTTCTCAAAAAGGTAAGAGGGCATGGGTTTGGGGGGTGTGGCCCAAGCTAGAAGGGCATGCATTTCATGAAGTGGTAGTGAAGAGTGAATGGTAAAATTACTTACACATCACATACAGGAAATTCAAGAATAAATGTCCCTTTTCAGCTGTGTTGCCTGCTACTTTTTATCTATAGCAACCACCCCACTGTAGAACTTTGCAGCTTTATAGCATCAATTATCTTCTGAAATGTATTTGATATTTCTCTTTTTAAAAATCATGATAACATTTATAAATTATGTAAGTTCTAGGTGTGCAACATTATAATTTGATATATCTGTATAAAATATATCATGCTGACAACCAAAATTCAGTCTAGTTACTGTCCATCAAAAGCCTAGTTACCATCCATCACCATACAATTGACCCCTTTATCTATTTTGCCCTCTATCCACCCCTGTTTTCCTATGGTAACCACCAGTCTGTTGTCTGCCTTTATGAATTTGTTTTCTTTTGTTTGTTCTTTTAAAAAATATTCCACCTATGAGTGAAATAAGTGAATAAGAGGTAACTAATGGAGAGGTTTGGGAGAAAAAGGAACACTTGTACACTGTTGGTATAAATTTCTGTTAAATTGGTTCAGCCACTATGGGAAACAGTATGGAGAGTCCTTACAAAATTAAGAATAGAACTACCATACAATCCAGCAATTCCACTATGGGAAATTATCCATAGAATATGAAAACATTAATTCAAAAAGATATATGCACCCCTATGTTCATTGCAGCATTATTTACAATAGCCAAGATATAGTTTTTCCCTTTTAAGAACAATAAAAAAACTATGCTATATTTATATAATGGAATATTATGCAGCAGAAAGAAAGAAGGAGCTCTTACCTTTTGCGACAGCATGGATGGAACTAGAGAGCTTTATGCTAAGTGGAGTAAGCCAGGTGGTGAAAGACAAATACCATATGATCTCACCTATAAGTGGAACCTAATCAACAAAACAAATAAGCAAGCAAAATATAACCAGACACACTGAAATAAAGAAGGAACTGACAGTAACCAGAAGGGAAGTAGGAAGGGATAATGGGGGATAAAAAGGGGGAAGGGTCATTAAGGAACATGTATAAAGGACCCATGGAAAAAGCCAAAGGGGGGTTGGATTGAGGGTGGGAGGTGGGGATGGCTGGAGTGGGGGGAGAGTGATGGGGGGAATATGGAGACAACTGTACTTGAACAACAATAAAAGAATAAAAATAAAAACAACACCTTCAAACACTTAATAGCCCTCCTATGAGAGTATTCTCTGGATGATGGTAGAGAATGCAGTAACTAGGCAAACCTCTGAGTTGCCCCATGGTTAGAGTTGCCTTTCTCCTACCCAGTCTACAGCTATACTCAGACACAATCACACCAAGGTAAGGAAATTCCAGGTAAATAACAGTAGATATATGACCAATAAAAGAAAACAAAGCAAAACAAAAAAGCCTAAACAAAACAGAAGCATGACAAAACAAAAAAAAACCTTGGTGACACTAAGATAGTCATAGTCATTTCTAACTGCTAAGATAAGATCATCATTTCTATTATATTTCTAGGTGATGGATAGATATGAACATTTGAAGTATATATACTTATTTCTGCATGTAGGCAGAACACAAGAGTACACATCAAATGCTACTTTATTGTGCTTCTAAATTATTCCATGAAGATTGAGGTGGCATTTGCTAGAAGACAGATTTGTGAGGCAAATAATTGTAGGAATTTCTAGCTCTGTTTCTAGCTAAATGTCATATATCCTTGGTAGGTCTCAGTTTTCTCATATATAAATGATAGTTTTCTTAAAAACCCATTCACATCTGCTGTCTTCTCTTAGCTAGTTTCTTAAACTATACAGCAGGATACATTATTGTAAAGGAAATAGGTTTTTGAGACAACCTTCCAAAGACTAAAATGCCATGCTCATGTAAGGCATAATTATTACAAACAGGACTTTTGTGGAAAAGGTAAGCTGTCCTTCTGGCTGGGCATTGGGAGGGACTGGGGGCCATTACTTATCCTTACCTGCTGTAGTGTGAGCAGAAGCCAGTTGCTCATGTCCTCCTTAACTTCCTCTATCAGGCTTTTGCTGACAGTTATCCCACTTGGTGCTTCCTTTCCAGATTTTTATCCATTAATATGCAACTCAGATACACTGACTTGAAATGCTTCTCCTTCCATTTCTGTTCTGTGACTTTACACATTCCCTGCTGTATTATCATTGTTTCTGTACATTTCTGTCTCCTCCACAGAACAGCTGACTGGTCTGGAACCATGCCTTAGTTACCTTATATCCTTTGCAATGCCTAGGATTTTATAACTTATAGTAGATGGGCAATATCCCCTTACTAAACAGAATCCAACTGTTACTTCTTTTCTCATCTGTAAAATAAACTGATTTACTTTTTAAACACAGGATAATAAATTCAAATGCTATAAATGTCATCAGTTACAAATTAACTCATAAAAGTAATTTTCTTTCTTCCTTTTCTGTGCCACTCATTTTCCAGATAAGGAAACAACTGTTATCTGTCTCTAGTGCTGCTCTTTTGTTTTCCTTTTTAAAACCTCCCTCCAGGACATGATAACTAAAATTGAGACTATATCTCAAAGTAGTTCCACTGCCAAGGGAGAAAGAGTCTCACAAAATACAAAGAATCATCCTTAGGAGTCAATACTTTTCCAATGCAAATAGCAGTTGCTTCAATCAGGCAATTCAGTTTCTAAAAGGGGAAAGATGTTATTAATCTGTTTCTTGTTGGGTAAGACCTTTAACTTTGTTGAGCCATTTTGGTTCTTGTCTACTGAACCTCCCATCTCTGCAGTTCTCTGAATTTTATCTAAAGAGTAGTTTCACATAATCAGAGAATCAGTGTTTGAGAAAATGAATTCCATATTAGCATTTTCAATCAGAAATTTAACCTTTGAGCTGGCAAAGTCTCTATGCCAAATCAATCTATTTAGGAAATTAAGAATAAAATTAGGCACATTTATTGCAAATTAAAGTGAAATGGAATTGAATATTTCTAACTGATGCCAGAAGAGAAATGTTCCGTTGAGATCTTAGAGCCAACAAGGGAACAGTGCCAATCTGGGGTGCTGTGCATTTCTTCTGGAGCTAAGATTTGCTTTCTTGGCTCCTCAGGCTTTGGGGTAACGGTCAAGGCAGAGGGTGGGAAAGACTGAAATCTATTGAGTTTAATTCAATCTTTTATGTATATATGCATTGAATGGTCAGGGTCTTGATAGGAAACAGATCTCACACTCAAGCTGGATAATTGGAAGAGAGTTGAATGGGCTATGCAGGGTTTTGAAAAATGAAAAGAGGATAATCCAGTATCCTGAGGTTAGCAGGTAGAAAACCATTATCACCCACCTCTTAGCCTGAAGGGATCAGGAAGAAGAGTGGTCATGGGGTCTAGAGAAGACTGCTGTATGGAGAAGGCTCCCAAACAAAAACTTTTGCCTGCAAAGTCCATTCATTCTCTCTTGCCTGGGCAACTGCAGCTCATCCTTCAGGATTCCCCAGATATCTCCTCTGCTGGGAAGGCCTTCTCTGAGTTCACCAGTCTGGTATGTGTGCACAACTTGGTTGCCATGTAAGAATCATGTGAATATTTAAGTATAGCATTTGTCACACTCCTTTGTACTTACCCTTTCATTTTCTGTGTCTCCTGTGTGTCTGCCTTTCTTGAGGGTGTAGATTCTATCATGTTGGACATGTTTCCTTGGTATCCAGTCAAGTGTTTGGGGAATGACAGGAAGAAGGGGAATTGACAGGAAGAAAGGAAATGACAGTTCTGTCTCATCTCATTGCACTGTCATCCATTGCTGTTTGGGGGTCTGGACTGCACTTACTGGCAATTCTCTGAGTGCTTAGAGAGGCAGAAGTATCCTAGAGATGTGTTTATTTGAAGTGATAATCACAAATTGGGAACACACTTTACCAACTCTGTGAAAAACCTAAAAACCTTCAGCCAACAGCTATTGAGTTTATAAATGGTGGGGGAAAAGTAGGTTTACAGTTGTTCATATGGAAAATAATACAATAATTAATAAATAATAATAATACAAGAATAAACTCTGTGTTTTGTGTCCTCACAACTGTAAACTTACTTTTGCCTACCATGTATGTTACCTGTTATGGAGGCTACATGAGAGGGAATGGAATGAAGGCAAGCCTGTGTAATCAGGGGTCAGAAAATCTCAGTTTTGCTCTAAATCTTATGTCTGAAATTAATCCTAATAAAATTATTGGCTTACTGTTAAAGAAACTGTGCTCGTGATTTTTCATCACAGCAGTGTTTACAAAAAATACCAAACAAACCCCAAAACAAAAACCACTAAAAGCAACCTAAAGTCCATCAACAGGGATTTATTAATTACATTATGGTACTTGCATATAGTGAAATGCATGTAGCTATGAAACATGATGAGGTAGATACATGGAAAGGTGTTTATGATATATTTCATGAAAAAGCGAGGACCTGCTTAGATCAATATGATCATATTTTTGTAAGCAATATTCATAGTTGTGTGCATTTGGACAAATTATTTAACTTCTCCAAGCCTCATTTTCTTCATTTGTAAGTTACCTCAGATTGTCTGTGAGTTAACCTTAGAGAGTTGTTGTAAGGAATAAATACAAATATTCAAGATACAAGGACAGTCCCTGGTTCATAAGAACTTGATATGTGTTAGCTGTTATTATTATTATTATTATTAATATTATCTCTCAATAAAAAGAAATATATATCAAAATATGTTTGCAAAATATTTGTGGTAATCATTGGTATGTTTTAATTTCTTCTGTATACATTTCCGTATTATTTGAAATATTTCCCTTAATACTCATCTATCTGTTTTGCAACATTGAAGTTATTAGAAAAAGAAGACTTTTGTTTACTTCCTCCTCTGCCACTTACTCTGTCTTTGGGAAAGTAACCAGTCACCTCTGAACCTTTTTTCCCCTTATTTATAAAATAAGAAGAACTATTAATTTCTTTTCTACCTCAGAAGACTTTGCTATAGATTAAATAATTTACTGGATTTGTCTGAGTTTTTAGAAAACAGCAAAGTACTATACAAATAATATTAGGTATTATTATTTGTATTGACTGCCTTGGAATAATTTACTTGGCTTTGCTTTTCTTTTTACACTTCACCATTGGATAAGCAGCCTTTATGAAATGGGCCTTATGAAGCCCATAAATTGTGGATTTGCTTATAATACCAATGCTATGCTACCATTCTCATGATGAACTGAGAAATCTTAGCCACCAAATTATTTATAAGGCAAACTATGCCATGAGCTTACCTCTACCCTGGCTTATTTTCACTACATCTGGAGATAACTGTCTTCCCTTTTGGGCACGGACTCACTCCTTTCTCTGTGGGTTTGTTTGTTGCATGCTTGCTGCCGACTTGCAATATTAGTTTACTAAGCGTTCGAGGTAAAGTCTAGTAGCAAACGTTTGGTGAATCCGTAAAAGGAACATATGGATTTGGGAGGTGAATCACTGCGTGGGTTCATGAGGTTGAACAGACTTTGGGTGTCACTGGGGATTTGGTAATATTTACCGTAGTTTCTGATGCATCATCTTCTTCCTCTTCACTCATGAAAGATGCAGGCGCCTTCAGGGAGGAGGTCCAACTCGAGCCTGACAGGTTTCTGGGAACACAAGGAGGGACCTGTAGTCAAAATCTGCAAATCTGAAGGAGGTCTTTGTGTACAGAAGCTGTCCTGCCTGTAAATGTTCCCCGCAACACCGCCCCCCCCCCCACCCCGCCCCCGCCCCGTCACCAGATTTGTGCCAATTTATTTTCCAGTGAAGACACTGGTGGTTTGGGGGTGGGGTGGAATTAGCAGGAGGGAACAAAAAGGAAGAGGAGCACTTCGCGTACCAAGTGAGGCCAAGTGAGTGTTCACCGACTTCGAGTCTGCTGAGGAGCGCGCTGACGCTTCCAAAACAGAACCTCAAGCACGTGTGGGACAGGATTATGAATATTCCTCTTTCGTGATATGTTTAAATACGTGACTAAATTTTGGGGGGTCGAGAGAGCAGGAGTCCTGTAACTGAGAGATAGCATTCTTTTTTTAAAAAGAAATAGCATATTTATAGTGAGAAATGATGAATGAGTTTGAGTGTCTTTCAGTGTCTAAGTCCCTCCCCCAACACTCCCTGCTTTTGATCACATGTTTCAGTACATATTGGGCTGTTCAGGGTTTAAGACCTCCCTAAGAACCAGAAGAAGTACATTTACTCTCTCCTTTCCCACTGTTTGGAAAGCACCAGTCCAACCTTATAAAAGTCATTTCCATTTTCAAAAGCAGAATTGGTGAAACACTTTGGAAACTTTCCCTGCCCCCTCCACCCCCCACTCCGCCCCTCTTCATCTTCTTGTTCGAGAAATGCAAATCTAAAGCCAATTCTATTTTATGTTAAAAAGTGAAAAACATTTCAATGTATTCTTGTCTTGTATGACTGGCCGAGAGCCTCTAAATCCCCACCATTTACCAAATTAAACTAATTGAAAGTGCTTCCAAAAGCCACATCTGTAGGCTGACGTTTGTCCCTGCCTTTCACTTTCGGCTCGGGAAACCGTTCTCCATGCCATTGATCCCTGAATAGTCATGCCTGTCAGGAAGCCACATCCGCCATTATCATTCTAATTTTACTGCCTTTCTTGGTCCCTAATCTAATTTGCAATGATGCTTAAGCATTTCGCAAGGCCATAGCACTTTCTTCAGAATTTCAACAAGAGCATTAAACCTCCAATTTACATTAATGAAGTGCACATTTAATTAGGGGAGAGGGTAAATGGAGGGCTCTTCAGGAGCAGTTTGTGCAATACGATAGGCACTAGAGGAGGGAAGGAGGTAGATCTGATAAAACACTGGCCTTCTTTCAGATGGCTGGATTTCTCTATTTCACCCCCTAGGTTCTTCCCAGCCTCATCTTTCTCCTCATTCCCACCCTTTCATCAACACACTCTACCTCTCTAAAATTTGCTTCAAAGCCATGACAATAAAATTATGAAAGCAAACCTGTCAACAAGGGAGGACCAGGCAAAGAACTATTTAAGAGGATCATGTGGTTTTCAGTTCTCCTACTGCCTCCCAAAGAGATTAACTTGTTCTTTTAAATAATGAGAAACATAGGAAACCATCTCCAGTCTCCTGTTTAATGAATGCATTAAACACACAGGCTGAGCAACACAGTGGTGCTGCACAAACTTGGCTTGCTGTTATGAAAGGGGTGGCCAAGTGGGAGGGGCTGGGATGAATTTCTGGTCATAGATCCCATGCAGTGAATTCATTTCCACCTATTACTTGCGAAGCAGTGATGTCACACAGTTGAGCAGCTCTGCCATAGGCTCTCCTGGGCCAAGGTTTCTGATGCAGGGGAAGCTCAGTGTGTGTATCTGCGTTCACATGCCTATTTATCTTAATAAAAAGTTTTTCTTTTTTCAGTTTAGCCTTTTGAATGTGAATTTTAGCTACAAATGTTTTTCTCATGTTCCAGGACCCACTGATTTTTTTCTTAATCCATAATTCAGGAGGTGCAAGGGTGGGGGCCAATACTTAAGTAGGTTTTATTTTTAGAGTCTTAACATTTTTACTTCAATTTCCTCTCCCCCATTATGTAATGATAATAATAGTGATATGAGGATAATAATAACAACAACACCCACAGAAGTATAATGATGAGAATAGAACAAGACCCACTCAATAACGTGATGCCATTTTATGCTTAACATTTTTGCCAAACTTCATATTTTGGAGTTAAAAATAGAAGCATTTGTTCATAATAGGACTTTATTTGCATTTCTCTCAAGTATAAAAGTTACATTTCATTGAAAAAGTTTCTATTCTGTTAGCTTACAACACCAGCTAGACCCTAATGTGTAGTCAAATACAATTTCTCTCTTCTCATTACCTTATTAAAATACTTGATAACAAGCCACCTAACTTTAGGGACAAGCACTATTTTCAAGCACAGACAAGGATGAGCATTTCACTAAGTGTCATAGCTGTAAATAGGCAGGAAATTACCCTCTCCCAGAGTATGGAGCCAGGGTGATTGTTACCGTGGCTATGCTCTCCTACAACTCTGAGAGGCAGGGAAGGCGGCCCTGGAAATAATTCCCTAATTGTGTTTTGGACCTGAGCAAAGAAAATAAAAGATGGTACCACAAGGACAATGGAATATTGAAGTAAATATGAAAAGGTGAATCATTTAAGGGGATTAGATAATGAGTAGAAATTTGAAAAAAAGAAATTGGAATAAAAATATTAAGAGGTGAGAAAGAATAGCACTTTTATAACCTGAGCATATGGGCTTTTGCTGGGTTGCTGTGAGGAGAGGGGCAAGGTATTTCATCTGCCTAATATTTAACTTTTTAATTTGTAAAATGGAGATAATAATAGTATTTTATAAGGTTGTTCTGAAGGTTAAATGAGATACTGTGCACGAAGTACTTAGGCACTTAATAAACAAAATTAAAGATAATATAGTCAGTATTCAATGACTGTTATTACAGAGGAAAGAAAAGGTAGATAAATTAAATAAATGAAACCCTAAGAAGGATTGAGAAAGTTGCAAAACAATACCTACTTAAAGGAAAGAGTGGCTAGAGTGAAGAAAGAAAAGATCACATTTAAATAACCAACATTATAAATGGGAGACCTTGTGTATTTTCTATGGATGAGTCCAACAGTGAAAGAAGAGACTATTAAAGACCATGTTGGAAAGGGAGAGAACAAAATAGGTTGAGACAATTAGAAAAAATAGATTGACGAGACAGTATTCTAGACTGATTATTAGAGTTTATCTTTCTCAATAGCAATCTCAGTAGATTGATTTTTAAAAATGCAATGGAAGGAGTTTTGCCTATGTTTTAAATTAGAAATGTCTTTGTTTTCCATGTAAAATAGAATTGTATCTCTTTAAAAACTATACCACCTTCCTCTTCTTCCTCCTGTTCCACTGATGATGGGCACTTTAGTGATATCTCTTCCTTTAGCATCTAAGTCTCTTCCCAGAGATAACCACAGTCATGAAGGTTTTGAGACCCTTTCAGAGAAATCTTACATGGACACAATGAGACTCAGTTTTAAATTTTTCTCTCCTTTAATCTCTTTAGTCATACCTATGCCTGGAAGAAAGTCATGTAAAATGTCAGAGCATCTAAATTTTTTCTAGTTACAGAATTAATAATACCTGATCATTATTAAAAAAAATACAAAACCTCATGAAGTAAGTCTGACCCTTTAGGATTGTTCACAAACTAACTATGAAAATACTGGCTATGAGAAAGATTCAGTGAGACAAATTTAGTGGCCATGGTTGGTACAGATGTGCTGAATATTTGGAAATGGTTAGTGATCTCACCATACTCAAGCCTTTACTTCTTACTGCCCAAACTCACCCAATGGGGAGGAAAAACAGTATAACAGATGGTAGGCTAAGAATTGGCATATATTGTTTTTGTGTTGGGTACAGAACTTACTGGGGCACTTCTGGCCCAGTGGCTTCCTGGAGCCAAGGCTGACTCCATTCATTGCTGGGGAAAGGCCTCACTCAGGAGCTCTATCTACAATGACAACATTCATTCCTCAACTGAAAGGTGAAAGGGCTGCTGTATCCTGGTGGGGACTAATTCCTAATGAAACGGGGGATGGTTTTGTATTTGTGTATTTTCACAGCAGATGGACTGTGACTCTTTCTCAAGCAAAAGAAACTTGGTGCAGAGGCTGAAGGATGTACAGCCAAGACTTGCTCTGAGGACTATGAGACTGTTCATAGAGTGGGCTAAACCTGGCTCTCATCTGTGCACTTGGTTTCTACCAATGAACACCAATGAGGATTGCTATGACCTAGACTTGGAAGCTTGCTCAACCTATAGCACATGTGCAAAAATGTGTGAACACAGGAAAAAAATATGGACTTTTAGTCATGATATCTAACAATGTACTCAGAGGTTGTCAGAAGAAGTGAGATTTTTTTTTTATGTCATTATACATTTTTCACAATCCTGCTCTAACCCAGTTTAATTAGGAAAGGGTAGGATCCAAGTAGAATGCAGTACTAAGCACTATTTTGGAAGGATTTGGCTAAGGATATGTAAAGCATATTTTCCTTCTCTCTAAATATACTGCCTGATTGGTTGTGAGAATTAGGAACTTGAGCTCCTTAGTAAAGAACTTAAGTTGGTTCTTTTGTGGACATGAACCTCTGTATAAAACAGAGAAGGGGGAGGAATGAAAAGATGACGAAGTTTTAAGCAAACAGGCATCTTTGTAACATGCTTAGGAAGAAAACTCATGTTACCCAGCTATCTCATAGCTCTGAGAAATTGCTTATAGATTATAGCCTTTTGAGAAACAAACAACCACCACAACAATACCAGCACAAATAACAACTTTTCAGTGACCCTTGTAGCCTGAGGTAGGTGGCATTTTCCATACTCTACAGATGGAGTTACTGGGGTGGGCATCAGGAGATATAGCAGTTGTCTGAAATCCCCTGTCAATCTGTCAGATGGCAGCCAAGTTTCCTGCTCTGGAAGTGAGGAGAGACCTCAAAAATAGGATTAGATTTGAAAGAGCATATATACTTTCTGGGGGCTTATCTGAACTAGGTCTCCTTTTTGACCTTCTTTGAGTTTACCCATCATAAGTAATAGCATGACCTCTTCTTCAAGTCATTCAAAAATGCATTTGTTCTCCTTAATAGAGAGAGAAGTTCCAGCCAAATTATATTCTAATGTATATAATTGAACCTAGGGACCATTTTGCATCACTGACTAGGTAGCTGCTGAATACATTACTGGCCTGCCAAGGTTTGTGTCAGCTTTGAAAGAGGAAAATTTCTCAGATTCCCTCCAATATTGTTATTATTATGAACTTTCTGGGTGGAAGCAGATAAAAACAAGAAGCAGAACAAGATAGAATACTGGGAGATAATCTCTTTATCACTGGGTGTTAGCAGCCCCATAAGCCTTTATTCCTGTATGAACAGATGTGGTCATGCTAAAAATGGATGCCTTTCTCACAGAACTGTCACATTCTCCCACTGGGCAGGTGTAGTAGAACATAGAAGGGCCAAAGCAACTTAAGGAGGTAAGTTATTTTAAATAAAAGATTCTGAAACTCTAAGTTTCCTCCTGGCCTGAAGGAGTTGCTAGTTATCTAACCAGTGACTTGGACTTGGAGAGAAGAATCTATGTGCCTGATAGTCCAGGCCCCCTTTATAGGAGAAAATACTAAAAGTCATTCTTCTGTTTTGCTTTAAAAGTCTAGATTCAGGTTCCTAGAAGAGGCAATCCAAGGGAAGCAACCTACTGATGAGAATATCTTCTTCCTTTAGAACTGGCTGGAGCCAGTTAGAAGGTGAAGCTAATGAATGAAGTAATTAAGTGCAGCATTATAACTGGCTATGCTTTGCTAAATCACCTGTCACCATAGTGTCTGGATCCTTTGCCAGTGAATTTACATTAGCCAGACCCCAGACACTGCATTACCAATGTAGTGCATTAAACAGTCCCCTAGTGGCTTCACAGAGGAAATGTTTCTTCCCAAACAGTCTCTTAGTGCCATGGAGGACTCAGAAAGCGGGGAGGATCGAGTCCGATGTTCTATTGGGCAGAGGCCTCAAATAATCCCATGCCAACTTGACAGTGCCACCATTTGGGATCCATGAATCCCTCAGGCTTAGATCCCAGAGCATGGAGAGAACTTGGCACAGTCAGGGAAAATGTTTTTCTTTGTCTGGAGGCCCGAGTGGATGGATTGGGTTTTTACACTGCCCAAGTTTGCCAGATTATTACTCCATCTTCCCTTGTAGGCCACTTAGACTGTGTAGACTCTGCCTGTATGAAAACAAGAGGAAAAGCTGTTTCCTCCATCAATGCTGTTGCTGCCAATTTCTCTCTTCACACGTGCATTTGGCCCCCTGGGGCCTTATATCGGCACAGGAAAGTGAATGTCAGTTTGCTAGGGAAAATGGGCTGCCCAAAAACTTGAAAACATCCACTTGCTACTTTCCCCATGGAAAACAAGAGTTTATTAGAGATCAGTTAGGAAGGAGGAGCGTTGTGTCTTCATGAGGAATGATAGTCTAAAAGAACTAATGGAGGGAGAACAAGAAAAGGTATAACTGTTGCTTTTCTTTTCTCTTTCTTTCTTTCTTTCTTTCTTTCTTTCTTTCTTTCTTTCTTTCTTTCTTTCTTTCTTTCTTTCTTTCTTTCTTTCTTTTTTCTTTTCTTTCTTCTTTTCTTTTTTTTTGCCAAGCTTAAGGTTCATGTTGCAAAGCAGTGCAGTGGAAGGATCACCCACTGGTAGATGGGAGACCTTCTTTTGAATCTTCTTTCTTAAAGCTTTTGGAGGTGTTAGCTTTTCACAATGACTATCCTGCCTCCATGAAGCTCCTGAACCTGCTCTCGACAAGGCCAATGGCTTTTTCTCATTTTTTTCTCAGCTTCCTCTGGCCCTCGTACATTTGACATAATTGACCACAGCCTCCTTCAAGAAATTCCTTTCTCACTTTGGCTCATTCTGTGACACTCATGATACTAACTCTTTTCCTTATTATCTCATTGCTTGGCCTCAGTCTCATTCAGTGCCTCTCCTTTCTATTCCTTAGTATTCTTCTGGAGCCTTTCCCTTGTTTCTTTTCACACTCTCTGTGGCAGTCCCATCTCCTTCAATGTTTTTAGTTCATCCCTTTATGTGGCTGACTGTCACATCTGACTCTACTCCAGAATCTTCTCCTGGGCTCTAGAATCATCCAGTCAACCATGGCCTGGATTTTTCCATTTGGATATTTTGCCAAACACTCCCAATCAGCAAATTTGAACCATACTAATTTGCTTGCTTCTGAAACCACGTTGTTATAAATAACATCTGATTCCTAGACAGCTTCTCCTAACCCCCAGGCCAGAATTTTGGGCCTATAATTGTTTCTTCTTTTTTATACTAGCACATCTTATTTTTTAAAGGATTTTTATTGATTATGCTATTACAGTTTTCCCAATTTTTTCCCCTTTATCCCCCCTCCCCCCTGCACCCCCCAACCCTCCAGCATCCACCCCCTTGGTTCATGTCCATGGGTTGTACATACAAGTTCTTTGAGTTCTCTCTTTCTAATACCATTTTTATCTCTTCCTGTCTATTTTATGCCTACTAATTATGTTTCCTCTTCCCTGTACTTCCCCCCCCCATTCCTCCCATCTCCCTCCCCACTGAAATCCCTCCATGTGATGTCCATTTCTCTGATTCTGTTCCTGTTCTAGTTGTTTGCTTGTTTTTGTATTCATTGTTTTTCTTTTCTTTTAGGTTCATTTGTTGATAGTTGTGAGTTGTCATTTTATTGTTCATACTTTTTATCTTCTTTTTCTTAGATAAATCCCTTTAACATTTCATATAATAAGGGCTTGGTGATGATGACCTCCTTTAACTTGGCCTTATCTGAGAAGCACTTTATCTGCCCTTCCGTTCTAAATGAAAGCTTTTCTGGATAGGGCAATCTTGGATGTAGGTCCTTGCCTTTCATGACTCGGAATACTTCTTTCCAGCCTCTTCTTGCCTGCAAAATTTCTTTTGACAAATCAGCTGATAGATTTGCGGGAATTCCTTTGTAGGTAACTCCCTCCTTTCCACTTGCTGTTTTTTGGATTCTCTCTTTATCTTTAATCTTGGGTAACTTAATGATGATGTATCTTGGTGTGTTTCTCCTTGGGTTCAACTTCTTTGGGACTCTCTGGGCTTCCTGGACTTCCTGGACATCTATTTCCTTTGCCAGATTGGGGAAGTTTTCCTTCATTATTTGTTCAGATAAGTTTTTAATTTCTTGCTGTTGTTCTTCTCCTTCTGGCACCCCTATAATTCAGATATTGGAACATTTCAGGTTGCCCCAGAGGTTCCTCAGCCTCTCTTCACTTTTTTGAATTCTTCTTTCTTCATTCTGTTCCAGTTGGATGTTTATTTTTCCCTTTTGTTCCAAATTGTTGCTTCGAGTCCTGGATTCCTTCCTGTCACTGTTGGTTCCCTGAATATTTGCTTTATGTCATTTTGGGTGTCTTTTATTTGTTTTTTCATTTTTTGACCAAGCTTAGTCAGTTCTGTGAGCATTTTGATTATCAGGGCTTTAAATTTTCTATCAGATAGGTTGGCTATCTCCTCATTGCTTAGCTCTTTTTCTGAAGTATTGCTTTGTTCTTTCATTGGGCCATATTTCTTTGTCTCAGTGCACCTATTAAGTTGTAAGGGGATGGGGCCTTAGGTATTCACCAGGGCAGGAAAACCCTATTTGCTGTGCTTTGGCCCTGCCTGTGGGGGAGGGGCCAGAGAGGGAACAATGCAGCTCAACTACTTGTCTCTAGCCCACTTTCTAATGAACTCTCATGTGAGCCTGGGAGTTCTCCCACTGCAGCAACTGCTGTCCACAGTCAGTTCTGAGTCTCAGTTTCACCTTCAGCCAGCCCTGCCAGTGTGGTCCACCGCCTTGCCTTGGGTTCTTACTGGTCTGGTTGTTCTGGTTGACTTTTTCTTTAATTCCTTGGTTGTCAGAATTCCATGCAGTTTGATTTCCTGGCACTTCTGGTTGTTTATTGATTTTAGATTGGTTGTTATTCTCATTTTGGTTATGTGAAGAAGTGAAGTGTTTCTCCGTATGCCTCCATCTTGGCCAGAACTCCACACTAGCATATCATAAAAATCACTAAATCCTGTAAATTTTACCAGCAATTTAACATTTATACAACTCTTTCTTTTCCATTTATGCTTCCCTTTTGGTTTGTTTTTATTTAGTCAGTCAATAAATATTAACTGATTCCTAGGTGAAAGTGACTGCATTATATGCTGTGAGAGAGGCAAAATGCAGAAAAAACAGTATTTCCACTTTAAGATTAACAATCTAAATGATGTTACATTAATGTAAATTAATGATAAAGACAGGTAGAAAGGGATAGATGACAGAAGAGAAAAAATACAATGTATGGGAATTTGCAATAGCTACAAAATATATCTTTCTTAAATTTAATTCACTCCAAATTCTATTTTTATATCCCCAAATGGTTCTTTCTTGTAGGTCTTAATTATTATTTGTAGTTCTCATTTCTTTCATTATCCTTTGTGTTTCAGGCAAGTCAATTATTTATCAGATGCCCTGCTGTCAGCATTTGTAGTCTCCTGTAGCTCTCCAGGTAGCTGAAGTCCCTTACTCTTACTTTCTTTCCTATTTGAAGTAGTTTCACAATATTTATT
The DNA here is from genome assembly GCF_004126475.2 of Phyllostomus discolor. NCBI lineage: Eukaryota > Metazoa > Chordata > Mammalia > Chiroptera > Phyllostomidae > Phyllostomus > Phyllostomus discolor. The sequence continues at coordinate 103,976,575 of NC_040903.2, forward strand.
ATAGGGGCATCATACCTTTTACTGGCAAAAAGAACTGTAGTGTTATACCTGATCAATATCACTTTATTTCATTCTCCATTTACTCTCACCTAAGTTCTCTATTTGATCAATAGTTTACACACCTGTTATATGCTCTGGGGTATGAACTGGGCATAGAATCTTGAATGATACCTATTCCCATCTTCAAGGGTTTTATAGTCTAATAACAGACTTGGACAAGAAAATAATTTCAATTCAGTATGGTAACATATTACAATAACTCTTATAGTTAACATTTATTGAGAAGTAACTATGTTCTTGGTACTGTTCTAAAGTTTTTACATACATTAACTCATTTAACCCTCATGGCTCTATAGGTGATAAGTATTGTTATTATTTCCATTTTACAAATGAGGAAGCTGAGGCAGAATTAAAAGCAAGGCATTTTAACTCTTGAGCCCACAGTTAACCACTATTTGAGATACGGCCTTTTTGTATCCTGATAGCAAATGACATTTTTCTTTGTTATTGGAGTACAAAGCAAGGTTGGTAATTTAAATAAAGGAGATGGGTTTCATAGTGTTTTAACTGTCTTGAGAAAACTAAGTAGAGTTTTAGTTAGTGGAGAGAGAAAGAATGGGACCACTTGCCAGTGGAAAGCTTGAAGGAGCTAATGTTTTGAAGCTTACTGGAGCTACTGTCCAGTAAGTGGTTAAGATATTGTTGTGGAAGATGAGTCTGTTAAGGACTAAACATGAAACACTAACATATGAAGAATAGAGGATGCAGAGCAGTAATGGAGAATGAGGAACATCCTTCCAGACTGGTAGGAGGGGTAGATATGTGGAACAGAGTGGTCCCACATCCAGATGTGGTAGATAAAAAATTCAGGAGAGGTATTTCAGGATCGAGGAGGTCCAGCCACATTGGGGCCAACGCCTAGGGTTCCAGTGCCAGGAAGATAAATCCCCACAACTTTCAGCTGTAAAAACCAGTAGGGATTGGGTCCATGGTAGAACTGCTGGAGTTCTAAGCAGTTCCTCTTAAAGAATTGACACATGAACTTGGACTCACACCTCTGAGTTCTAGCACCAAACAGCAACTTGAAAGCACCAGTGGCATATGGGAGGGAGAAACTGAAGCATCTGGCATCAAGGCAAGAACTGGGGAAAAGGATTCTCCCAGACAGAAAAGCAGATAGAGGCCAGAGTCCTTTTTCTGAAATGTCCCCCACAGAGGCACACAGCATGTGGGCAGGTGCCGTATGTGAGACTCCTTCAACCTGGCTGACATTGCCCCACTGGGGAGATCCCCTGAGGCTCCTTCCTTCCCAACTGGCAGCTGTTAACAGTGGCTTTTCTATATAGATAGCTGGTCTTGGCTCATGCTTCACAACTTCCTAAGTCCTTTCAAAAAGACCACAGCCGACTTCAGTAAATCCCCAGGGTTCATACTTCTTGCTAAGTAGCCCCATACCCAACACTAGCAGCAACTAGCCTAGATTCACAGCTTGACTTTGCCTGGGAATCTCCAAGCCCATCACAAATAGCAGCCACTCATATTACTTTATAGCTAAGGTAGGGTGTTTTCCCCCCAGGCAAAACACAGGTGGGGGTTGAACTTGGCTTGCACCACCTAGGAAGCCACAGGGTCTTTAATAGCTACAGACCATGTGGAGCACCTCTACTCTGCTCCTGCACAGCTGATCTTCCGTGGAGTGTGGAGGTTGATGATCAGTGGTCACAGCCAGTCATTGCAGCTTATTGGCCTGGGTAAATTACTCCCATTTACCTGCCAACAGCAACCAAAGCTCAACTACAAAAGGAGGGTGTACTCAACCCATATGAAGGGCACACCTTGAGTACCCAACTTGGGTGATAGAGGAGGCTGTGCCACTGGACTCTAAAGGACACCTACTACATTAAACCACACTACCAAGACATGGAGTCATAGCAACTCTATCTAATACATAGAAATTAACACAGGTAGGCTGTCAAAATGAGGAGACAAAAAAATACGACCCAAATGAAAGAACAGATCAAAACTCCAGAAAAAGAACAATACAAAGTGGAGATAAGCAACCTATCAGAAGCAGAGTTCAAAACACTGTTTATAAGGATGCTGAAAGAACTTAGTGAAGACTTCAATAGCATAAAAAAGATCCAGTCAGAAATGAAGGATATACTAACTGAAATAAAGACTATTTTACAGGGGAAAAACAGTAGAGTGGATAAAGCCAAGAATCAGATCAACGATTCAGAACATAAGGAAGCAAAACACAACCAATAAGAACAACAAAAAGAAAAAAGAATCCAAATGAAAATGAGAATAGTGTAAGAGGCTCTGGAACAATTTCAAACATTCCAACATTCACATCATAGGGGTGCCAGAAGGAGAAGATAAAAAGCAAGAAATTAGAAATCAATTTGGAAAAATAGTGAAAAGAAACACTTCCCTAATTTAGTGAAGAAAATAGACATGCCAGTCCAGGAATCATAGAGAGTCCCAAACAAGATGGACTCAAAGAGGCCCGCTCCCACCTAGACACATCATAGTTAAAATGCCAAAGGTTAAAGATAAAGAGAAAATCTTAAAAGCAGAAAGAGAACAGCAGTTATGTACAAGGGAGTTCCCATATGACTATCAGCTCTTTTCTCAAAAACAAAAACAAAAACAACCAAACGCCACCCCCCCAAAAATACCCTTTGCAGGCTAAGAAGGGATTGGCAAGAAATATTCAAAGTTATGAAAAGCACAGACCTACTACCAAAATCACTCTACTCAGCAAAGATATCATTTAGAATGGAAGGGCAGATAAAGAGCTTCCCAGATAAGAAAAATCTAAAGGAGTTCATTGTCATCAAACCATTATTATATGAAATGTTAAAGGGACTTATTTAAGAAAAAGAATAAGATCAAAACTATGAAAAATATAATGGCAATAAATACATATCTATCAACAAATGAATCTAAAAAACAAACTAAGCAAACCAGAACAGATATAGAATCATTGACATGGAGAATGATTTGATGGTTTCCAGATGGGAGGGGAATGTGGGGGAATGGGTGACGAGATGAGGGGATTAAGAAGTATAAATAGGTAGTTACAGAATAGTCATGGGAATGTGAAGTACAGTATAGAAAATGTAGTAGCCAAAGCACTTATGTGCATCACCCATGGACAGGAATAATGGTGGGGGTATAGTTTGAGGGAGTAGGGGGTGCTAGGTGGAAGGGCAAAAGGGGAAAATCAGGGCAACTGTAATGACATAGTCAATAAAATATCATTAAAAATGGAGAAGGAGGAAGAGTAAAGACAAGTAAAAAAGAGCTTATAAAAGTTTTGGTGTTGTCATGTCTATGAGCCAGGAGTTTCAAAAAAGGAGAATGTGAGGAACAGGAACAAATGTGTTGAGGAAAAGCCCTTTGTTAGATAAGAGGTTGTAATGACTTCAAGGAGTGAGGAATGGTAGAGGAGGAAGCTAAACTCAGAGGTTTATTGAAAAAGTAAGAAAAATAGAAGCAACATGCCTAGACTTCTCATTGAGTTATTTATATATACTCTGTCCATACATATACTTCTATATATCCATGTGCAGTCCAGTATACAATGAAGCACAGTGGCAAAGTTAACTTAAAAATGAATTAATTCAGTAAAAAAATATAAACACAGATTTACAAAGAGAATGTGCTCCTCCCCATGTTAACTTATGTTTAGTAAATAACTTTCAGTAGATTGTAGCTTGTGACATCTTCAGATGGAAACAGGACCCTGTGGATCCTTGGGCCTCTTGGGGTACCTGCTTGCTTTGTTGCCACCAAATTGTGTTGGGCAAGTTATTTGTTGTGTATAGACTTACTACATTTTTTCAAGAACAAAATGATTAAACACATCTTTTCTAATTGAAATTTTAAGATACCCTGATCTTCTTTTAACTTGCAGAAATCATTAATGTTAGACAGCTGATGGTCACAGTTTATAATTGTTCTTCCTCTTTGGCATAGGGAAGTAATTTTTTACCCCATTTCTGTCCAAAGACCTAAGTATCTTACATTCTCACAATCAAAACATTTTTTCTTGTGGCCTAAATTTTCTTCATTTCAACATTGTTTGCCTTCATTTTTTTCTTCTTCAGATACTTATGTTTAAACTTCCCCAAGGTCTCTGTCAAAGGATAAATTTACTCAGCTGGAGGAATTAAGCCTTGATAGTGCTTAATTCCCTATGCCTCCCTATCATCATATGTTTTAAAAGTTAGCTTAAAAATAAGTATGTAAGATTTTATTCATCTCTCCCCAAGATATCAAAAACAACTGATGTTTTAAATAGAATATTGTCACCCATTAAGGAGACCACCAATAAGGGAAAGATTGAAAAACTGTAATCATATGCTTCTAATGATTAGTGAATACCTGAATATCTCACTGAATTGTCAGGTATCTGACATCATGTAGAGTTTCAATTTTGTCTGGTCATATGTTGATGTACTTTTAACAGCATTAACATTTTAAAAAGTATATCTTTACTAATTTAATAATAAGAAAAATTACCTGTCTTTGTTATCTATTGCTCTAAAAGCACCCAAAACTTATTGGCTTCAAACATCATGATTTTTTCTTATAATTTTTTGAAAAAATTTTATTTATTCATTTTTAGAGAGAAGGGGAGGGAGAAAGAGAGGGAAAGTAAAATCAATATATGGTTGCCCCTCATGAGCCCCCTACTGGACACCTGGCCTGCAACCCAGGCATGTGCCCTGGCTGGCAATGGAACTGGTGACTCTTTCTACACAGTCCAGCACTCAATCCACTGAGCCACACCAGCCAAGGCTCTTATAATTATTTATATATATTTTTTATTGATTATGTTATAGTTGTCCCAATTTTTCCCCATTTTCCTCCCTCTACTTGGTACTGCCATTCTCTCTGACATCCACCACCTTAGTTCATACCTGTGAATCATGCATGTATGTTCTTTGGCTACTCCATTTCATATACTGTTCTTAACATCACCCTGTCTATTCTGTAACTATCTATGTGACCTTCTTAATCCCTGCACCTTTTCCCTGATTCTCCCTCTTCCCCTCCTAATTGATAAACCTCCAAATGCTCTTCATATCTATGATTCTGTTTTTGTTCTGCTTGTCTGCTTATTTTGTTTTTAGATTCAATTGATAATTGTAAATTTATTGCCACTTAACATTCATATTTTTTATCTTCTTTCTCTTAAATAAGTACCTTTAACATTTTATATAATAATGGCTTCATGATGCTGAGCTTCTTTAGATGTACCTTGTCTGGAAAGCACTTTATCTGCCCTTCCAATCTAAATGATAGCTTTGCTAGATATAGTAATCTTGGATGTAGGTCCTTGTTTTTAATCACTTTGAATACTTCTTGTTAATCACTTCTAGCCTGCAAAGTTTCTTTTGAGAAATCAGTTGACAGTCTTATGAGAACTCCCCTGTAGGTAATTAACTAGTTTTCTCTTGTTGCTTTTAAGATTCTCTCCTTATCTTTATTTAACATTTGGGATTTTAATTATGATGTGTCTAGGAGAGGGTGGGCCTCTTTGGGTCCATCTTGTTTGGAATTCCCTATGATTTCTGGGCTCGTATATCTATTTCCTTCAGTGAATTAGGGAAGTTTTCTTTCATTAGTTTTTCAAATAAGCTTTCAATTTCTTGCCCGTCCTCTTCTCCTTCTGGAACCCCTACAATTTGAATGTTGGTACATTTGAAGTTGTCCCAAGGACTCCTTACCCTATGCTAATATTTTTTTCAGATTCTTTTCTCCTTTTGTTCTGATTGAATGTTTTTTTTTCATCCTTATGGTCCAAACCATTGATTTGATTCTCAGCTACACCCACTACACCTTTGATTTTCTATAAATTTTTCTTTATTGCACAGTGTAACCTTTACTTATGCCTCAGTTGTTTTTTTTTTTTTTATGATGTTGAAGTATCCAATAAGTTCCTTGTGTAGGCTTATAACCAGTGTTTTGAACTCTGCATCTGATAGACTGCTTATCTTCACTTTGTTTTGTTCTTTTCTGGAATTTTATTCTGTTCTTTCATTTGGGCCATATTTCTTTGTCTCTTCATTTTGTCAGCCTCCTTGTATTTGTTTCTATTTACTAGGTAGAGCTGCTCACTGTCTTAGTAGTATGGCCTATTATAGAAAAGCACACCTATAAGTTGGATGGCATGGAACCTTAGGTAATCAGCAGGGTGGAGCAACCCCTATGGATCAGTTTTGATGGAATCTCAGATATGGTGTCACCACGCTGTGGCTCTGTGTAGGGGAGGGTTCAGAAAAAGGACAATGGCCACTGCCTGGCCTCTGGAGTTTTGTCTGGGAGGAAGTTGTCCCCTAGAACTTGCCCTGATGCCAGACACTTCAATTTCTCCCCATATGCCACTTGTACCTTCCAGCTGCTGCCTTGGTGCTAGAGCCCAGAGTGAGTGAGTCCTTGTAAGTCCTATGTTTTCTGTGGGCCCTTTCAGAAGAGATGCCTGATAATCCCACAGTTTCTTCTGCTGCCCCAGCCACCACTGGCTTTTACAGCCAGAAGTTATGGGGACTTACCTTTCTGGCATTGGAGCCCTGGGCTGAGTGGTCTGGTGTGGGACTGGGATCCCTCAGTTCTGATGTATCCTTCCCAATTTTTATCCATCACACATGGTTGTGGGACACCTGTTCTGTGTCTCTGCCCTTTTTACCCATCTGGATGAATGTGACTTCTTTAATTCCTTAGTTGTCAGATTTCCATACAGCTTGATTTTCTGATGTTTCTTCATGATAGATGTTTTGTAGGTTAGTTTTAATTTTTGCTGGGTTATGCAAGAAGGTAAACTCTGTTTACCTACGGCTCCATCTTGACTGGAAGTCTCCTCATATTCTTCCTCATAATTTTGTGGGTTGGTTAGACTGAGCTGGGCAGTTCTTCTGCCCATGTGGTATCACCTGGGGTCACTTATATAAGAGGTGCTATGCCCCTTTGTCATATCACCGTCTGTGTGTGTGTGTGTGTGTGTGTGTGTGTGTGTGTGTTAGCTCCTTATAACTTTTTGGCCCTTTAAGCTGTTCCAAGATCATCTTGTATGTTTTCTGCCCCAGTCCTAGAATCAGTCATCTCTTCAAAGAGACCTAGTTCTTTTTGTTGGAGATTAGAAACCAATATCTGGGTACTAAATATTCTTGTTGCAACAGGGATGTCTCTTTTTTTAGGCTCTTTCAGCTGCCAGAGAACCAATTTTATTTAAATCATTGCAGCTCACTTGAAAAGTGTCCCCTCAAAATTCATGTACATTGGTCAGAAACCCCACATTGTGACCTTTTTTGAAAGTAGGTTGTTCAAAGGTGTAATAAAGATAAGAATTAAGGGTGATTGGATCAGGGAGCCCTAAATCCACACAAAATGACACACAGAGGCCCAGAGAAGAACACCATGAGAATAGACTAGCATTATGCTACTATTGCCAAGGAATGCCATCAGCTGGAAGAGGTAAGGAAGGGTTCTCCCCTGAAGTTTTTGGGGTGAACAGAGCTCTACAAACACCAAAGTAGAACACAGCTCTACAGATTTTGGACTTCTGAACTCCAAAACTTTGAGAGAATAAAATTTGTTCTTTTAACCCACCAAATTTGTAGTTACTTTATTATGACAACCTTTAGAAACTGACACAGACACTTTATAGGCAAAGAATGTATCTCTTTATGTCTTTCCCCAAGCCTGTATGCAGCAGGGAAATCCATGTTAGATGATTAAAGATGAGGAAGAACAGGCAACTTGTTGAAAGCAAGGATGCATATACTTATAGAATAGGAAAGGCTGGTTGGTACCATCTTTCCCTGAAGAGTTTGGGTTTCTAGGTTTTCCAAGACCAGATGAAGAGAATAATGAGAAATTATTATTGTGGTGGTATCTCTCTGTGCCTTCATACAGACACCACTGAGTTCTGACACTGGGTTGTGAGGGAGAGAGGAGAATAACATTTATTGAGTGTCTACCACATATTAGGCGCTTTACACAGTTATCTCATTTCATTCAAAACTGTAAAGCAAGCACTGTTATTATCCTGTTTTACAGATGAGGAAACTGAGAATTAGAGAAGTTAAGCAACTTGCCCAGAATTGTGAAGTTAAAATAAAAATGCAAGTTATCGCACCTTTAATTCTTATGGTGTTCTTCCACTATGCCATCTTGAATTTAAACATTTTTTGGTGCTAGCATGGCAATTATTCTATCTGAATTACTTTCTATGTTTTTTTTTTTCTCTAGGGATGCCACTGTCTTAACATTAGTTGATAAAATTTATCATCTTCTATTTTATAAAGACATATATTCATTACTGAGAAAATAAGCTGCAAAAGTTCTAGGCAAACATTTTTAAGCCTACCATCCAAAGATAATAAAAGTTCATAAATAGAAAAACGTGATTACACATTTTGATTTTTAATCTACTCTTTAAACATTTTTTCCCACTTAAAAAGCTCATATATGAGCTTATACATATGTTTGATGTATTTTTTTCCTTTCTTTTTTTATTTTCTTTTGCCACCATTTTGGTTTGGATTTTTATTTCCTTCTTTTAAAAATTAAAGTCAAGGAACATGTATAAAGGACACATGGACAAAGCCAAAGGTGGGTAGGATCGAGGATGGGAGGTGGGGATGGCTGGGGTGGGGAGGAGTAGTGGGGGAAATGGAGACAACTATACTTTAACAACAATAAAAAAATAAAAACGTGCACTATGAAAAAAAACAAATAAAATGTCTTAGACACTTATTAATGCCTTAAAAAAGTAAAGTATGTTTGATATAGAATATTGTTTTAGTTTCAGATGTACAAGGTAGTGACTCAACATTTATATACTTTACAATGTGATCACCATAGTAAGTCTAGTAAACATCTGTCACTATACCAAGTTATTATGCTGTTATTGATTATATTCCATATGCTGTACATTATATCCCTGTGATTTATTTATTTTATAACTGGACATTGGTAGCTCTTAATCCCCTTCACCTTTTTTACCCAATTCCCTTCTCCTGCCCCTCTGGCAAGTATGAGTTTTTTATTTATTGCCTTTTAAAGGACAATCTCAAAATGCCTTTTCTGATCACCCCATTGTCTTTCCTTGCCTAATTCCTTTCATGTGACTTTCTTGCTCAGTGTTGTACCTCTTAGACACATGGGATTATTTTCTCTTTATTAGATGTGCCATGTGCCCTTTCTTGTCAAAATCTTTGTTTCTGCTGTCTTTTTCACACAGGGAGAACGTTTTCTCCATCTCCTCTCATCAAACCTCTTTACCATTCAGCTTAAAAGGCCACCTTGTGCTTGAAATCTCCCCCTGGGTTTTCTAGCTCAATCACCTCTCTTCTTGCTTTGCACTTAAGTACTTACTCCAGAGGAGATATTATGTGTCCCAGATTAAAAGTTCCTTGAGGGTGGTACTCTGTTTTCATACTGTGTATCTACTGAGCAGTACTTCTGGGTCTTGTTCAATAAGTGCTGAATATATTAGATAGCCAGATAGCTAGCTGGAAGGATGGATAGACAGATAGACGATTAGATAGATAGATAGATAGATTATAGATAGATGATAGATGAAGTAGGACATTGATGATGAATACAAAATATACTAAATACTAAAATCTCCATTAAAAAAAACACAGTGATACTGTGACTCTGGACCTCACTGCATTTTCAAGGCTTGGGATAATTGAGTACTATAAAGAGAATCCAAGGTAAATTTTCTAGCAATTATTTCTACTTTTGGATTAGAAAGAATATGACTTGATTCTTCAGTTGGAATTACAAAGATCTGGATATTAGGACACAATAATACCCAGAGAAAGTGGGACAATAAAAACATTCATAGTGGTTTGAATGAAATTTATATTTATAGTGACTAAAAATGTAGCCCTATGAGATATTAAAAGGATATTATGTCACTTCAATTTGACCTTTGAAAAAGATTGGGGAGCAGCTGAAGAATTAAATAATAGAACAAACGAAATAGAAAATAACCACAATAGACTTGTCGTTCCAGGGAAAACTTGTACCCAGCATGGAGCTGCATCCAACCTCAATTCAGAGAGGCTTAAGGCTCCTATAGTGTTTCCCTCTTCAAAGCCCTGTGCAAACACGAATGAAGTTAATCTAATTAACTTATTAGCTTTTTAAGCTAGTGGTACCAATTAGTCACCTCATCAGACTCTGGCTCGGGTCTCATTCACAGTGCTTAGCTATAAAGGGGCTTTCATCAAAACCCCCAGGAGTGCAACTCATGGCATTTGCGTGTGTTTTCCAGAGAATGGCAAAAAGAACCATGTGGAGGGCAATTATGGAGAACCCTCTCTGGGAAAACCTTAGTCACAGGGACAATTCACATCACCTCTTTCTAGTAGAAAGAAAATTGCAGATTAGGTTTCATTCCTGGAAGTATGAACCTTTCACTTAACCTGAGTCTGGAGAGTCATGATAAATCTTAGACTTAAATTCCTGGATGCTCTTAGGGGACAGAAAGCCCCACCAGCAACAAGGAATCACAGAAGTCCTGGCAGTTTGGGTGGTATTTTTTTTTTTTTTTTTGATAGGAGGAGAAAAGGGGATTCAAGAAGAGTGCAATGAGAATAGTGATCGCAAAATACAGCCCTGAAGGAAGACTTCCAGAGAGACAATGGGTAAGGAATAAATAAAAAGAAAGTTATAAATTCATCTATTTGCTCTTCCCTGACCCTTGCTTTTACTCCTCTTCACTGCAACTACCCTGGGAAAGGCACAATACTTTGCCCTGTCACAATATTGAGAAAAATTGAAACAGGGAAGAAAGACCACCAGATGCTTTATTGTCTTAGACGTTTCCACATAATTAGCTGGGGATAAAGGGCCTCTGCATGGTTTCATTGCGTTGAATGAACTTGGATATTGCTACACAGTAGTGTGTTTTATGATTCATGCTCTGTTATCCTGTGGCTTTTTGAAAACTGCCAGCTACTTTATCACTGCCGGCCAAGCCTGGGCCCACCACTTAAAATGCAGCAATGCAAAGTTAACTGTGCGTGACAGATGTCCATGAAATTGTTTAACACACACATGCACGCTCACACGAAGCACAGCGCTGGCCCCAGCCTGCTCACAAGGCTTGCTGGCTCAACGTCCTTGTTAAACATAAATAAAAAGTAGAGGGCCAGGAAAGAAAGAAGTCAGGAAAAAAACAACCAAAAAAAGAGAGCACATTTTGGACTCTGGTTACATTGGATGCATTTAGAATTTTAGAAGGCCTTTGAAAAAGTTAGCAATAATGAAGTCATGGGAAAAGCAAAAGACTGGGGTGCTTGGAAATTAGGATAGGAAACCGGGTATTTAAGGACATCTTTTCTCTCTGAACTGACATCACCAAAGTGTTTATTCTCTCACTCCCTTTGGTCTTGACTCCTGTGTGCTGTGGAAAACAATTTTTTAGCCTGGCCCCTATTCTTTTTCATACCGTAACATCCAACGTGCTAACCCTCCCATCCTTTAAGTCCATGCATCTTATATTTTACTCCACTACACATTCCCCGTTTTATTCAATATTTTAGCTTTTGCAAAAAGAATGTTTTTTTATAGAAAGAAAGTATTTGCCCAGGAGGTCACACTCTTTATTGTACTTTTGAAGAACAATTTTTATATTGTAACATAGTGAGTTATAACATTTGATGTTGTCTGTTACCAGATTTGAAGCTCTTTAAGTACAGGGGCTGTGACTTACTCATCTCTGTATGTTGGAGCTCAATACAGTAGCTGACATAGTCGATGTTTCACCAAATCTATACAGAGTTGGATGGGATCTGAGTGTGGGCTTTGCCAGGGTTGGCGGGTGCAGCGCAGACTTCTAGTAGTTTCCTTCACTTTGGTTTTGTGTGTGTTACCTCTGGCAGTGAGATGCTCTAGTTCTTAGAAACCTGGATGTGTTACATTTCAGGAGTAGAAATCACTCAGGTGGGGTAAAGGATTCAAAGGGTCAGGAAGTTAATAAGGACTGAAGTGAGTTGGGGTAGAGAAAAGTTCTGAATTCCAAACATTCTGTCCCAGGGTGGTCTGTGAAGAGACATGCCATTTATAACAGTAGTGTGCTGTACTTATATGTTTTACCCTTTATTTCTGAATGCTTCAGTCACACTTACCCCACCTTGGGATGTGTCTTTGACTGCTGGAGTGGCTCTCACAAAATTCTAAAGAGTGGGTGCTAACCACCTTTGTGAGTGTCTGTTTCTCATTCATGTGGCTATTGGTAGAAGTGGGTGCTAAAAACTTCATGTTTAAATGTAATCTGGGGGCTACAGATTTGCATTTTTATGTTCTTTTATAATAATAGCTTATAACTCTCTCTAGAGGAGGGTCTCCAATGATGGAAATCTTAACACCAGCACGGGCCTCTGTATCAGTCCATTAGAGATGAGGAGATGAAAAGGAGAATTACCCAGTGGGCAGCCACCTCTTGTGTCTCTGAATGGGACTCTGCTCTGTCCTAAAACTCTTGGCATTCGCAATCAACCAACAACAACCAAAAAATAGAAATGGACAAGGGGATCTCTCTACTCATGGTGCTGAAATAGAAGCATAGGAAAATACAAGTATAGACATAATATACTTTAAAGAAACTACATTCAGAATCTCTAGAACTTTTGAAATAAAAAGCAAAGGACAAACTATAAAAATGATAGAATGTTAATGAAATTTTTATTGTGAGGATTTTAAGTTTTCCTTCTCCATTTTGCCTCTCTCTTTTCCCTTAACTTATGACATAAAGGAGAAAGGCAGGTTCCCCTCAGCTGTCAGGCTGCCAGCAGTCAGGTTCAATTCAGACAGTGGGGATCTGGGTGATAGGACTCATAACCCTAGCTCCCCTCCTTAGTGAAAGCTGGGTTTCAGCAAAGCTTTGCAATGCAGTTTTGTCTTTCGTGCTCTGGCAGGCTAATCCACAGTTTACAAAGAGCCTCTTGATAAGTTGGGTACTCCTGTACTCAAGAACCACAACACAAAAGGAGGGAGCTCATGGACATTTTCCCCCAAATCCAGGAGGTTAATTTTTGTGCTTTTATTGTCATGTTTTTACATTGTTATTGTTTATGGGAGGTTAATGTCTCAAAAAAGTGAATATGCTTCCTATAATGTTGCTCTTTTAATCTGGAGTAATTTGCCTTGTAAAGTACTTTCTAGTATGTTTTTAAGATTTTGTACAATGGTTTATTAATAATGATACATGACTAGACATACCTAGTCAGGAAAAAGAAAAAAATTCTGAAGTCTTTTTTTAATTTTCACATCTACCACCCACCCACCCCATGTAATATATTCCTTATCATTATTAAACGTATCATACCTTATGGTCCCTTAGAAAACTGTCTGCCGCTCTAAATAAACATAAAGTATCTTGCTAGTGACAATTAAATCTGGGGAGAGAAAGGGAGAAATGTGAGAGCCCCAGATGTGCCTATGTTTTTGTATATGTTGTGTGTGAAAATTATGTGAGGGTGTGACTGTGTGTATTGTGTGTAATGTGAGTGTTTTGTTTGTGTGTGGACTTTGTGTGTTTTTGTGGGGATTGTGTGTGGGTATGTGTGGCCTGGGGTGTGAGTGTGGGGACTCTGTGAGTGTGTGTACGAGTGTGTGCATGTGTGTGTGGACTGTGGGTGGCCTGCTCAACATTTTGGTGGATGTTTCATTCCCACCCCTTTTACTACGACCCTGGTCAGACCACTTTTATACCCGTGACAGCTTCATGAAGCACAAAACATGGAGCAATACATGGCATGAAATTGGCAACAAAGCCGAGCAAAAGGAGGAACAATTCTCTGGCAGGATGTGTTCACAATATGGCTGATTGGATCTGGAAGCAGATGCCAGCAGCGGGTATTGTCCTGGTGACTGAAAAGACATGACCCCTGAGAAACCAAAGACAAGGAGGCTCTCCTCCTGAACCAAGGGGGAGGGGAGAAGAGGTGAAACCAATGAATAAATCAGGCAGTGAAAACTGAGGAGAAAAGAAAATGCTAACGAGGACTTTTTATGGGGAAAAGGGGGCAGTTCAGTATGCAGTCGCTCCCGCTCTCCAGCTAGCTGAACACTTTCTCAGACAATGGTTTTTTAACAGATGGGAGACCCAGTGAAAGAAGCCAACTTTTCCGTAGTGGAGAATCCCTGTTTGTTTAGTCTGCTGCTGGGCAGGTGTCTGGAGAAAGGCAGACGATCCAGCAGGTTAAGTGCTTTGGTGCTGGTTTAATACATGGCAGCCAGGATGTCAGAAGCGATTGGTTTTAATGGGGGAGACTGGATTTCTTGAATGGTTTTTGAAATTCTAAGGAAGAAAAGAGACTGGAAGTTGCCTCCTGAAATGCCAGTTCTCCCCCTCTTTCCCCTCTGCTTGCTCCCTCACCTCTCTCACCAGTCCTGGAAGCCAAACACCCTGTTGAAGAGTTAGCTGTCCATCAAGAAAAGGATGCAGGAGGGATGGGAATAAGGCACAGCCTACATTCTCAACTCAAATGTTATGTTTCCAAACACTTTTTAAACATATAAGGGCAATTAAGTGGGTTTAAAAGTGGGATGGAATCACACTTTCATCAAACGGGTTTTCTGAATTTTTCAATGTGCTAGAGAAGGCTCTGTGTTGTCCAACAGATTCTGAAGCTGTTGCAGCTCGGTCACTGCCCCTAAAGTTCCTGTCTTGGCTTCAGCAGTGAACTTGCTGGACAATTGTGCAGGAGGAAAAGTGGGGCTGTGGGTTTGTTGATACACATCTCCAGCTCTTTGGCCTTGCTGTTACGGGCATTCTCAAGGTGAATGTGTTTTTTCAGAGAGAACACCTGCAGAACAAAAGGGGAAGGGTTATGCTTTGTAAAGAGGAAATGTTTAGAAGGTTCTCCCTCAGTACAGAATGTACATGGAACAGAGCCTGAAGGAATAAAGAAGCAAGGAACCTGGGGCTCTGCGTCCAGCTTTAATCAAATCAGGAAGAGTCACTAGTCTTGTCCAAGGGCAAGATGAAGGACCTAATGGGTGGTGGGGATTTTATTCCCTTTTATTTGTAAGATGTAAGATGTGAGTTAAACCTCCACTGCCTTAACCCTTACTACAAGATAATTCTCATAAAGCAGTATCTTATTCACCATTTTCAAGCACTTTACTCCTCACTTAACAAAAGCAATAAATATCACATGGGTCAGTATGTGCCTCACTCTGAGATGGGATTCACTAGAATTGGAAACTTATAATTCAGGTGGCTCTGGTTGCAGGCCTCCACCCACAAGGCAGTGCTTGGCTATTCATAAGACAAAGGCCACTTTGAAAAGATTGGTGAGAATAGTCACTGGATTAGGAATTGTAAAGGAACTAATGAATTTTCATTTTGTGTTAATAATAGACTTTAATATTTTGTTTCTGTGCAAGCTTCTGAAATTAATCTTGCTTTATAAGAATTAAAAACATGAAATAACTAATTTTTAATGTATGTGTACAATCAAATAAATGCTGGTTTGTGTTAAAGTCCAAAGTGCCAAAACATTAGTAGATACCAACATTTTCAGAAGAAAAAAAAGGGATAAACTTTATGAGAGATATTTGTCCTCATTAAATTAGCTTTTTTCCTCTGAGCAATACACACAGACACACACATACACACATACACATACACCTTTTGCATGAAGTTGTCACCTGGTTATTAATAGCTTTTAAATACGCTGAAAGTTTTTCATATAAAAATCAAATACCTCACTATCATTATTATCAAAGACATTTGGGGAGCATCTCCATGGGCAAAAAGCTGGGCTCGAAGAGTCACAAGACAGAGGCCCATTACAGGGATCTTTGACAGTCTGTCTCAATAAATACTGCATTGTTTCACTTTTTTTTTGCAATGGTTGTGTTATCACAAAAAGGCATGACTAAAGGTGGTTGAGGTACACACAAAGGACAAGAATATCAGGACATTTTGCTGCAATATTTTGTGCACCTCTAAATGCCATTCCTAAATAACAACAATGATGACAACAAAATTACAACTGTCATTCATTGGGAACATGCAGTGTCAAATCACTGTGCATGTGCTTTAAATGATCGTGAAATTCTCTCACTACTCTAGAATGTTGCTGCTTGAATTCTTATTTTATACATGGAGCCTGAGCTGAGAGAGTTTAAGAAAGTTTAGTCTTTTAATAAGTGGCAGAGCTTGGATTTAAAGCTCAGTCCTTTCTGACCTCAGAACCATACTCTTCACATTTTATCCTGCTGTGTATTTCTGCATGGTGTGCACAAAACATGTAAAATCACAGACAGGGTTCTAATTTAAAAACAAATTTTAGGAGGGTTCTGTGCTGAAATACAAAATGACTGAATCTTTATGCAATTTGTAAATTATGTGAACCATGGATAATGAGAGACAAAAACATGGATAACTGAGTATGGCAGTCCTGTTTTTAGACTGTTATCTATGCAAAAAATGATTTCAGAAGGTTGAAAATGTGTGCTTTTACTATCTCCTTTATCAACACAGCAATGGCATAGAAGTGTATTTTATTCTTTGGTTATTCTTTTAAAGACTACTCAAAACAACTTAGAGTCAAGGTTATTAGTGGTTGAAATGATTATTGAAATGCCAAAACTAAATGAATACTGAAATCCTCCAGGTAGGCCCTGTCATCAAGCACTAACCTGACTCTGCATTAATAAAAGGGTTTTCACTAGACATAGGAGGTTTCAGGGAGAACATGTCATTCTTATTAAGCTCCTCAGTCAATGGCCTCTCTGTGGTTTCTGTTCCTCATCTGACGTGCAGATTCAGTGTAAAAGTAATTCAACTTGAACAAAAAATTATTTTAGATTTCCATAAAGAAAACAGAAATGATTTCAAGATCCTACTTAATCAAAATCCAGTTTGAAAAAGAATTCCATTCTGTTACACAGTAGAGATGTGCACAAATGCTTCTATTGGTTCTTTGTAAGTACTTATCAAATATTTGTTGAAAAAATGAATGGACACACATGTTTCCATTAGTCAGGATGCCACTTGGAAGCATGAACCAGCTTCTTCTTATTTTGGTCTTAACCATCTGCCGCATACTACATGCTCAATAAGTATTTGTGGAATGAATGCATTTATTATCCCCATTTTACAGACAAGGAAACCAAGACAGAGAAACATGAAATAATTAGTTTTGTTTCATCACACTAGCAAGTGGTGGAGAGCCAGGATTAGAACCATGGTTTCAGAACACTAATTCTTTTCAAAAAGATTTTATTTATTTATTATTAGAGAGAGGGGATGGGAGGAAGAAAGAGAGGGAGAGAAACATTGGTGTGAGAGAGAAACATTGATTTGTTGCCTCTTCATGTTCCCTAGTCAGGGACCAAACCTGTTACCCAGGTATGTGCCTGACCAAGAATCAAACCATGACCCTTGTCTTTGAGGGACAACACCCAACCCACTGAGCTACACAGGTCAGGGCTCAGAGCACAAGTTCTTAACCATAGTGATAACAATGTCAGATTAAAGATGTCCACAAACTCCTTTGACATTTCTCTTATGTAAAGGTGTGATCTTTGTCCCTGTCTTCTTGAATCTGGATCACTTCTGTGACTCTCTGGGTCAATAAATAAAGAGGAGATAATATTGTGACAGTTTCTGGAGCGAGGATTTACAAGATTGGCTGCTTTTACATCCTGTCTCTTCAGGATACCTGAGCTACCACGTAAAAAGTCTGGCTGCCCTGAGACTACCATACTGGAAAATGTACACATGTGTCCAGCCTTCCAGCCATCCCCACTAACGCACTTAAGGGCCAGGTGAAGCCATCCAGTATAGCCATGCAGCCAGCTGAGTACCAGCAAGTGACCTCAATCAATGTACAACAGGGGAAAATTCCAGCTGAATCCTGGATGTCTGAATCATGAAATTGTGAGATACTAAAAACCAGTAACAATGATGATGATGACACCACGACCACCAGGGATAACATTGAAGCCACTAAGCGTTGGGATAGTTTGTTACATATAATAATAGGTAATTGGGAAGGAAGTATATAATTGAATGGAAAGGTATGGAAATCCACAGACCTCAAGATGGAAGAATACTTCTGTGAGGAAATAATGATGTATAGTTACTATTGTTGTTGGAAGTTATTTATTATAAAGTGCTTAGTCATATTGATGCCTTATCTTGCTTTCTTGACACAGAGGTAACACACAGTGAAGAAGAGTGATTATTCTGCTAATGGTGAAGCATATGAGTAAATTTAGAGTCATTTTGCTGATAATTTGGTTGTTTAAGTAGTAGAAGTTGTAGCAGAGAACTGATCCTTAATTTTAGGTTTCTAGATGGATGTCTAATGGTATCTCAGTTTACCTGCATTTTGTCTTCAAATTATAGAAATTCTATGGGATTACAACAGTTTTCTTTCTGAAGAAATATGAGTTTCATGGTCAATGATATTTGAAAATGATGAATTTTTAATTATACAATGATGAAAAATTAGAGCCACCACAATTTAAGATAATATACTTTATTGCCTTATGTTGGCCCAACTGGATTTAGAGAGTCCTAAAACCTACTTTCAATTTTTGATTCAGTCATTTATTGATGGTGTGAACCTAATCAGGAAGATTTATTTCTCAGTTTCCTGGAAATATAGGGCATCAGAGTTTTACCCTGTACTTCCCTTAGGGGTACTGTGAGATTATACTCAAGTCTGTATCAGTACTTTCTAAGAGAAGCTTCCACTTAACTGAGAAATCACTACTTCTCCCTGATCTTTTAATGACCACTTCCAGATTCTTATTCTTTAGGTAGCATGTCCTGAACCAGATATGACAGAGAATAGAAAAACGTGCCCATAGGAGATTTGTCTAGGGGTGGTGAACACACACACTAGTGTACACATTTAAAATCCTCATGAAAATACTTGCTTTTTTTATATGGAAATGTTTTCTATGTAATTTTGTATATTTTATTTTTAATTTAAGTATATACAGTCTAAAATTTATAAATAACCACCATATAAATATTCTTGCAATTTCCCTCATACCTTCTTTTTTTTTAAAAAAGATTTTATTTATTTATTTTTAGAGAGGGAAGGGAGGGAGAAAGAGAGAGAGAGAGAAATATCAATGTGTGGTTGCTGGGAGCCGTGGCCTGCAACCCAGGTATGTGGCCTGACTGGGAATCGAACCTGCGACATTTTGGTTCGCAGCCCGTGCTCAATCCACTGAGCTTTGCCAGCCAGGGCTTCCCTCATACCTTCTGTGTGGAAATTCTGATGGCAGGATGAAGGGAGTCTGCATTTTTAATCAGTAGGCCACTGACTTTTTTTATGGTTGATATAGAATTATAGTCTATTATCTATAGTTTTTTTGCAAATAATGCCTAGGAAAGGTTTTAGATGATTCAGGAGGTGATAATTTAGGTCCATGTATATTATTATTGTTAATTAATGATAATAAAAACAATCCAAAAATTGGCATAGGGAGAGGTGACATCATGTTTGATGGACCTTCTTGGACCCCATAGATTTGGGGATTTTGTTTAAGCAGTTTTCTTGACCACTTTCAAAATCTCTGAAGCTGAAGCCAAGATGGGTTATCACTGCTTTAATGTGTAGGTTGCCCCCACCCACACCACCTCTAATTATAAATTATATAATCTCAACTTCTACAGCCAGCATTTAATATATCTAACTTTATTGCTTTCTATTTTATGAAAATTAATTACAGCTCACATTCTGACACTGAAATTAAAGAGTAAGCACTAAATCTTGTACACAACAATAGGAAATTAAGAGAACATTCTTTATTATCAGAATAACGGGATGCTTGTTTTTCTTCTTTAAGGCACTAGGCAGTGAGATAAAATCAGATTTAAACATACATCACCCATCCTTAACTTGTACCATTTCAACATGAAATACAAAATACAATTATGATATTTTAATTAAAAAACTCCAACTCTTTTTGTTTTCTCTAGAGGGACATTTTTTTCTGATAGCACTGCAGGCTGTGGAACTTTGCCCTTGCAGGCTCTGCCTTACTAGGAAACCAGGAGATGTAGGAGGTAAAGCAACTAGTTTCTGCATCAGTAATGGACCAAATTCAGTGAATGCTATGAATGCATCTGAAAAAAACCAATTATGTTGAGAAAAGCGTCAGTATAAATGGCAAAGAGCTTGAAATGTATATGTGGTGTACACGGTAAATGTGTTTCTTGTGTTGGACTATCTTTGGCCACAGGTTTTTCAAAGTCAGCAGTCATACATAATATCTATCTTTATAAGCACTTTACAGTTTGTAAAGTATATTCAAACATATCAAGTTATCTTTTTAACATATCCAGCAACTGTGTTTACCTCACATAATATAGCTCAGGGGGTTACAAATATTTCCCCTTTTTCTTTTGTCATGAATTCATTAAAAATTATTATGATAAACTCCAATATATAAAACACATGAAAGTTGGAGTGAAAAGATAGAAAGGGCCTAACACCTGTTCACTTGATCTCCTGCAGGTTTTAGCTACAGCCTCTGAGGTACTTCTATGGCTAACCATGGAGAACAGTTTGAAAATCAATGTCATAATTGAAAGTGTTCAATAAATGTCCAAAAACACTTACTGAGTCCTCTCTGTGTATAACCACATAGTATTTGACAAATTTCTGTCATTTCTTTCCTCTGGTCCAGTTTTCTTCTAATGACAAATGTATGGCATGTCTTTGAAAGGCTCTGTCATAAGCATAACATTGGCAACTGTTCTTACTTTCCTAGAGATAACCAAAATGTGAGGTCAAAAATCTTCATCAGGTTTTCTTCCACCATTATGAAATACACTACACTAGGTATTTACATAATTGAGGGTAGTGAGTTTGTGTGTGTGTTGGAATTCACCAGTATTGCATCTTGGTTCTCATATGTTCAGAGGTATGGTGATACCTGCCAACCCAAATAAGTCAGTGCTATTATATTTTGTGAATCAAGTGGTGGTAACCACAAATTCTATTGTCATGTAGCTGATCATCCATGTGACCCTCACACTGGAAAAATATATTTTTCTGTAATGTTTTTGAGCTACAAAGATTTGAGTAATATTTTTCATCCACAGAAACATTCACTGACACACACCTGACATTTTGTATAAGTGGCATGAATCAAAGATTATGACTACAAACTGTCAAATGGTCCTAGTTCTGTCTCCCTGTTGAAATCTCAATTGTTATACTAGATACATGAGTCTATAGATTTAACTTGCATTTAAGTCAAGTATATTCATTTTTTCATTGAGTATCTACTATGTGTCAAGTGCTGTGCTAGCTGTGACAGTACAGCACTGAACAGAAGAGACACACACCATGTCCTCTGTGAGCTCACCATCCCGTGAACAAGCCAAATAAGTAAGTGAGAGTTACTTGTAGTTATATAAGGAATCCTTTGAAATAGTACAAGGTCCTATGTCAAGACATTTAATACAGTATTAGGAAGATTATCTAAAAGAAGTGGTGATTATAAGACAAAAATGGTAGATATTGAGAGGGAACTTTTGGAGTATCACATGGAGAGAACTGCTAAATCCTTTTCTCAAGAATCAGTGATAGAACTGACAAACCTTTCAAAAACAACTGTTTAAGGCCTCTAAAAATGGACTATAGGCATGCAACACATTTAGAAACATTTATTCAAGAAAAATTGGAATCTTGAGTAATAGTGAGATTTTTGCCCTTCATCTTTATTGGCATAGATGTTCTATAAGGTTAGGGCAAGGTGTAAAAACTACTTGATTGAATAAGGTGCATGCCCAAGGATGTTATTATAAACATTAGCAATCTTGGTGGTAAACAATCAGAAAAGGCCAGCTTCACAGCTAGCTCAGGGTTGGCGTAAGCAACAGACCAGCAAACTAGCTAGAAATTCATCAGGAGGAGCTGAGGAAATGAAGTAGCTACAAGAAACCTTGTGGTTTGGGAGGATGCATGCTTGTAAAAGGTGCATATGCACAAGAGAGACTAGAGATGGCCTTACTCTCTACGGGTCCCTGTCTCAAAGAGGGATCTAGAGCATGCTCAGAAGAGACATGAAGCCCTGGCTGGTGTAGCTCAGTGGATTGAGCATGGGCTGCGAACCAAAGTGTTGCAGGTTCAATTCCCAGTAAGGGTACATGCCTGGGTTGCAGGCCATGACCCCCAGCAACCCCACATTGATGTTTTTCTCTCTCTCTCTATCTCCCTCCCTTCCTTCTCTAAAAATAAATAAATAAAATCTAAAACCAAATTATATATATATATATAAAAAGAAGAGACATGAAAAGACCTAACAGAAAACAAAAGTAGGACAGCCTTATAAACTGCCTGGGCTTTGAAGGCATTCCCTAACCCACATACAACTCCATTAGCAATGGGTGAAATACTTACTGAGTCAAGGTGTTGATGCACAACTTTTGACCAATTGTTCACTGATGACTAAGCTATGCTGATTGACAGACAACTCTGTGAAAGACAGGTGTAAGTATAATAAAATAATGAAAAACAATAACAACAAATTCAACAGAGATAGTATCACCTGAATTCTTTAGGGAAGACAGTTTCCATAGTATTATTTAAGGTACTAAATAAACAATAACTACCTGGGAGGAATCAGAATCTGGGGTTGCTACAATATCTAAAATGCCTAATTTTCCACAAAAAATTATGCAATGTACACAGAAACAGAAAAAGCGTGACCTACACAGAAGGGGAAAAACACTACAAGTCAATAGAAACTGTCTCTGAGAGTATCTAGGTATTAGACTTAACACAGACCTCCAGTTAGTTATTGCAAATATGCTCAAAGAAGTAAAGGAAACTATTTCTAAAGAATTGCAGGAAGCACTTAAGAACTTTCTTGGCAAATCGCAAGTATACAATACAGTCTTATTAATTATAGCTAGTCACCATGCTAAACATTAGATCTCCAGAGCTTATTCATCTGATAGCTGAAAGTTTGTACCCTTTCACTAACTTCGCTCCATTTTCCTCATCCCCTAACTCCTGGTTAAAAAGAAAAAAGGTAACTATGTGAGATGATGAATATGTTAATTAATGTGATTGCATTAATCATTTCATAATGTCAGACCTTCACATTGTATAGCTTAAATACAATTTCCATTTCAATCTTTTTAAAAGTGCTCTCTCTTTGTTGCTATTCTTTAGTTGATGAGTTATTGTTGCCATGCTTTTTCATAATTCTTTTTTCTATGTTTATTCATATATAGTTGACAAATAAAATACAATTGTACAAAGTATGTTCTCTCATCCAACAGGATTAAATTAAGAATCAACAAGAGAAAGAAATTTTGGAAGTCTACAACTCTGTAGAAATTAAAAGAAAATATCAAAATAACTCATGGGTCAAAGAAGAAATCACAGAAGAAATGAGAAAATAATTTGAATTGGATGAAAATAAAAATTACAACATATTAAAATTTATGGGATGTAGCTAAAATACTATTCAGAACAAAATTCATAATTTTAAATATGTATATTAGCAAAGAAGAAAGATTGCAAATAAATAACCCAAATAACTAGAAAAGAAAGAGTTACCTAAATCCAAAACAAACTGAAGAAATAAAATATTTATTAAGGAAAAGGAAAATAAAAACAATAGAAAACATCAGTAAAACCAAAAGTTGATTCTTTTAAAAAAATTGTGAAAACTTTGTATAGACTGAGCAAGATAAAAGAGAGAATACTTAAAATGGATACATATTAATATTATCAAATGAATACATATTAATATAAAAATAGATACATATTAATATTACCAAAACTGACTCATAAAAATAGAAAATTTGAATAGATATTTAAAAAGAAATTACATTAAAAACATTACCATGAAGAAAGGTTCAGGCCTAGATGGCTTCACAGATGAACTTTATCCAATATATATAGAGCAAGTAGTAGCAATCCTTTACAAACTCTTTCAGAAAATAGTGCTGGAGGGAACAATTCCCAGCTTACACTTTGAAGTCAGAATTACTGTGGTATCAAAGCTAGACAAAGACATTACAAGGAAACCTGTCCTTCATGGATGTAGACATAAAAATTCTCAAGAAAATATTAGCAAACTAAATAAGTGACAAATATAACAGATCATACACCATGACCAAGTGGAATTTATTCCAGGAATGCAAGAAAAATTTCACATCCAAAAATTAATTTCTGTAATTCATATTACATATTAATAGAATAATCATATTACTCATCATATTAATAGGATAAAAGACAAAAGTTACACAATCATCTCAATAGGTGCAGAAAAAGAATTTGACAAAGTCAGACACCTATGCGTGATAAAGACTCTTAACAAACTAGCAATAGGAGGGAACTTCCTCAATCTGATAAAAGGCATCTGTAATAAGTCTATAACTAATATTATACTTAATGATGAAAGGCTGAGTGCTTTCTCCCTAAGATCAGGAACAAGACCAACATGTCGGTTCTCACCACTTCTATTCAAAATTATACTGGATATTCTGTCCAGTAAAGTTAGATAGTAAAAGTAAGTAAAAGGCATTTAGATTGGAAAGGAAGAAGTAAAACTGTCTTTATTCAAAACAAGATGATCCTATATGTTGAAGATCCTATGAATACACAGAGAAACTACCAGTCAGGTAGAGGTGGCCAATTGGGACAAGACAAACTGAAAGTTGTTACTTTCAAGCCCTTAATTATTTACTGTGACCTAGTAAGTGAGAGGCAAAACAAGGCAAGGCACTGGCTCTCAGTGTTCCATTTTGTGACCTCCATGGAGGTCAGATGGATGCAGATGGGGAAATCATCTCAAAAGGCTGCTACCTCATTATGGACCAATGGGCTGGTAAAAGGAAAAAGAAGGAGAGGAGAGGGATAGGAGTAGATAGGTACTATGTCAAAATGGGGCAAAGTGCCTCATCCCAGGACCCCCTAAAGATACCTCTTGATGGAGGTATCTTGGCTAGAATGCATATATGCATATGTACATGGCTGGACAAGATTGGGTGAAATGAGCCCTTGACTGCAAGATTGAGAAAACTGCAATGCACTGGCTATGCACCAAGTCTGGTATGGAACAGGAAACTTTCCCTTTCATGAGTCGTGGCAGAGAAAGTCTTGTTATTGCTATGGTCATGCCTAAAGGTACACATGTAGGATATTGGCCTGGAGCTAGACTCCTTGGAAACTACTACAGCTAATAAATGGGTTCGGCAAGGTTATTGGATACATGTTAATATACAAAACTCAACTGTATTTCTATGTAGTAGCAAAGAACCCACTAAAAATGGAATTAAAGAAATAATTACATTAAAAATGGCACCAAGAGAATAAAATACTTAGGGATAAATTTAATATAAAAAGTGAAAAATGTATAAAACATGGTTGTGAAAAATTTAGAAAGATCTAAATAAATGATGAGATATGCCACGTTCATAGATTGGAAGACTCAAAACTGTTAAGATAGCAATTCACCTTCCTACACATCCCCTCAAATTGACTTATAAATTCAGTACAATACCTATCAAAATTCTACTCAGACTTTTTTCAGAAATTGACAACCTAGTCCTAAAATTCATATAGAAATAAAAAGGCACAGAATAACTAAAATGATTTTGAAAAACTAATAAAGTTGGAGGAGTTATACTTGCTGATTTTAAAACTTACTATAAAGTTCAGCAATCAAAATAGTCTGGCACTGGCATATACACAGACCTACCAATGGAGCAGATTTGAGCATCTAGAAATAAACCCCCACATTTCATGATCAATTCATTTTTACAAAGGTAACAAGTTGATTAAGTCAGGGAAAGGATAGTCTTTCAACAAATGATTATGAACCAATTGGACTTCTAAGTGCAAAAAAAATGAATTTAGAATCTTACCTCATACCTTACAAAAGCATTTCAACTCAAACTGGATGATAGACCTAAATGTTGTAAAAATCCTATAAAACTTTTATAGTATTTTTGGAAACACAGGAGAATATCTTTGTGATCTTGGGTTAGGCAAAGAGTTTTCAGGTGTAACAACAAAATATAATTTATAAAAGAAAAATATTGATACATTAGACTTCACCACAATTAAAACCTTTTGCACTTCTAAAATTAACTGTTAAAATGCAAAGACAAGGAAAACATTTTAACAAAGCATATGTTTCGTAAAATACACTCTACCCAGAGCATATAAATTAACAACTCAATAATCAGGTGACAAAAAGTAAAATGAAATGAACCTAAATATTCAAATATATATTTCATTAAAGAAGATTTGTAAATGGCTTATAAGCACATGAAAAGATGTTCAACATCAATAGTTACAGAAACGCAAATTAAAATTATTATAAGATACTACTTTATATCTACTAGAATCACTAAAAGCAAAGAGACAATGTTAAGTGATAGTGAGGATGTGGAGAAATGACATTCTTTCACATTGCTGGTGAGAGTACCTGATGGTACAGCCACTTTGGAAAAACAGTTGGACAGTTTCTTGAAAAGTTAAGCATAATTTTATCATACAACTCACAATTTTACTCTTAGGTATCTAACCCAAGAGAAATGAAAACATATCTATACAAACACTTTTGCATGAATATTCATAGCAGCATTGATTATAATAGTCTATTTGAAAAAATCCAAATGTCCAACAACTGGTGAATACATGAGTAAAAGTGGTACATACAATGAATATTTCATTTATTAATATGAAGAAACCAACTATTGATATATGTTACAACATAGATAAGCTTCAAAAATATTATGCTGAATGAAAGAAGTCAGACACACAATATCTGCCCAGAAAAGGCAGAGACAGAAAGCAAATTGTTGGTTTTCTGGGGCTGGGAGTGACAATGAGGATTACCTGCAAACTGGCAGAAGGCATCTTTTTGAGGTAATCAAAATGTTCTAAAGTGGAATTTTAGTGATAGTTGCACAATTCTATAAATTCACTAAAAATCATTGAATTATATATGTAGAAGAAATAGAAAAGGTTAGGTGAAGATATAGAAGGGAGAAGAATGGATAGCAAAAGAGAACAGCATGCACAAAGGGGAAGAAAACATGCTTTGATGAGTTCTTGAGATTTACCCTTTAAAAGTATTTGTTCTGCCCCAAATAAATAATCTGAAAGAATTAATAGGTAAGAAAAGGGTTTTTTTTTAAATTTAGTAAACATTTCTCATGATCTTTTTATACTCTTCATAGACTGTATTTGTACCCTTATGTTCAGCTTAAACTTTCTATTGGTTCTGAATCCATAAATACATAATAACAGATATCTTTTTGGGAAGATATCAATATGATGAGTTTGAAGCAGTAAAAGAAATTCAATATTGGTGATGCTTAAAGTGCAGAAGAGACTGAAAAAAGTAGAATAGGCTAGTCATGGACTTTGTAAGCCTAGTTATGAAGAAAGGATCTTATCCTAATAACTACCAAAATCCTTCAATGGGTGTATATAGTTTGATTTTACAGTATAACAGAGAAATAACATGACTATAATTATATAAGTAAATGTGTTAAAAACAATTAAATCTAAGAGTTTGAGCTCCAGATTTATTGTGATTTTCAACTTTGGAAAAGAAAAAAACTCATTTCTTTTCATTGAGCATGAACACAAGAATTCAAAAAAAGTGGAATTAAAACTATAAGTTTCAGTTCACATTTTGTTATTAAAGAGAACTCTGGTCTCTATTGGTTTAGCTGTTGACTACTGAGACAAAGCATAATTTTCATAAGAAGTGAGGTTAAACTGTGCTGGGCGAAAAAATTGAAACCCAAATTTCAAAAAAGAATATTTTAAAGAATGGCCCAATTGAAAATACCTCCTTGTTCAACATTGATAATAGTGACTAATAACTTTTCCAAAGAATTATATATATATCTTTATAATTTTATATATATATTATATGCAGCATGTAATTACAAAGAAATCAAGTCAGAGCATTTGTCACATGAAAACCTAGTTGAATTTGGATTCAGGGTATTGGGTTTTAATTGTTTGGTTCTTAAAGACTTAAAACTCTAGCATCTATAGATCTTTTAAAAAATTAACTTTCACTTCCGGCCAAGAGGGAGGCATAGGTAGAACATTGTGTTTCCTTGCACAATAAAAAAAAAGACAACAACAAATTTAAAGACAAAAAACAGCCAGAACTGCCAGAAAATCGAACTGTATGGAAGTCTGACAACCAAGGAGTTAAAGAAGAAACATTCATTCAGGCTAGTAAGAGGGGTGGAGACAAGCAGCTGGAGCAGAGAGGACTCACAGTAAGGTGGCAGCTGGAGGATTGGGATAGGTATTGGTGGCTGGCAAAATGGGTGGTCCCACATTTGTGTGTGGGTAAACTGGGAGGAACAACTGGGGAATGAGAGCACACAACCCAAGGTTCCAGTGCAGGGAAATAAAGCCTTAAAAATTCTGATTGAAAACATCTGTGTCAGTTGTAGTGTTGGAAAAAACTCTCAGCTTCACAGGAGAGTTCACTGGAGAGACCCACAGTGTCCTAGAATGTACACAAACCCAGCCTCCTGGGAAATCAGCACCAAAAGGGCCCAATTTGCTTGTGGGTAGTGCGAGAAGTGACTGAAAGCTGGCTGAGAGCCAGGCAATCTGCATTGTTTCCTCTCAGACCCTTCCACCACAGACAGTGCCACAACTTAGTGAATGTAGGTTGCCCCGCCCTCGTGAATACCTAAGGTTCTGCTCTTTGCTATGCAACAGGCATACCAAGACAAAAAAATGGCCTAAGTGAAAGAACAGATCAAAGCTCCAGAAGAAATACAAATAAGCAAGGAAGAGATAGCCAACTTATCAGATACACAGTTCAAAACATTGGTTATCAAGATACCCACAGAAATGGTTGAGTATGGTTGTAAAATAGAAGAAGAATTGAAGGCTGTGCAAAGTGAATTTAAGAAAAATGTACAGGGAACCAACAGTGACAGGAAGGAAACCAGGACTCAAATCAATGATCTGGAGCAGAAGGAAGAAATAAACATTCAACCAGAACAGAATGAAGAAATAAGAATTCAAAAAAAAAGTGAGGAGAGTCTTAGGAATCTCTGCGACAACTTTAAATGTTCCAAAATTCAAATTATAGGGGTGCCAGAAGGAAAAGAAGAAGAGCAAGAAATTGAAAACTTATTTGAAAACAATGGAGAACTTCCCTAATCTGGCAAAGAAAATAGACTTCCAGGAAGTCCAGGAAGCCCAGAGAGTCCCAAAGAAGTTGGACCCAATGACTAACGCACCAAGGCACATCATAATCATATAACCCAAGATTAAGGATAAAGAGAGGATCTTAAAAGCAGCAAGAGAAAAGGAGACAATTACCTACAAAGGAGTTCCCATAAGACTGTCAGCTGATTTCTCAAAAGAGACCTTACAGGCAAGACAGGGCTGGGAAGAAGAAGTATTCCACGTCATGAAAGGCAAGGACCTACATCCAAGATTACTGTATTCAGCAAAGCTATTACTTAGAATGGAAGGGCAGATAAAGTGCTTTCCAGTTATGGTCAAGTAAAAGAGTTCATCATCATCTAGCCCTTATTATATGAAATGTTAAAGGGACTTATCTAAGAAAAAGAAAACTGTGGACAGTAAAATGACAATAAACTCACAACTATCAACAACTGAACCTAAAAAAACAAAAACTAAAACAAACTAAGTGAACAACTGGAACAGGAATAGAATCACAGAAATGGAGACCACATGCAGGGTTATCAGTGGGAAGGGGAGTGGGGAGAATGGGGAAAGGGTACAGGGAATAAGAAGCATAAATGCTAGGTACAAAATAGACAGGGGGAGGTTAAGAATGATATAGGAAATGTAGAAGCTGAAGAACTTATATATATGAGCCATGGACATGTACTAAGTGGGTGAATGCAGGGGGAGGGGAGTTGCAGGGCAGAGAGGAATAAGGGCGGGGGATGGGACTACTGTAATAGCATAATGAATACAATATATTACAAAAATTAACTTTCAATACCTAGTTTTACACTCATTATAAATTTTTTAGTGTAAATTTTATTTCAATAATTTAAAAGAAAGGAAAATGGACAGCATACCCAAATTCTTGAAAAAGAGAAGCTTTATATAAAGATACGAATCCTGACATGAAGACATAAAATTTATTATTCTTCCCACCCCACCCCATCAAAACCTGCCACCCTGTAAACCACTACTGTTACCTGACTGGTGGTTGTCAGATTTCCCCTAAGTCAACTTTCATTTGCAACCCCATCTTGGCTTTTCCCTCACCTATGATCCCTTGTCTCTCTAGAGTAAAGGCAACCAGGCTGAAGAAAAGCAACAGGGTGATTGTGTGATGGGGCCCAGTGGTTCTCAGACACTGGGTTAAGAGGCCACCAAATTGATTTCACTTGAGAGCAAATTCAGATCTGAACCCAGTTTTTCAGAGGTGAAAGAGATCTATTGATTTTCGTCACAGTCAGTTTAAAACTGAAATGATCGCCATTTTAACTGTGTCAGACTTAACAGATCTACTGGAAATGAGTATCATTGCCACTGGAGGTGGTTTTCCTTTTGACTCACTTCTACACTGTACATTTTAGATAGAAAATAAAGTAATAAGACAGTGAAAAAGAGCTAGTAAATTCTGTGGTAAATTCTGTTATTTACCTCTCCAGGCAAATGAAGCAGGCCAGGGATAAGAACAGTAAGTTTACAGAAATGTCTATAATCCTTGAGTCTAAACAAGCCACCCAAACCACAAGTAAACCAGTTTTTGAGACTGAAATAATTTCTGTAAACACTTCCATAGCTTTAGTTGTAGAAGGTTTCTGCAAAGAAAGAGCCTTCCCCGGGTGTACGGATGTGGCAACTCTGAGTTGTATGTTTTAGGTTGTTTCTTTGCAGAATTTAGCTTGGAGTTCAATACTGAACTTTAAATAATCATGCCAATTGAATATACATACATTTCTTAAAACTATAAATAATATTATGATGTTTTTGATCAACACAAAGTTTATTCATTTCTATTTTAGTCTTTCTTCCTAGGAAATGTCTGGGTGAAAAAGACTTGATATCTCTTTAACTGGTTGGTGTTCAACATCAGCCATTCTTAGACTAACTACTTGAGAAATTTGGGGGGGTTGTTTGCTGGAGATTTTCATTTTCATAAAGTCAAACTTTACCAGAAGAAAATATTTAAATATTCATTACCTTGATTTTTGACAGTAAACAAATGGAATTAACTATTTTTCTAAAAATGTTGAGCCTTATTTCCCTGAATGTTCCAGTGCTAAGCCATTTCACCAGCTTTCAACACACATTTTATCCAAGAGATGAATCTGTTCTGTCAGTTACAAATAGGTGATTTTTTTGGTGCTGTATGCTATGCTTTCTACTCATCCTCTACTCTCTTCCTTAAAATTATTGTCATCATTATCATAATTATTACTTCATCACCCTACACTTTTGAGATTCTACTTCATAAAAGATATTTGTATAATTGTATGTGGAGATGTGTGTGTTTGTGTTTGCATGTATGTGATACATTAACATAGGTATACAATACTGCCACCATGGTGATCACTACATGAGTGGTGGTTGCTGCAGTGGTGGGCAAAGGGAAAGGAAATGAAATCTATTACAGTCCTTTCATTCATCAGACTCTGTTAGGTGATTTATTTGTGATATCTCAATCCTTACAACAAAAATATGAGGTACATATTATTCTTCTCATTTTACTGATGAAGAAATGAAAATTCAAAGAGGCGAAGTAACTAGTTTAAGGTGAAATAGCTAGTAAATGGATTTGCCAGAAAGTCTTTTAGATTAGTAAGTAAATCTCCATTCTTCCTCAAAACTGTGATGCTCCTATGTATACCTGTAAGGCAGTTTGAATACAGATAACAGTTCAGTCCTGACACTAAAGGACATATCACCTGGTAGGGTAAAGATGCTTACAAATGAGCATTGCTTCATGTTACAGTGGCTGTATCACAACAGTGTATATATATAGCTGGTTGTGGTTGAGAGCTCTGGAGAAAGTCTACAGTTGATGTTTTTCCAACTAAAAGTTATAGTTTGAACTGCATTATAAACAGATCTGTTATAGAAATTATATAAATTAATACAGAGCTAACAGCTAAAGCTATCCAGAAGTTAAAAAATTATTACCAGGAGTAAATTAACAATCATTAAAAATGTCAAAGCCCATCTAAAATTCTTTACCAACAACTTAAAAGCATTTCTTGATCATTTAAACTGTATAATATATCTATTCCCTTATGTACTACTTTCAGTTTATGGTTAGATTCTAATTACTCTGAGGAGGTAATAACCTTTTGGAGTAATTTTTTCTATATGACTAGAGTGAAGAGGGGAATGTTCAAAGCAGATTTCACAGACAATTATCAAGCAAGGTAGGTGTGCAAAACCACATATTAAAACCAGGTGGGTAGAAGTCTAAGGTGCCGTGGCATGGAGAAAGATTTCAGGGAAGTTCATTTAGTTCTTCCTTGGATAAAAGTCAAGGTGGAAATTATGAGGCTTGCAATTTCAAAATAAAATAAGTAAAATTATATGAAGTCTATTATACTAGGCTGAGGTTCCTCAGCCTGGCCATGCATTAGTATCACTGTGAGAATGTTAACATATCCGGAATATCACTGAACTCTACTCATTTGGGATTTTGAAATCAGTGTGTTTTAAAAAAATCTCTCCTTCCCCAAAACATATCCAGAGAAAAAAGATGAAAGAAATAAAAGAAGTAGGAGGAAAATAATAAATCAAAGAGGGTGAAATATGAACAGCCAGTAAAGCTAGGTAAAGGGTTGCAGTGCTGTGATGGAGTTGGTGTGAACTAGCTCCTGATTCTGTGCATCTCTTCCCAACTCCATGTCAATGACTTCAAATTGGTAGCTTGAATTTGTCCATAAAGGTAGTATTTATACCAAAATACTACCAAAATGTGTTGCAATCATAAATTGCAACACATCAGGGCTCTATTTTTTTAATGGCATTTTCATCAACACACCATTGAATATATGGGTACTATTCGTAAAAATTACACCTACTCTAAAACCAAAATGAAAAGACCCCAAACACTCTTCTAATGATGCTATTGTAGCCTGCTGGGCATAATTATAAAAATTGAGATTTGGGAAGAATTTCACTTGATAGTAAGCTTCCTGAGAACAAGGACCATGTCTCCCTATATCTTGACCCAGATATATACCCCACATAGATATCATGTAGTCTGGTGCCAGGTATATGGTGGACAATAAATATTTTTTGAATAAATAAGTGAAGCTCTCATATTAAACACTTTATTCTACCCATGTGTTACCTCAATTTGGGATGGGATGCAGAGACCAGGAAATAGAAGATGAAAATGCATAGTTAATATTCTGTACAAACTTTCATTAGCTCTTGGGGAGAAGGTATTTAGCAACTGGAAAGCATAAGAACCAAAATTAATCCCATCTTAACCTCAGAAAAATGCATAAGGGAAGGAAATTCACATTACTGATTACACACTGCTACCTGACAGATAGAAATGAGATAATAAGTAGATATTGACTTCTGTTGAGGTGAACATCAAGATCTATTGACCTGAGAGGTAAATATTGACTGAGGTGAAGTCAAGGTCAATATTTGCCTCAAAGAACAAGAAATCTTAATGCTCACCAATATATAAAGGTTATATGTGAATTTTTACATACATTTTCCAGGCATAGCATCATGAAAGCAATCTTTCCTCAAGGAATTCACAAAAGTATGTTTTAAACAGGAATGTCCAACCTGTGGCCCATGGGCTGCAAGCAGCTCAGGATTGGCTATGAATTCAGCCTGACACAAAATCACAAATTTACTTAAAACATTATGAGATATTGGGGAGGGATGAATGAGTGGGCTGGAATGGGAGTGAATGGCAGAAAACTGTATTTGAACAATGATTAAAATAAAAAATAAATAAAAAATTATGAGAATATGATAAAAGTAAAAGGCAAAAGCTATAAATTCATTTATAGTATAAACATAGGTATACAAAATATCACCCACAGAATAAATAAAATTGTTAAGTATAGTTGTGTTTAGATGGTAGAATTATGTTCACATATGAAATAATAGACATCCAGCCAAGGTGGAAGCATAGGTAGATATACTTTGCCACCTTGAACAACCTAAAAAAAGAACAACAACAAATTTAAAAACAAAAAATTACCAGAACATATAGAAAATTGAATGGCATGGAAGCCCAACAACCAAGGACTTCAAGAAGAAATATTCATCCACACTGGTAGGAGGGGCACAGATGGGCAGCCAGGGTAGAGAGGACTCCTGGCAAAACAGTGGCTGCAGGGCCAGGATGGCAAGGCGGCAGATGGGGGACCAGGTGGTCCCACATTTGCATGCAGAATAAAAGGAAGGAGCAACTGGGGAGTGAGGTAGACTGCAAAACCCAGGGTTTCAACATAGAGAAATAAAGCCTCAGAATCTCTGACTGTAAAAATCTATGGAGGTTGAGGCGCCGGGAGAAATTCCTCGCCTCACAGGAGAGTTCATTGGAGAGACCCACAGGGTCCTAGAATGTACACAAACCCACCCACATGGGAATCAGCACCAGAAGGGCCCAAGTTGCTGGTGGGTAGCAGCAGAAGTGACTGAAAGCTGTCAGAGAGCTGAGCAAACGGCATTGTTCCCTCTCTGACCCCTCCCCAACAAAACAAAACAAAACCAAAAAAAAAAACCATTATGAGATATTTTGATCATGTGTCACAATTTTTAATGCGTGGTTTAAGACAACTCTTCTTCTTCCAGCATGGTCCAGATATGCCAAAAGGTTGGAAACCCTTGTTTTAAAAGTTTAAGTTCTATCAAATGATAACATGAAGGAATAAGAATTTCCACTTCCTTCTCTATTGTTGACTTTTGCTGAGCTATTAGCTAAGAAGATTTAATATGATCTGCTTTTGGTACAGCAAAGGTTAATGAGAATTTAATAGAACTCAAGCCATTCCTTAGTAAGGCACAAAGAACATCTTAAGGAATCATCATAGTTACCAGTGACATTTGCCACAGCTATTATTGCTAAGTGTGAGTTAAAATCTTTCTTTCTGGGTTTGTAGTCAAGATGGCAGCACAAGTAAATGTGGTAGTTGGCATCCTCTAATAATCATATCATAATTACAACTAAAGTACAGAACAAGCATCATTCAGAACAACATGATATTTAGCAAAATGAAGGTCCAACAACTAAGGGTATAAAGAAGAAGCCACATCAAGACTGGTAGGAAGAGCAGAAATGAGGAATAAACTGTCCCCATATCCATGTGGTGGATAAAAATTGGGAGGGTTTTCTCAGCTTTGGAGGTCCCCTCTGAAGGAACAAGGGCTCCCAGCCCCACACTCCAAGCCCACGGTTTCAGTGCAAGGAAGAAAAGTCCCTATAACTTCTGGCTGTAAAAGTCAGTGAGGATTGTGGTTCAGGGAGATAGAGGGCTACTGGTGTCCTGGGCAGTTCTTCTTAAAAGACTCATGCAAGGACCTACTTCAATTCACTTACTCTGACTTCTAGCACAAGGGTGGCAGCTAGAAAGGAACCAGGCACATACTGAACTGAACTCTCTGGCATGAAGACAAGAGCTGAAAGGGACAAATTTCTTCCAGACAGAAATGCTGGCAAAGGTCAATGTTCCCTTTCTGAGCCCATAGAACTGTCAGGCAGGCATTATATCTGAGTCTTCATCTACCTGGCTAACACTGTTCACCCCACCTTGGTGATTCCCTAAGACCACACCCCAACCAACTTGCAGGCCCACCCAACCTGTTTCTAGTGGTGTTTCCATACAAATGGCCTGTTTTGCCTCTTGTATCAGACTTTCCTAAAATCTCTCAAACAAGCAGCATATGGCCTCAACAAGCCCTGTACCTCTTACTAAGTGGCTCCAGGTCCAGCACTAGCAGCATTGTCCTTGGTTTGGTTTGTAGCTTGGCCTCTCCTGGGCACCTCAAGCCTAGAATAGGTAGCAGCCATCTGCAGATTGCTTTGTAGCTCATGTTAGGTAGCCCTGGGCATAACATAGGTGATAACTAACTTTGGCCTGAACTTCATGGGAGGCACCAGAGACAGCCCACCCAGTGGACAGCTTCAGATCACATTGAAGCACCACCCACTCTCCTCCACAAGTAACACATTCATGGGATAGACTCAGCAGATACCAGAACCCTGCTGAAGTAAATCCTGCTCTATGAGATGGGCCTCTGCACAGTGGATCCTCATTGAGGTCACAGGCAGTGTTTGCAGCTGATCAACCCTCCTACTGAGGTGCCAACAGCAAGAGGGTATATATAGCTCACATGGACTAGTAGTCGGGGGTGCACTCGAAATGCCCAGCTTGGGTGAACAAGGAAGTTGAGCCACTGGACCCATCAGTACACCTCTACATTAGGCCATTCTACCAGGCCCAGAAGACATAGCACCTCTACCTAATATGTAGACACAAATACAGAAAGGCTGTCAAAATGAGGTGACAAAGAAACATGGACCAAATGAAAGAACACAATGGAACTCCAAAACAAAAACAACAACAAAAAACATAAATTAAACAAAATGGACACAAGCAATCTACTAGATGCCAAGTTCAAAACACTGATTATAAGGAGGCTCAATAAACTTAAGGGAAAAGTAGATGAACTTAGAACTTCAACAGTGTCTAAAGGGACATGGGAATTATATAAAAGAACCATTCAGAAATGAAGCATAGACTAACTGAAATGAAGAATAATTTACAGGGAATCAACAGTACAGTGATGAAGCTGAGGGTCAAAACAGTTATTTGTAAAATAAGGTAACAAAAAACATCCACTCAGAACACCAATAAGAAAAAAAGAACCCAACAAAAAATGAGGATAATGTAAGGAGCCTCTGGGACAACTCCAAGTGTACCAACATTTGCATCATGGGGGTGCTGGAAGGAGGAGAGAGAGAACAAGACATTGAAAACATATTTGACACCTGGATGGTGTAACTCAGTGGATTGAGTGCCAACCTTCGAACCAAAGAATCACAGTTTGATTCCCAGTCTAGGGCACATGCCCGGATTGTGGGCCAGGTTCCTACTAGGGGGCACATGAGGGGTAACCACACATTAATGTTTCTCTCCCTCTCTTTCTCCTTGATACAAACAAACAAATAATTAAATAAGTAAATAAATAAATTTTTTTTTTAAGAAAATCTATTTGACAAAAATAATGCAAGGAAACTTCCCTAACCTGGTGAAGGAAATTGACATACAAGTTTGGGAAGCACAGAGAGTCTCAAACAAGATGAACCCAAAGAGGCTCACTCCAAGACACATCATAATAAAATACAAAAAGTTGAAAACAAAGTGAGAATCTTAAAAGCAGCAAGAGAAAAGCAGTTAGTTCTGTACAAGAGAAGCCCCATAAAACTGTCAGCTGATTTCTCAACAGGAACTTTGCAGGCCAGAAGGGATTGCAAAAAATATTCAAAGTAATGAGAAGCAAGGACCTATAATTACGTTTATTCTACCCAACAAAACTATCATTTAGAATCAAAGGACATATAAAGAGCTTCCCAGAAAAGAAAAGGCTAAAGGAGTTTATCACCACCAAATCAGTATTACATGAAATATTAAAGGGCCTTTTTAAGAAGGAGAAAATAAAGATTAAAAATATAAACAATAAAATGACAATAAATACATATAAATCAACAATTGACTCTAAAAAACATAATAAATGAACAGGCAGAACAGAAATGGATTCATAGATTCCAAGAACATTTTGATGGTTCCCAGAATGGAGGAGGGTTGGGAGGATGGGTGAAAAAAAGTAAAAGGATTAAAAAGTTCAAATTGGTAATCACCAAATAGTCATGGAGGTATAAAAGTACAACATAGGAAATATAGTCAATAGTATTCTAATAACTATATATTGTGTGAGATGGGTACAAGATTTATTGGAATGATCACTTAGTTATATAATGTCTAAACACTGGGGTGTAAACCTGAAATTAATGTAATATTGCATGTTAACTATAATTGAAAAATAACATTTTTTTAAAAGAAAAAAATCCATGAGCTTGTAAGACCTGCCAGTTGTCATTGGTTTCCACTGAGTTCTTAAAATTGAATCCAGATCTTTTAGTCCATTTTGGGAAACACTTCAGCCCTCTCTTCCTGACCAAACAATGACCAAATGCAACAACAGAGGAGGGAATCTTAGAGGAGAATGATCCCTGGGAACTTTGTAAGCAGGGTCAACCTTATTGTGGCAAGAGAAAACTTGAAATCAGAACAGTGAGCCTCACCCAGTGGTGAGGATTTCACAACTATGCTCTGACATTCTCCTGTGCAGAGGAGGAGGTATGGCATGGACACTTTAACTCTCTATATTTGCTGTACTATCCCATACAGGTCCAGGCTACAATCAACCCCTTCCTTTCCCCAAAGGTACTGTACAGATATTATAACTTCCTGTGTACACTATGAGTAGAGCAGTTAGAGAACACTATTTTCTAGAACCCAGCCCTAATAATGGCTTTCTCTGGTGGCCTGGCACTGGTTGCTGTGAGAGACAAAACACTATGCAGCGTTCTGTGTAGTCAGTCATGGTCCAGAGGACACTGACGATCAGAGGCAGAGCTGTGTTACCTGTGGAGCCAGGGAGGGCTTGCTGCCTGCCACCAAAAATGTCTTCCCTGCTATTCCTGGAGCAACTGTGTGATGTCCTACTGGTGGTGTCTGAAACTTTGAGACAGGTGTCTTAGGGTTTTCCTGGGAGATTTCGCTCTGTGCTGCTCTTGTGGTTTTTATAGTTAAAAGCCAACACACTTTAAGAAGAAAAAAGAGATGGCCAGAAAGTGTTCTAACTGTAATGAAGTCTATGGAAAAGTCTGGAAGAGTAGGCTGATTATACAAATTTATGAAGAAGCCCTCAAGACACCTGTGGTCATGGCCAGTGCTCCCCAGTTACAAACTGTGCTTGACGGCACTCAATAAAAACCTGAACACATTGTCACTTGACAGGGAAAACTTCCTGGAAAAAGGACAGGAAAGTGAGCCCTATTCACCTTCATTGCATGGGCTGATGCTGGCTTACCTTCAACAAGGGATAAGGACAATTGCAGAGACATCAGAATCCCACAAATCCCAAGAGACTGATGTAAAACACATTTTGAAAACATCTGAGAACAATGTTCAACACCTTCAAAAGGAAATCATGGATGATTTGAATGAAAACATTAAGCTCCAGGAGAGTCTAGAACTGCTCTCCCTAGAACATGAAGAATGGAAGCAAAGAACTCAGGAGCCAAGGGTTTTGCTGGAGTGCTCAAGCACGGGAATGCAACAGGAGCTGAATGAGAAAGAGAACCACCTCAATTCTCTGGACAAAACCATTCTGATTGCCACCCAGGTGCCCCAGCTCCTGAGAGAAGGTCCTGTAGAGGACTGCATCTCGGAAGCAAAGGAAAAGAGAGACACTGGAGATGGACACCACCCAGACCCTACATTGGAAACTTATCTTAAAGAGTCTCATTTTTGCTGGTAACTAAAACAAAGTATACAAAAAAGAAAAAGAGATATTACCCAGTAAACTGTGTGAAGAAAATCAAATGCATGACATGTTTATAGGACAAAGGCTATCTCCAAACAGAGCCAGAATTTTTATAGTCTCAACGGTGAGACCCAGGAGCTTTGGCTGCAACTTCAAGTGCAGCTGGAATTACATCAAGAGCACATGAAGCAGCTTCTGAGAAAATCAATCAACAAAGGCACTGCTTGGAATCTGAGAAGAGATGTCACAAGGTGTATAGTAACATGAACTATACCCATCAGAAGTGCAGCCTCTACCACTCTATGAGGAGATGGCAGAACACATGGAAAAGGAATTGGAAAACCGTCCTCTGTCAAAACCAGGTTCTCTTTTATGAGAAAAGAGCTCAAGAAAGGTGGATGGCAACTCTGTCAGCTTAGAGACAGCTCAACAAGCTAATACAGGAAAATGATCACTTCAGACAAATACTAGCTAATGTCCCATCCAAGCTCAAGCCTTTCTAAAGGGGACATTTTGCTCCAGATGTTCCCCATGCAGCACACAGAGGTTCAGGGGATCCCCTGGGTAACCAGGTCCTCCAGGAAGGAAGAAGGT
This sequence comes from Phyllostomus discolor, assembly GCF_004126475.2. Taxonomy (NCBI): domain Eukaryota; kingdom Metazoa; phylum Chordata; class Mammalia; order Chiroptera; family Phyllostomidae; genus Phyllostomus; species Phyllostomus discolor. Next base: position 104,016,738 of record NC_040903.2, read on the forward strand.
CATGCTGGGAAGGCTTAAGGATTGAGGGTCCCATGCAGGTTTAATTCATTTTTCACAGCACCTGGGCCTGAGCACCTACCACCATGGCAAGGCATATGACTGTGTCATATCTCTATAAAAGTAATTTGAATTTATCTCTTTCAGTCTTTACAGTCTAACTGCTGTTATTTAATTGATGGTATAATGACCCATATTTAAATTAAATAGCATTATAATGTTGTTTGTATTTTTCAAATATAGATTTATTTAATATGATTCTTAGGAACAGATTAGTTTCATGTCATTAGACAATATAAAATTAAATAGTTATAAATATTGTGTTTGATTTAAATAAAAGGTCCACTTTTAGCAAAGCCATCATTTAAGTTTGAAATGGATAGAGACTTTAAAACAATAAAGATTACTTCCGTTTTTGTTTTATTGTATTTTATTGTTTATATCATGAGCATTGTCCCAAATTTTCCCCCTTTGCTCCTTACACCCAACCTTCCCTGTACTCCTGCAGGCAGTCCCCATACCATTGTCCATGTCTATGGGTCATGCTTATATGATTTTTGGTTACCATAATTCCTATGCTATACTTTATATCCCAATGACTATTCTGTAACTACCAATTTGTATTTCTTAACACCACTTTTTTCACCTCCCCCCACCCCACCATTTGGAAACCATCAAAAAGTATCTATCTCTGTATTTATGATTCTGTTTCTCTTGCACTTGTTTATTTATTTTGTTTTTTAAATTTGATTGTTGATATATATGGATTTATTGTCATTTTATTGTTCATATTTTTGATCTTCTTCTTAAAGAAGACCCTTTAACATTTCATATAATACTGGTTTGGTGATGATGAACTCCTTTTTCTTTTCTGGGAAAATCCTTATCTGTCCTTTGACTCTAAATGGCAGCTTTGCTGGGTAGAATAATCTTGGTTGTAGGTCCCTGCTTTTCATCACTTTGAATATATTTTTCCAATCCCTTCTGGCCTGCAAAGTTCCTGTTGAGGAATCAGCTGACCACCTTATGTAGTTTCCTTTGTACACAATTAACTGCTTTTCTCTTGCTGCTTTTAAGATTCTCCCTTTGTATTTAAGATTCTCCCTTTGGCATTTAAATTATGATATGTCTTGGAGTGGGCTTCTTTGGGTCCATATTGTTTGGGACTCTGTGCTTCTTGGACTTGCATATCTATTTCTTTCACCAAATTAGGGATGCTTTCTTTCATTATATTTTCAAATATATTTCCAATTTATTGCTGTTTTTCTTCTCCTTCCAGCATCCTTATGACTTGAATGTTGGTATGCTTGAAGTTGTCCCAGTGACTCCTTACACTGTCCTCATTTTTTAAATTTTTTTCTCTTCTTGCTGTTCTTATTGGTATTTTTTTTTCTTTCCTTATGTACCAATTCAATGACTTGCTTTTTGGTTTCATCCACCCTGCTGTTGGTTTGCTGTAAATTGTTCTTTATTTCAATTACTGTATCTTTCGTTTCTGACTGGATCTTTTTCATGCTGTTGAGGTCCTCACTAAGTTCCTTGAGCATCTTTATAAACACTGTTATGTACTCTGCATCTAGTAGATTGCTGTCCCCATTTCATTTAGTTCTTTTTCTGGAGTTTTCATCTGTTCTTTCTTTTTTAAACTATATTTTATTAATTATGCTGTTACAGTTGTCCCATTTTTCTCCCCTTTATTCCTCTCTGCCCTCCCCATCCCACTAGCATTTCACCACCCTCTTAGTTCATGTCCATGAGTCATACATGTAAATTCTTTGGCTTCTCCATTTCCTATATTATTCTTAACCTCCCCACATCTATTTTGTGCCTACCATTTATGCTACTTATTCCATTTTCCCTCATTCTTCCCCCTCCCCCTCCCTACTGATAACCCTCCATGTGATCTCCATTTCTGTCATTGTTTCTGTTCTAGTTGTTGATTAGGTTTTTTTCACATTAAATTGTTGATAATTGTGAGTCTGTTGTCATTTTGCTGTTCATACTTTTGATCTTCTTTTTCTTAGTTAAGTTTCTTTAATATTTCATATAATAAGGGTTTGGTGATGATGAACTCCTTTACCTGGACCTTATCTGGGAAGCACTTTATCTGCTCTTCCATTCTAAATGATAGCTTTGCTAGATAGAGTAGCCTTGGATGTAGGTCCTTGCCTTTCATGACTTGACATACTTCTTTTGAGCCCCTTCTACCTGTAAGGTTCCTTTTGAGAAATCAGCTGAGAGTCTTATTGGAACTCTTGTAGGAAACTGTCTTCTTTTCTCTTGTTACTTTTAAGATTCTGTCCTTATCTTTAATATGGGTAATTTAATGATGATGTGCCTTGGTATGTGCTTCCTTGGTTCCAAATTCTTTGGGACTCTCTGAGCTTCCTGGACTTCCTGGAAGTCTATTTACTTTGCCAGATTGGAGAAGTTCTCCTTCATTATGTTTTCAAATAAGTTTTCATTTTCTTACTCTTCTCCTTCTCCTTCTGGTACCACTATGATTTGGGTGTTGAAACATTTAAAGTTGTCCCAGAGGTTACTAAGTTTCTCCTCATTTTTTTTTGAATTCTTGTTTCTTCATTCTGCTTTGGTTGACTGTTTATTTCTTCCTTCTTGTCAAAACCATTGATGTGAGTCCCAGTTCCCTTCCCTTCACTGTTGGTTCCTTGTGTATTTTCTTTTAATTCACTTTGCATAGCCTTCATTTTTTTCCCTCTATTTTGCAACCATACTCAACCATTTCTGTGAGCATCCTGATTACCAGTGTTTTGAACTCTGCATCTGATAGATTTGCTATCTCTTAATTGCTTAGTTTTATTTTTGGAATTTTGATGTGTTCTTTCATTTGGGACATATTTCTTTGTCCCTGCACACAAGTTATATTGTAAGGGGAGGAGTCTTTGGTATTCCCTAGGACAGGACAACCCATGTCTCTGGGTTTGGCACTGTCTGTGGGGGAGGGGTCTGAGAGGGGACAATGCAGATTGCTTGGCTCTCAGCTGTCTTTTTGTCACTTCCTCTGCTACCCACAAATAAATTGGGGCCTTCTGGTGCTGATTCCAGGAGGGCAGGTTTATGTACATTATAGGACCCTGTTAGTCTCTCCAACAAACTCTCCTGTGATGGTAGGAGCTTCTCCCACTGATGTAACCCACATAGGTTTTTACAGCCAGAGGTTTTGAGGCTTTCTTTTCCCATACTAGAACCCTGTGTTGTGCCGTCTGTCTCATCCTCCAGTTGTTCCTTTCAGTTTATCCACATGCAAATGTGGTACTGTCCAGTCCTCCAGCCACCAGTTTGCTGTATGTCCTCTCTGCCCTGGCTGCCCATCTCTGCCCCTCCTACTAGTTTGGATGAATGTTTCTTATTCTAACTCCTTGGTTGTCAGACTGCCATACAGTTCAATTTTCCGGCAGTTCTGGTTATTTTTTATTTTTAAACTTGTAGTTGTCCTTCTTTTGGTTGTGTGAGAATGCAAAATGTAACTACTTAGGCCTCCATCTTGGCCGGAAGTCTGTCATCTATTCTTTCATTTGGGTCATGTTTCTTTGTCTGCTCATTTGGCAGCCTTCCTGTGTTTGTTTTTGTGTATTAGTTGGAGCTAGTATGTCTCCCATGCTTGGTAGAATGACCTAATGTAGTAGGTGTCCTATAGGATCCAGTGGCACAGCCTCTCCTATTACCCAAACCGAGTCCTCAAGGTGTGCCCTCATATGTGTTGTGTATACTTTCCTTTTGTAGTTAAGCCTTGTTGGCACACTCAAGGTCAGTAACTGCCTGTGTTCTGTGTGGGGTCACACAGCATTAGCTATAAAGTGATCTGCAGATAACTGCTACTTGTGCTGGGCTTTGAGGTGCCCAGGAGAGGCCAAACTGTGAACCTTCCTGGGGAAACTTAGCAAGAAGTACAGGGCTCACTAAAGCCAGATGTTTCTTGTTTGAGAGAATTTGGGAAAATCTGAAGCACGGGCCAAGACCTGTCATTCATATGGAAAAGCCACTGGAAACAGCTTGGGTGGGCTTGAATATTGGGTGGGACAGGACCTCAAGGAATGACCAGAGCAGAGCAAATAGTGTAAGGCAGATTGATGGAGTCTCAAATATAGTGCTTGCCTGGTAATTCTGTGAGGGGAGGACTCAGAAAAGGAACAATGTATTCTGCCAGCACTTCTGTATGGGGGAAAGTTGCTCTTTAGCTCTCACCCTGATGCCAGACAATTCAGTTCTTTTCCCTATGTCTCTGATGTCTTTCAATCTGCTGCACCAGCACGAGCTCAGAGGGAGTGAGGGAGTGAATTTGAATAAGTCTGTACATGGCCCCTTAAAGAGGATTTGCTAAAGAGTCCAGCAGTTTCTGTCTTCCACAGCCTTAATTCTTGCTGTTCTTTACAGCCAGAAGTTATGGATACTTATCTTCCTGTCTGTGGACCCTTGAGCTTGGGGACCTGGTGTGGGGCTGGTACTCCTCGCTCCTGAGAAAGCCCTCCCCATTTTTATCTGCCACATGTGGCTGTGGGGCCAGCCTATTCTGTATCTCTGCCACTCTGACCAGTCTCAATGTGCTTCCTTTTTTATCTTTGTAGTTGTAGGACTTCCTTCCATTTAGCTCAATGTCTGATACTTCTGAATAATGATTGTTGTATAGTTTACTTGTAATTTTGATGTGGTTCCCAGGAGATAAGCTGTGTTTATTTACACATCCATCTTGACCAGAAGTGGAAAGCTTACTTTCTGAAAAAAAAAAATCTTTCTTTCTCTAGCAACATCTTAATCACAGAATTCTAAGATTTAGGACTACAGTGGTGTTAATTTAACCATTAGATTCTAATTTATTTACTGGCTTTAAGATGGACTCTATCAAAATAGGGGCAAGTAACCCTAGTCACCAAGGATTTCTAAATGAAGTTATTCTGTAGGCTCCAGTAGTGGAGAAGAGGGAATCTTTGAAGGATTTCAGCATTTTAATTGCTCTCCAATCCTCTGTTCCTTGGAGAAGCATACACCTCTACCTCCAGAAACTTGGAACCATATGGAACCTAATGTCCAACAATCACCAATTCCCTTAGGACCATAATGTTCAGGGAACTCCTTCTCTACAAACTCAATGACTCAATGTTCATTGGGATCATGTCCCGGCTTACCACTCCCTAGTGCTTTCTCTACTGGCAGAAGTGTTGCTTAGTATTGAGGTATTTGAATGGAAGCATCCTTACCAAGCTTTCTTTGTCATACTGTTCTTGTGTCTTTTCAACCTAACTTTCAGACTAAGAAATAAAACTAGAGGTCCTACAAGTCAAAGAAAACGTCAGTGCATTCTAACAATACACACTCGGTGTCCCAACTCCCTTTTAGTTCTGTTAAAGCTTGTGGAGGGTAAAGACAAATATCTCACAACACTTTGTTTCTCTTATAGCACCTAGGGAAGCACTGAGTGGAATTGTCCGTCAACAAAAAAGTGCTGAAGGGGCAAGTGAGTGAGCCAATGTAAAAGTCCTCTTCATTGTCTCCTTATTCTTTTCTGCTACCTCAAGACATTTGCAGAAATGTCAGGAGAATGGGATTAACAGCATATAAACTCAATGCAAGGATCTAAAAATCCCCACCCACATCCCCTCCCTGAGGAGCTTGGCTCTAATATATGCATTGCCTGATTTTCATACATGCTGATTGCTTAGCGATTTATTCTACAAGTGCCAAGGAGAAGAGTCACCCCTGGACTAAATGTAAAATCTTTATTCTCACCAATGTCTAAATCATTGTTTTCTCGTGCCGAGATCATGTGGCACGCATTATTAATAGCTCTGGTCTCTCCACCACTTGACACAGCGCTCCAGCTGTCATTCTGCTCCCTGGCTCGTATGATTCTTGCACTGGTGAAGTGCCAGGCCTGGGCCTAGCCCATCAGTCACTGTCACCCACCACCCAGTGATGAATAGCTTGGCCGTCACCGTGGCGAGGCCCGGGCTCTGATTCACACACGCCTGACTTTTACCAACTTCAGCACGCCAGCTGAGGCCTATCCCAGCTGAGGAAGGCTGCAGTGACCTGGAAATGGCACCGCCTCTGCTCCCTACTCTCCCTCTCCCCTCCACCCTCAGATTAGTTAAAAATGAAACAAATCCTAATGTGATCATGTCACTAATTATGCATTTAATTCAGTTATAAGGAGCTAATGGCTCCCTCAGTGACAGCTTTTACTGCTAAAAGGCAATTCATTCCTGAAACGGAGAAATCTAATTACACAAAATGCTTCATCCTAATCCTTTCAAAGAATAATCTTATTTGTAGACATTAACATCCCAGATGCTGCTGCTGTTTGTCCATTATGACAGTGTTTGTCCTGAATAATGTATAAATAGCTCTTTCTGGACAGTTGCATGTCACTAAATCAATACAATTTGCTGCCTTCTGTTACATTAAGTCAGCCTGGGCAGGCTGGAGAAAATTAACCTTTTGTTTTCCTCCCCTCCCCCTTCCTCAAAGGACCTTTAGAATTAGAAATGAGAAAAGGATCCAAGAGGACTGGGGTGGAATTGAAAGGGGACAGTGGGGAGAAAGAGACTAAAGGAGTGAAAGGAGGCAGACAGGTATGAATGAAACTGCAAGTAGCTGAGGAAGGAAATGTCAGGTATAGATATGTCATGAGATGAAACACATGATAGGTGGAAGAAAATCAAACTTCTATGAAGACTACTTTGAAATTATTCCAGATGTGGACCTAGACTGATCATCCTATATGTTGATCCTTGGCCTCAGACTTCTTAATTCTAAATGGCGCTTTCTCTGAAATGGTACTTTGATGCAACATAGAGAGTTCATGGAGGTTTGGAGGAGAGGCATCTGACGTCAGGGGAAAATTAAAATTACATGAATCACTTGACTCAGATATTGTTGCTCAGAATACCATTTATATAGAAAGCATTCAGAGTGCTGCATAATAACAACTTTGTATAATTTATGGCTTAACAAAGGTTACACACAGAGATAATTTCCCTTGATTTATACAGTCTTGAGAAGTAGGCATCAGGATTCCCATTCTGAAAGTGAGGAAATGGAGGGTAAATGAGTTGTCCAAGATGACATACCTGAGATTATCTCTTGCTTTTGGTTTTGAGTTGAATCTTTCCATATTACACAACTAACTCTCTTCATATGTTAAACCTTTGAGTATTCAGAAAGCTCTCTTAGCAAACATGTTTTATTTTAGGGTACCCCAAATGCATGTGTATGTACACATCACTCCCCCCACATTCTTTCCCATATAAAACATAGATAGGTGAGTTTTTATATATAAATATTCAAAGGATATTGAGTGTGTGGATGTAATGTAACTTGTAAATATCACAAGTTTCTCTTTAGGATATTAGATAAGAAATTGACTAAAGTGTTTTTCTGTTAAAGGCCAGACAGTAAATATTTTAGGCTGTGTGAGCCATACTGTCTCTGGCACAGCTGCTCTACTCTGCCACTGTAGAGCACTAGCAGCTAGGGACAGTAAGTGAATTGGTAGATGTGGAAGAAGTGTCAGGCTGAATTTGGCCTTTGGGCTATAGTTTGCACACCCTTGGATTAGGTAATATTTTAAAAAAATTTAATCTGAACAGTTCTACTTGACTTGTAAATTTTACCTTTATCCTCTTCACATTATTACTTTGGATCCCAGTCATTGCTTTTTTCTTCTTAATATTATCTAAGAAGAGCACAGACTTCTACCTTCATATAAACCCCAAGAAGTCCATAAAGAAAGGGTCTTACAAATATAAGCACACTTGACAAGTTGAATGAGAATGCTTTATGTTCTTGCTATTGCCTAATTTATATTTATTGATAGTTCATTCTGATTGCTTCTGGCTATATGAGCTAGCATACACTCAGTTTCACAGCTACACTTTTGGCTGGTTTTTGTTTTAGTGTCACAAGTAGGATGAGGGAAGAGGGATACAGTGCAGTTATTGAGGTTAGATTCCATTATTTGAAACATTTTGCTAAAAGCTTGTTTTAATGCAACTCAGCAAAGAAAATAAGTCACTATAAGGCAGGTCTGTTTTAAAATGGGATTTAGAATGGTGGACCACTAGAATATTATTCTGGAGTACAGTGTTATCTTTAAGATGGTCCAAAGGACAATGGCATAAAGAGGTTTCAAGGTAGAAAAAGACAGTCAAGTAAGGAAACTAGTCAAGAACAAGGTAAAATAAAAAACGTAGACATATATACCTGCTTAGGTGCTTCTCAAGCTCATGCCACATATTTAATGACATCATATCCTTACTGCCAATAATTTCTTGATGATCCAAAGCATGCGGCACAGACTTGCTTAAAGGCCTGCAGCTAGCAAATTGGTGTACATGGAGCTATTTTGAATAATATGTCAATCAATACTGAAAAGGAAAAAAAATGTCTGAAGTTGATCATGAGAGCAAAAATCAAGTAAGAAGCACAGAGAAATGACAGAATAATAAAGCTTTCAAGCTTGTCTTTTGTGAAATTAAATAGGAGCACCTTTGTGGTGAAACATGGATTGCACAACATTGAGAGATCCTTGTGCCAGGAGTTCAGGGCATTCTTTGCTCTTTCTTTTAGCATAGCTCTTTATCTTGCTTTACTTCTAGGTTACAAGTATGATTTTTCTTGACTCCTTTTTATTTCCATAAAAAGTAATCTATTGTGAAAGCAAGCCTATACATGACATCATCAGGTTTACCCTTGGGAAAGAAAGACTTCAGTGCTGAATTCTTATATTAGCTTTTTCTTGGAGATGTCTTGTTTTATATATCTTTGAATATGAGTTTCTGGGTTTCTTTTAAATGAACCCTAGCATCCAAGAACCTATCTTAAGTCTCCAGTTTTGCAGTTTCTACATTTGTCAGACTTTCAAAAATAGATATTATTAAAAATAGTCTAACTGCCCATATTAATAATCCATTGCTACTGGAATATGAGTTTTAAAAGTAGTTAACCAGTCAATAGAGGCAAATAATAATCCTTCTCTGGAAACAGACAAAATATTCTCTAGAAACAGGCAAGAGCTTCTCCACTGGTATCAGGACTTACTGTTGAAAAGGAAGTAGGAAGAGATGCAGAGCAAAAAGTATTATTTCTGGAAAGTAATTTATTTGGGAGTGCCCCTTTAAGACATCAGGGCCAATGTCACTGAAGAGGGCTCAGATTAGCTGATCTGGTTGATTGGGCCTTAATCCATCATTGCTTGAGCCCCCTCAACTGTGTTATCACCTGGGATTTGTCTGGCTACATATGATTTCACACATCTGTCATCTAAATCACAGATCCAAATGCAAAGTCCAGCACCAGGAAACGTCACAGGCATTTTTGAAAATCCTTGGAGGAACTTGGGACCATAAATCAATGGATGGATTACAGTTCAATAGTACGACCTTCTCATTTATGATGAAATGATGTTGTCCACATGAATGCTTAGGTATTACGGTGATGAAGCTATAAAGATGTGTTTGAGAGTAAATCTCTCTCGTTCCTTCTTAGAGCAGTATCTGACTAATATCTCCCAGACAGGAACCTTTTTTAATTAAGACCAACCTGAAAAAAATAACAAGCCATATGAAAACTTACTAGGGACTAGCTTTATGAATGGGTCAGACAAATTAATTTTTTTCTTTTTTTAAAGATTTTATTTATTTACTTTTAGAGAGGGAAGGGAGGGAGATATATATATATAGAGAGAGAGAGAGAAAAACATCAATGTGCGGTTGCTGGGGGTCATGGCCTGCAACCCAGGTATGTACCCTGACTGGGAATCGAACCTGCAACACTTTGGTTCGCAGCCTGCACTCAATCCACTGAGCTACGCCAGCCAGGGCTATTTTTTCTTTTTGGATAAAATTCTATTCTCTGTGTATTCTTCCTTTTTTTTCTTTTTTTGCATTGATAATTGTTGTAGAAACAAATATTTCTTCAATGTTTGCTCTAACTGTGTACTACACTAAGTATTATGTATTATTTCAGGAAACCACGGCTTAAATAGCTACATCACATACCTAGTGTACACAGCTATTCATTCAATGCCACGAGCCAGGATTTGAATTTAGGTCTTCCTGATTCTAATCTTGTGCCTTAGCACAATGTGAGGAAAGCCCATATCAGAATTTACTTCACTTTAGAAGCAAAGTGAGAGGGTCAGAATTTTAAAAATACACCTTATAATATGAAAGGTTTCTCAAGTTCAATATTCTATTTGTTGGCTCAAAGTGTTGCAGAAAACATCTGTGGGAAGAGTCACTGAGAGTACTTTCAGCTTTGATCATTGCCCATTGAGCATGCCCAGTGCCAACATTCCATAAATACTGAAATAATGGGTAAAAAGCTGGTGGGTCTGGAGTGAGGCAGCATTGCACATCCTTGGTGGTTACCTTGGAAGAAGTGATGCCTTGGTAGAGAGCTCTAAGAATAACAAAAAGATCATATTTGATTTAAATTTTCTCATTGTAATGGAAAGGCAAGCAAAGCAAAGCAAAACAAAACAAAACAAATAAAAACAAAATAAAAAAAAAACACCAAACTACCTCCTCTATGAGCCTGGAGTTGTGCATTATAGGCATCAGTTTAGAATCACCCTGATGTCAAGATCTGAAAGTATTTTTCAACTGGTTATTGGGGAGAGGGGCCTTTGTTAAGGAATTTTAATGTTTTGGTTAACTTCCTACAAAACAGGAAGATTCATTCCTCTTACACTTTCTATAATTAGGTATTTAGAATTGTACTGATTGATATTGAAGTGTGACAGGCTGAGGAAGCTTTCTCTGTCTGATGTTATCACAGAAAAAACATTTCACAGAACTTTATTCTTTCATTTCATGAAAATGGTAACTTTCCATGTGATTCTATGCACTTGATGAAAATTTCTTGGAACATTATTTCCCTTTCCAAATTAAAATACAAACTTATGAAATAACACTTAAATATGTTTTTTGCTGTAGTTTGTCAGTTAATGATTTTTATTTTATTAAAGTAGTTAACATTTATTGAAACCTTATTATGCTCCCAGCACCATACTAAAGACTTTATCTTCATTATTTCATTTATTTCTCACAGCAATCTTATGATGTAGTATATTGTCAAACCATGTTAGATGTGAGGAAACTGAGGCTCCAGCAGAATAAGTAGTTTGCTCACAACTATTCACCTAGTTATTGCCACAGTCATGATCTGAACTCAGGTCTGCCTGGCTTCAAAGCTCTTTCTCTTAATCACCTACTCTTGTCTTTCAAGACAAGAAAATTGTAAGAAAATTAATACCTGAATATGAATTTCAAAAATGATGGATGGTAAAGCTCATAGAAATTGTATAGCTGAGAGATAGCTTGGAGATCACTTGTTATCTTTATTGTCTTTTTTAAAAAAATTATTTATTTATTTTTAGAGAGGGAAGGGAGGAAGATAGAGAGAGAGAGAAACATCAATGTGCGGTTGCTGGGGGTCATGGCCTGCAACCCAGGCATGTACCCTGACTGGAAATTGAACCTGCAACACTTTGATTTGCAGCCCGCGCTCAATCCACTGAGCTACACCAGCCAGGGCTTATCTTTATTTTCTTGATAGATAAACCAAGGTAAGAGATTATGGCTATGTCAATATAATGTTAAATGTCTGTTTCAATCTGGTCAGATTATTCAGTCACATTAATTGTTTGGCATTAAAGAGAAAAAAATGTTAACCCACATTTCTTTCCACTTTTCAATAGGTTATTCTGGAACAAAATGAACTCAACCTTAGACAAGAATTAAGATCACAAAACAAATACATTGTAAAACTAAAAATGATCACACTATTTTGGATTCCATACTATGCAATATGATGCTTATTTATGTTACTGAAAGTGAAAAATGCAATCATCTCACCCTTACCTCTTTATTTAACTCAGAGGCTACACAATGTCAATAGCTTAACAATTTTGTTTTAATTACACTGAATACAGAGACAGCCAAAGTTTGTTTCACTCTTGAGGCCTGCAGGCTTTCCTTTGGACATGGGCAAACATCTTTATTTTCCCTTTAGTTGTCTTTGAAGTAGTCAACCTTGCTTACATAAGTACTCTAAGTCCACATGCTTTTGTCAGCATAAATCTCTTTGAGTCTCTTACCATAGAACTAAGAAGTTGGACAGACTGGAAATATTCATCTCCTATGTAGATAGATCAATCCTAGAATGAACATGAAAGGCCATTAGGATCCTACACACTCATGATTAAGTAAAACCAGATCAGTTTCTCCCTCCCTGCACACCCTTCTCCACGAGGAGATTATTGTTATTGGGACTGATTTAAGAGACAGAGTACATGCATCTCAGGGTTCATATCTTGTGTTGACCTGACAGTGCCACCATCTAAGAAAAGCATTGCCTGACCTAGACACCAAAGTGGTTTGATGTAGAGGCTATTGACAGGGAATCAGCTTGAAAGCCCCAACATGCCTTTTCCAGAGTCACTTTTCATATTGCAACTGCAATTCACACGTATTTGTCCTGAGGCACCATCAGGCATTATGAGAGAGCCAGGAAATCTGGAACTCAGACATTATGGGAAAATAAAAGGAAGTTAGTTTATGTTGCTCAATAATGTTATATCATTATCTTTGTGATAGGCTAATTCATATACTCTACAGAAGACTACTTATGAATTAATGGCTTGGGATACCAAATTTGACTTAAAAGTATGCAACTTTATCTGATGGATTCAATTTGCAATTCAAATAAGAATTTTGTATGTTTTCTCAGAGTCTTTAAGTCAATAGGCTTAAAGAAATAAACAGAAATTTCTCCAATCATTTTAATAATATTCTCATGTCTATAAAATTCCAAGTCATAATGACTACAACTGACATCAGCAACATACTTATATTCCTCTATTAGCTCAAGGTATTCTTTGAGCTAAAATGTGCCATCCATATTTATATTTATTTTGTCCTTTTCACCGTGTAAAATAATTCCAGGAGAGCTGGTGTTCAGCTTCCTTTTCTCTCCTTAATCCTACTAATTAATTAATTGTGTTTGAAAATATAATTTTATTTTTTATTATATTTTATTGATTTTGCTATTACAGTTGTCCTGATTTTCCCCCCACTGCCCACATCCAGCCCACATCCAGCAACCCCACTTCCTCAGGCTATCTCCCCTCCATTGTTCATGTCCATGGGTCATACATGTACAAGTTCTTTGGCTACTTCATTTTCTATACTATACTTTACATCTCCATGACTATTCTGTAACTAGCTATTTGTACTTAATCCCCTCACCTCTTCACCCATTTCCCCTACCGCCTTCCCATCTGGCAACCACTGAAATGCTCTCTATATCCATGATTCTGTCTCTGTTTTTGTAGCCTGCTTAGTTTGTTTTTTTGATTCAATTGTTGATAGATATGTATTTATTACCATTTTATTGTTCATAGTTTTGATCTCCTTTTTCTTAAAGAAGCTCCTGTAATATTTCTTATAATAATGGTTTGGTGATAATGAACTCCTTTAGTTTTTCTTGTCTGGGAAACTTTTTTTTTTTTACTATATGCAAATGATTTTCTTAAAATTTTATTTTAATTGTTGCAGTACAATTTTCTATCTTTTACTCCAATCCCAACCCACCCACCCAGCCCTCCCCTCCCATTTCTATCCACCCCTAGTTTTTATGCGTGTCCTTTATACTCGTTCCTGTAAACCCTTCCCCTTTTCCCCTGAAATTCCCTTGAAATTCCCTCTTCTCTCCCCTCCAAATTCTGTCAGTCTGTTCTTTATTTCAGTGTCTTTGGTTATATTTTGCTTGTTTCTTTGTTTTGTTGATTAGGTTCCTGTTAAAGGTGAGATCATATGGTATTGTCTTTCATTGCCTGGCTTATTTTGCTTAGCATAATGCTTTACAGTTGCATCCATGTTGTTGCAAAGGGTAGGAGCTCCTTCTTTCTTTCTGCTACATAGAATTCCATTGTGTAAATGTACCATAGTTTTTTGATCCATTCATTTACTGATGGGCATCTAAGTTGCTTCCAACACTTGGCTATTGTAAATTGTGCTGCTATGAACATTGGGGTGCATAGGTTCTTTTGGATTGATGTTTCAGGGTTCTTAGGATATAATCCTAGCAGTGGAATTGCTGGGTCAAAAGGCAGATCCATTTTTAGTTTTCTGAGAAAATTCCATACTGTTTTCATAGTGGTTGTACCAGTCTGCAATCCCACCAACAGTGTACTAGGGTTCCCTTTTCACCACAACCTCTCCAACACTTGTTGTTTGTTACATTGTTTATGATGACCATTTGAATGGGGTGAGGTGGTATTTCATTGTGGTTTTAATTTGCACCTTTCTGATAGCTGGCAATATTGAGCATATTTTTATGTGTTTCTGTGTCCTCTGTATGTCCTCCTTGGAGAAGTGTCTATTCAAGTCCTTTGCCCATTTTTTAATTGGGTTGCTTGTCTTCTTAGAGTGGAGTCATGTAAGTTCTTTATATATTTTGGAGATTAAACCTTTGTCTGAAGTATCATTGGCAAATATGTTTTCCCATACAGTTGGTTCTCTTTTTATTTTGATACTGTTTTCTTTAGCTTTGCAAAAGCTTTTTATTTTGATGAGATCCCGTTTGTTTATTCTTTCCTTTATGTCCCTTGCTCTGAGGGACATATCAGTAAAAAAGTTTCTGCATGAAATATCTGAGATTTTCCTGCCTATGTTCTCCTCTTGGACTTTAATGGTGACATGGCTTATATTTAAGTATTTTATCAACCTTGAATTTATTTTTGTGTATGATGTAAGTTGGTGCTCAAGTTTCATTTTTTTGCACGTAGCTGTCCAGTTCTCCCAACACCATTTGTTTTGTTTTGTTTTGTTTTTAATTTTATTTTAATCATTTTTCAAATACAGTTTTCCCCCTTTTACTCCCAATCCACCCTCCCAACCCTCAGCCATTTGTTGAAGAGACTGTTTTTACTCCATTTTATGTTGCTGCCCTCTTTGTCAAATATTAATTGGCTGTAAAGACTTGGCCTTATTTCTGGGCTCTCTGTTCTGTTCCATTGGCCCATGTACCTGTTTTTATGCCAATACCAGGGTGTTCTGATTACAATAACCTTGTAATACAGTTTGGTATCAGGTATTGTGATCCCTCCTACTTTGCTTTTTTTTTCTCAAAATTGCAGCGGCTACTCGGGGTTGTTTATGGTTCCATATGAATTTAAGTGTTTGTTCTATGTCTGTGAAATATACCATTGGTACTTTAATAGGTATTGCATTGAATCTGTAAATTGCTTTGGGTAGTATGGACATTTCAATGATGTTAATTCCTCCAATCCATGAACATGTTATATGTTTCCATTTGTTTGTGTCTTCCTTAATTTCTTTCTTCAGTGTTGTGTAGTTTTCTGCATACAGGTCTTTTACTTCCTTGGTTAGATTTATTCCTAGGTATTTTATTTTTCTTTTTGCTATGTCAAATGGGATTTTTTTCCTGATTTCTGTTTCTGCTGTTTCATTGTCGGTATACAAAAATGCCTTTGATTTCTGAATATTGACTTTGTATCCTGCAGTTTTGCCAAATTCATTTATTAGGTCAAGCAATTTTTACCAGTCTATAGGATTTCCTAGGTACACTATCATGTCATCTGCAAACAATTACAGTTTTGTTTCTTCCTTTTTGATTTGGATGCTTTTTATTTTTTTTTCTTGTCTGATCACTGTGGCTAAAACTTCCAATACTATATTGAATAGAAGTGGTGAAAGTGGACAACCTTGTCTTGTTCCTGATCTTAGTGGAAAAGATTTTAGTTTTTGACCATTGAGTATGATGTTGGCTGTAGGTCTCTCATATATGGCCTTTATTATGTTGAGGAATGCTCCCTCTATTCTCACTTTTTTAAAAGATTTTATTTATTTTTAGAGAGGGAAGGGAGGGAGAAAGAGACAGAGAGAGAAACATCAATGTGTGGTTGCTGGGGGTCATGGCCTGCAACCCAGGCATGTACCCTGACTGGGAATCGAACCTGAGACACTTTGGTTCGCAGCTTGCACTCAATCCACTGAGCTATGCCAGCCAGAGCCTATTCTCACTTTGCTGATTGTTTTTATCGAAAATAGGTGCTGTACCTTATCAAATTCTTTTTCTGCATCTATTGATATGATCATGTAATTTTTGTTTTTGCTTTTGTTTATGTGATGTATTACATTTACTGATTTGCAAATATTGAACCATCCTTACATCCCTGGGATGAATCCCACTTGGTGATTGTGTATGATCTTTTAAATGTATTGTTGGATGCGGTTTGTCAGTATTTTGTTGAGGATTTTAGTGTCTATGTTCATCAGTGATATTGGTCTGAAGTTTTCTTTCTTTGTTGTGTCTTTATCTGCTTTAGGGATTAGGATAATGCTGGCTTCATAAAAATAGTTTGGGAGCCTTCCATCATTTTGAATTTTTTGGAATAGTCTGTGAAGGATAGGGACTAGCTCTTCCTTAAATGCTTTGTAGATTTCACTGGCTAAACCATCTGGGCCCGGACTTTTGTGTGTCGGGAGTTTTTCGATTAGTGCTTCAATTTCATCTACTGTTATTGGTCTGTTCAGGCTTTCTGCTTTTTTATTGAGTTTTGAAATTATATTTTTCTAGAAATTTGCCCATTTCACCTAGGTTTTCAAATTTCTTGGCATACAGTTCTTCTTAATAATTTCTTACAATCCTTTGTATTTCTGTGGTGTCAGTTGTAATCTTTCCTCTTTCATTTCTGATTGTGTTTATTTGGGTCTTCTCTCTTTTTTTCTTGATGAGTCTGCTTAAAGGCTTGTCGGTTTTATTTATCTTTTCAAAGAACCAGCTTTTGGATTCATTGATCCTTAGAATTGTGCTTTTAGTCTCTATGTCATTTAATTCTGCTCTGATCTTGGTTATTTCCTTCCTTCTGCTTGCTCTGGGCTGTCTCTGTTGTTTTTCCTCGAGTTCTTGTAGATGTACAGTTAAGTTGTTTGTTTGAATTATTTCTATCTTTTTTTAGGTAGGCCTGTATCACAATGAACTTCCCTCTCGGGACTGCCTTGGCTGTGTCTCATAAGTTTTGGGTTATTGTGAGTTCATTTTCATTTGTTTCCAGAAACTTTTTTATTTCTTCCCTAATTTTATTCTTGACCCATTCATTGTTTAATAGCATGCTATTCAATCTCCATGATTTTGAGTGTTTTGGGTTTCTTCTCTTGGGGTTGGTTTTTAGTTTCAGTCCCTTGTGGTCAGAGAGAATGCTTGGTATAATTTTAATTTTCTTAAGTTTGTTGAGGCTTGCTGTGTGTCCTATCATGTGGTCTATCTTTGAAAATGTTCCATGTACATTTGAAAAGAATGTGTATTTAGCTTCTTTGGGATGGAGGGCTCTGTATATATCAGGTAAATCCATTTCATCTAGGGCATTGTTCGATGCCACAATATCTTTGTTGATATTTTGTTCAGAAGATCTGTCCATTTTTGATAGTAGGGTGTTAAAATCCCCCACAATAATTGTGTTTCTGTCAATATCTTTCTTGAAATCCTCTATTTTCTTTATGTATTTGGGTGCTCCTATGTTGGGTGAATATATATTTACAATATTTATGTCTTCTTGGTGGATTCTTCCTTTGAGTATTATGAAGTGACCTTCTGGGTTTGTCTTTATGGACCTTTTTTGTAAGTCTACTTTGTCTGATATGAGTATTGCTACCCTGGCTTTTTTTTTCCTGTCCATTTGGTTGGAAAATTTGCTTCCAGCCCTTCACTTTTAGTCTGCGTAGATCTTTTCTCCTGAGGTGGGTCTCTTGTAGGCAACATTTGTGTGGGTCATGCTTTTTCATCCATTCAGCTATTCTATGTCTTTTGATTGCAGCATTTAATCCATTTATGTTTAAGGTTATTACTGATAGGTACTTATTCATTGTCATTTTTGTACCCATGTTCCTCTCTCTCTCTCTCTGTGTCTCTCTTTTCCTTTTCCTTAAAGCAGTCCCTTTAGCATCTCTTGCAGCACTCATTTGGTGGAGGTGTATTCTTTTAGATTTCTTTTGTCTGGAAAGCTTCTTTTTTGGCCTTCTATCTTGATTAAGAGCCTTGCTGGATAAAGTAGCCTTGGTTGAAGACCTCTGGTTCTCATTACTTGGAATATTTCTTGCCAATCTCTTCTGGGTTGGAGTGTTTCCATTGAGAAGTCAGCTGCTAACCCTATTGGGCTCCCTTGTATGTTACTTCCTGTTCCTCCCTTGCTGCTTTTAAGATTCTCTGTGTTGTTATTTTGCCATTTTAATTATGATATGTCTTGAAGTGACCCTCTTTGCATTCCTCTTGATTGGAACTCTCTGTGTTTCCTGGACTTGTGTGACTTTTTCTCTCATCAAATTAGGGAAGTTTTCCATCATTACTTTTTCAAATAGGTGTTCTGTTCCTTGCTCTTCTTCTTCTTCTGGTTTCCCTATTATATGGATATTATCACATTTCATATTGTCTTGCATTTCTCTTAATCCCTCTTCATTCTTTCTGAGCCTCTTTTCCTTTTCTTGCTCTTTCTGGTTGTTTTCTTCTACTTTGTCCTCTAGCTTGCTGATCTGATCTTCTGCTTCATCAGTCCTGCTTTTCATTCCTTTTACTGTGTTCTTCAGTTCAGAAATTGTATTCCTCTTGGCCCTTGTTGATAGTTTCTATTTTCTTTTTCATGCTGATGTAGTTTTCAGTGAGTTCATTGTAGCTTCCCTGTAGTTTCTGGTAGCTCATTGTGAGCTCATTGAGCTTCCTGACAATCACAGCTTTGAACTCAATATCTGATAGTTAAATTGCCTCAATTTCATTTACCATTCTTTCTGAGGCTTCTTTCTTTCCTTTCATTTGGGGATTGTTTCTTTTTCTTCCCATTGTTTGTGAGACTCTTCTTGTTAGCCTCAGCTTCTTACATTGATCTGTCCTGTCTCCCTGAGTTTGTGGTGTGAACTTCTGTAGTAGAATAGCAGTGAGTTTCAGTGATGCAGTTTCCTTGATCTCCCGAGCTCACTGGTCTTGGGCTGTCATTTAAGTTGGCTTTGTGTTTGCCTTTGGGTTTTGATTGTTGTTGGGTCTTTCTTTGGTGGTTCCTTCCCACCAGCTGGTTAAATGAGGGTCACTCTGTGCACTACCTCTTGTATTTTGTTGTGCTGGCAAGGGCAGGTTGTGTTGAAGCTGGTTCTTCTGTGTGTATAAGGTTTTACAGATTCTCTCTTGCTCTTGTTCAGTTGTTTGTATTGGGTACTGTCTCTACTGTTTAGTTGTATTTCCAGATAGGTTTTGGATTGAGGTTTGTGTGGTTTCCACTCCCTCCTTCACCTTCTTCTGTTGTTATCTGTTAGCGGTTCCTTTGTTGTTGGGTTTCCTCTTCCAGTGGGTA
The DNA here is from genome assembly GCF_004126475.2 of Phyllostomus discolor. Taxonomy (NCBI): domain Eukaryota; kingdom Metazoa; phylum Chordata; class Mammalia; order Chiroptera; family Phyllostomidae; genus Phyllostomus; species Phyllostomus discolor. The sequence continues at coordinate 104,036,116 of NC_040903.2, forward strand.
TCCTGGTTTTCACTGCTTCCACCTACTCTTTTTTGTGATGAGTTGGAGGAGGAAGGCAAAATAGTTTAAGACAGCAAGAGAGTATTCTATGATAGTTACAGTAGCAGCCAGTAGAGGAGAGATAGGAGATCCTTTGGCTATGTATAGTGTTAACCGTGATCTTCCACCCAGCTAGTTGATTTTTAGAAAGGATGGAAAGAAGATAAGACTCTTGTTGGGGAAGGAAGGATTGTGAGTTGGATCTAGAAAGCAGGGAGGTTGTGGGAGGTCAGATTCTGAGGTAAGGTGAGAGTAAAGAATATTAAATAGGTGTAGTATGTGAGAGAATAGAGTTAACCACTACAGTAATAGAGTTCAGGAAACTTTGAAATGGGCTAAGATCTGGGAGGGGTATATTGAAGTAATTACAATTGCATGGAACGGCAGTTATTTACAATAATATTAGGGCAACAATCATATGACAGAATCTATGAGATCTAGGTAACAAGAATAGGGAGTGCAGAACCTCGAGTAGTGTGCTAATGGGACACAGGTGAGGTGAAGGACAGTAGATTAGCAATACACTATGAAAGAGATATCAGGGGAAAGCTATCAGGTCATACAATATAGCCAGCCTAGCAAAGTAAACTATACAAAAAGAAGAGAGATACAAAAATACTATTAAAAAAAGATGTAAGAATACTGGAAAAATAATAATAGTACAAATATGCCATAACTTGCAGGTTCTCTGTAATAGCAGAGTGAAATTTGTCTCACTGTCCCAGCTGTTGTGATTCCCCTTCTTTGGGTTCAATTTTGGTCTTTTCACAGATCCAGGATTTTGTCTCACTTGTAGATATTTTAAAAAAATAAAAAAGCAGACAAAGGAAGGAAGAAGAGATAAAATTGGAGGAAAAAAAGGAGGAAGGTATTAAACAAGAAAGCAGGAAAGAGGAAAAAGAAATTATAAGAGAATAAAAATGATAAAAATTTAAAAACTAAGAATTTTTGAAAAAATAGAATAAAATTAAAAAGTGTCTTGGTTTCAAAGTGGCCAAACTGGTTTTTCTAGTCTTGCTGGCTGTGGCAGACTGAGGGATGATTGGTATGGCTTTTCTTCCTGGGTCAGAGGTGCGCACTGTCTGGGAAGCTATCGTGGCTCCTCAGCTGTGCGCCTGGGTGTGGGAATCAGGCCTTTCCCTAGGGTTACTGCTGTGGACTGGGGTGCAGAAATGCTCTCCCGTGCATGCACCCTTGGCCAGACTGCCTCACCCTTCCCGGTGCTAGGAGGGTGTACAGGGTCCTCAACAGAAGCACACCTTCTGGGCCAGGATCACTACCCGGCTAGGTGGCAGGGAGGCTGGAGTGATTGATCACTTTAGGAGAATTCCCCAAATAGTGTCTGTCTTTTCACTCCTTCCTCTTGAGAAATTCCTCCTATTCAAGCCTGCCACTCCATACAATGGCCTGGCTTCTCCTGCAGCCCAGCTCTCCAGCCAGACCGGTGACTGGGGATCAGGGCCTGCTGCATGACCCAACCCTGCCGGTGTCCACAGCCTCCAAGTGTGCTCACAGCCCTTGTGTGTTTGCTAGCAAATGGATTCCTTCCGGTGCCACTCAGACCTTGTTTGGCTGGGGAGGGAGCAGTTATCCCAGATCTCTCCCAAGGACTCTGTGGCAAACCCAGCAGTGGGCACTGGGCCTACGGCTGCAGCCCCTGGACTCCGCTCTGGTCCCTGGGATCCTACCGTGTTGCAGCACCCCTCTCAGGGTCTGGTTTTTCTGTTCTGCCACAATCCTTGTTCCCCTATTTTCACATATGCTGAAGTATGTTGGTTGCTTACTCCTATACTCTATAGATCGACCAGGATTTTCGCCCCTGTGCAGAGGGAAGCTGAATTGGCTCCTTCCTACTCTGACGCCATCTTCCTTCACTCTGGGAAGCTCTTTATCTGCCCTTTGATTCTAAATGATAGCTTTGCTGGGTAGAGAAACATTGGTGGTAGGTCCCTGCTTTTCATGACTTTGAATGTTTCTTGCCAATCTCTTCTAGCCTGCAAAGTTTCTTTTAAGAAATCAGCTGGAAGTCTTAAGGGTACTTCTCTGTAGGTAACTTCTTTTCTCTTGCTGCTTTTGAGGTTCTCTCTTTATATTTAAACTTTGGCATTTTAATTATGATGTGTCTAGGAGTGGGCCTCTTTGGGTTCATCTTTTTTGAGACTCTTTATGGTTACTGGACTTGCATGTCTATTTCCCTCACCAAATTAGGGAAGATTTCGTTCACTATTTTTTCAAATGGATTTCCAGTTTCTTGCTTTTTCTCTTCTCCTTCTGGTGCCCTTATGGTACAAAAGTTGTCCCAGAGCCTGCCTAAACTATCTGCATTTTTTGGATTCTTTTCTCTTTTTGTTGTTCTGATTGGTTGTTTTTTGCTTCTTTATGTTCCAAATCATTGATTTGATTCTCAGCTTCATCCACTCTAGTGTTGTTTCCCTGTGAATTGTTCTTTATTTTAATTAGTGTATCTTGCATTTCTGACTGGATATTTTTCATGCTGCTAAGATCCTCAATAAGTTCCTTGACATCCTTATAACCAGTGTTTTGAACTTTGTCTGCATCTGATAGTTTGCTTATCTCTATTTCACTTAGCTCTTTTTCTGAAGTCTTGATCTTTTCTTTAATTTGGGATCTGTTTCTTTGTCTCCTCATTTTGATAGCCTCCCTATGTTTGTTTCTATGTATTAGGTAGAGCTTCTTTGACTACCTGTCTTGGTAGATGGCCTAATATAGTAGGTGTCCAGTGGCACAGCTTCCCTCATCACCCAAGCTGGGTACTCGAGGTAAGCCCTTCATGTGGAATGAATATACCCTCTTCTTGTAGTTGAAACTTGGTTGCTGTTGGCATATCAATAGCAGGGATTTACCCAGGCCAGCCAGCTGTAAGGACAGCTGTGACCACTGACCATCAACCTCCATTCCCCATGGAGAATCAGCTGTATAGAAGCAGGGTGGAGGTGTTCTGACATGACCTCTAGCTATCCATTACATGCACAGATCCTGTGGTTTCCTGGGTGGTACAGGCCAAGGTCAACCCCACCTGTGTTTTGCCAAGGGCCACCTTGCCTGAGCTATAAAGCATTCTTGAGATGGCTGCTATTTCCACTGGGCTTAGAAATTCCAAGGAAAAGTCAAGCTGTGAATCTTGGCTGGCTGCTGCTAGTGCTTGGCCTGGGGCTCACTAAGGCCAACTATTGTATTTGAGAAGATTTAGGAAGATGTGAAGCATAAGCCAGGACCAGCCATTCATAATGAAAAGTAGCTTGGATGGGTCTTTAAAGTGGGTAAAACAGTGTTAGCCAGGTTGATGGAGTCTCATATATGGCACCAGCTTTTTGGCTCTGTGTGGGGAAGGTTTAGAAAATGAATATTGGCCTCTGCTCACCTTGATGCCAGACACTTTGGCTCCTCCTTTTATGCCACTAATGCCTTTCAAGCTGCTATCCCAGTGCTGGAGCTTAGAGGGAGTGAGTCTGAGTAGGTTTGTAGGTTCTCTGAGATTAGCCACTTGGGGCTCCAGAATTTCTTCCACAAACTCAATCCTGCTGGTGTTTGCAACCAGAAGTTTTGGGACTTATCTTCTTGGCACTGACATCCTGGGCTGGGGGTCCTAGTATGGGGTGGGACTCCTCGCTCCAGAGATATTCCTCCCAAATTTTTATCCACCACATGTGGGTGAGGGACCAGCTCATTCTGTGTCTGTAACCTTCCTACCAGTCTGGATGGATGTGGTTTTTTTAATTCCATAGTTGTCAGACTTCCATTCAACTCTATTTCTGATGCCCTTGAGTGGTGGATGTTCTATATTTTAGTTGTAATTTTGATGTGGTTGTATGAGGAGGTGATCTATGTCTGCCTGTGTTGCCATTGTGACTGGGGTGCAAATAGAATTTTAGAGTGAGCTTAATTATTTGCTTAACATAGGGTAAAATCATTGTTTTTGCTTTTACACAAGACCAGAAAGGTAAATACCTGGAAAAAACACAGAATTGGAGTCAGGATTAAGTTAGCAACATCAAATTTTAGTCACCACTGTGTTTAGGGAATTGGGATAGGTCTAGCTGGAGCTTCAACTTTAAAAACTCTATCCCTTTCCAGCCCATCCTAGCAGATTCAGGATCATGGCTCCTGAGGTTGGCAGCTTCACACATCATCATCTTTGAATTCATATCATATTTCATAGAATGTTAGAGCTGGAAAGGTACATGTACTTTCTAAGGATTTTATTTATTTGTTTTTATAGAGCAGGCAGGAAAGAGAAAGAGAGGGAGAGAAACATCAATGTGAGAAAGAAACACCAATTGGTTGCCTCTCACATGTCCCCAGCTGGGGACCTGCCTGGCAATCCAGTCATGTGCCCTGCCTGGGAATTGAACTGGTGACATTTCAGTCCACTGAGTGCATGCCAGCACTCAGTCCACTGAGCTTCAGCTGGGAAGGTACATGTATTCCAAACCTCACCTACTAGAGATAGATAAACTCTGGTCCAGGAAGGTTAAGTTAGTAGCCTGAAACATGATACAGAGCTCAGATACTTTCATCATATCATCTACCTCCATGGCTATTTTGACCTTATAATATGATATTTACTGGCCTTGGATTTGATCCTTAAATTCATTCATTCAGTCATTCATTCATCAAGCACCTAATATGTATCATGTTGTGTGCAAAGCTCCAGGATACAAAAATAAAACAGTCAAAGTACCTGACTTTAGGGGACTTCTGATCATAATGGAGGCATAGGTAGACATGTTTCACTTCCTCATGCAACCATAGAAGTAATTACATCCAGATCTCAAAACTAATAACACCCAGAACCATCAGAAAATCGAGCTGTATGGAAATCTAACAAGTAAGGATTTAAAGAAGACACATTCATCCAGATGCATAGGAGAGGTGGCATTGTGAAGATGGGAGGAGAGGTGTGTGGCACAGAAAGGTGGCAGCAACAGCAGTGGCAGAATGGATAGGAGGGATGCCTTGGAAGTGAGTCATTCCAGCCTCAGGCCAGACCACACAGTCCAGGGTTTCAGCACCAGAAAGACAGATCTTCATTACCTGTGGTTGTAAAAACCAGTGGGGAGTGGGGCAGCAGAAGAAACTGCTGGGTTTTCACCACTTAAGAGCCAGCTTGATCTTAGAATGTATGCACAGCCACACACTCCAGGATTCACCACTTGGACAGCAGCTGGAAGGGCCCCAGTCCCATATGGGAAGGGGGTGAAGTGACTGGAAACAGAGTAAGTGCTGAGTGAACCTCCAGAAGCCAGGCAGTATTGTACTCTCTCAGAGACCTCCCACACAGCCACAAGGTGGCAATTGCCAACCCTGGCAATTACCAAGGCTTCACCAGACACAATTGATGGGAGTACCTTTTCTACACAGGCCATGCTACTGGGACAGGATGTAAAAGCAGCTCTACATAATACAGAGAAACAAACACAAGTAGGTTTGTAAATTGAGGAGACAAAGAAAAATGGCCCAAATGAAAGAACAGAACAGAACTCCAGAAAAAGCAGTAAGAGAAATGGAGATAGCCAATCAATCACATGCAGAGTTCAAAATGCTTGTCATCAGGATGCTTAGAGAACTCCTTCAGTATGGAAAAAAAAAGGAAGAAAGGAAGGTCACACTAAATGGAATAAAGACTAATCCACAGGAAACTAACAGAGGAGGGAAGGAAGCTGGAATTCAAACCAACCATTTGGAACATAAGGAAGAGATAAACATTCAACCAGAACAAAAAGAAGAAACAACAATTCAAAAACAAAACAAAACAAAACAAAAACAAGGATAGGCTGAGGAACCTCTGGGACATATCCAAATGTGCCAATATCTGACTCATAGGGATGCCAGAAGGAGAAGAGGAAGAGCAAGAAATCGAAAACTTATTTGAAAAAAATAATGAAAGATAACTTCCCTAATTTGGCAAAAGAAATAGACATACAAGTACAGGAAGCACAGAGAGTCTCAAACAAGTTGGACCCAAAGAAGACCACACCAAGGCACATCATAATTAAAATGCCAAAGTTTAAAGATTAAGAGAGAGTCTTAAAAGCAGCAAGAGAAAAGCAGAGTTACCTACAAAGGAGTTCCCCTGAGACTATCAGTAGATTTCTCAAAAGAAGCTTTGCAGGCAAGAAGTGGGTGGCAGGAAGTATTCAAAGTGATAAAAAGCAAGGACTTACAAGTTGTTTGCTAGATTACTCTATCCAGCAAAGCTATCATTTAGAATGGAAGGGCAGCTAAAATGCTTCCTAGACAAAGTAAAGCTAAAGGAGTTCATCATCACCAAGCCATTATTACAAGAAATGTTAAAGGGACTTATTTAATAAAAAGAAGATCAAAACAATGAACATTAAAAAGGCAACAAATTCAAAACTCTCAACAACTGAATCTAAAAGAAAAAAAAAAGTAAACAACCAGAACAGGAACAGAATCATAGGTATGGAGATCATTTGGAGGGTTTTCAGCTGGGAGGGGGAGGGAGAATGGGGAAATGGTGCAGGAATTAAGAAGCATAATTGTTAGGAACAAAATAGACAGGGGGAAGTTAAGAATAGCATAAGAAATGAAGAAGCTAAAGAACTTATATGCATGGCTCACGTCTATGAACTAAGGGGGGGATTGCTGGAGGGAAGGGGAGTACTGGGCAGAGGGGGGCAAAGGGGAGAATTTGGGACAACTGTAATAGGGTAATCAATAAAATATACTTTAGCCCTGGCTGGCGTAGCTCAGTGGATGGAGCGCGGGCTGGGAACCAAAGTGTCCCAGGTTCGATTCCCAGCCAGGGTACATGCCTGGGTTGCAGGCCATAACCCCCAGCAACCGCACATTGATGTGTCTATCTCTCTCCCTTCCCTCTCTAAAAATAAATAAATAAAATATACTTTAAAAATGTCTGCTTTATAGAGTTGATATTTTAGGAGAGATGATATTAAATAAATGAATGAATGAATGAATGAATAAATAAATAAAGCAGTGATTAGTATTCTGAGGAAAAAAACAAGGTAGTATACAATGTTGAAAAGTGATAAGCTGAGAGGAGCCACCATTTTGATGGTGTGGTCAGAGGAAGCCTAACTTGATCAGAGGGCATTTGATCAAAGACCTGAAGAAGGTAAGGATAAGGACTATCCAGACATTTAAGAGAAAAAGTGCTCCAAGCAGAGGGAAAAAATGCAAAGGCCCTGAGGCAGGGTACGCTCATGCATTGCCTTTCTAGAAACTCTTTTTGAACAGACTCTGATTTGGTTTCTATACAACCACTATACTATACTATACATGTCTCAGCAGTTTTCTGGGAGGAGCTGGAGAAGGATCAAATTTTGAAGTGATATCCATTGTGATATTTCTTAAAGACCTTGATATTTAGTTAGACAGAGTTGGGCAGATGGGCCTGATTGTGTGTTAGCAGGAGGGAGAGGAAAAGAAAGAAAAATGTTTCTGGGGGATAGATATCTCTTCTGGCTAAGAGTGATAAGAAGTTCACCTGAATATCTTTTTCACTAAACAATCAAACTTCAGCACTGTGATAAGGGAACTTTATTTAATTAATCTGTTTTCCATTGATCCCCAAATGTGCCTTAGTCCTTTTAAGGATCCTCTGGGTACCTGAGGGACATCACACATTGATAATTATCATCTCCCCCTGTCACCCAATACATATCTGAGAAGGTAGCACAAAGGCCAGTCTTCCCCAAAGAGAAGAGGAGAGTCACCAGAACTTGGAGCCTGTCCTATTAGAAAGGCAAGGGTGTATAAGAAAAGAGGGGAGGGTGGGTTCAAAGTTAATCCTGAGGACTGAAAATGCTCTTTTGCCTAATGATATCTAGAAGAAAATGGAAATTAAAATATTGGGTGACTGGAGTTTAAAGAGGTTGTACTAATTTGTGACCCTTATTGAGTGATAATTTTTAAAATATACTTTCAAATTATGCTATGTATGGACTGAACTGCATCTTCCTAAATTTGAAGCCCTAATCTCTAATGTGATTGTATTTGGAGAGAAAACCCAACTAATTAAGGTTAAATGAGGTCATTAGAGTGGAACCGAATCCCATAGGACTGTGGCCTTACAAGAAGAGAAAGATCGATCTCTCTCTTTCTACTTCTGCCTTTCTCCTTTTCTCCTTCCTTTCCCTCTCTCCCATGTGAGATCATAGAGAGAAGGCAGCTATCTACAAATTAGGAAAGACCTCTCCCCAGAATGCACCATGTTGGCATCTTGATCTTGAACTTCCAGCCTTCAGAACTGTGAGAAATAAGTTTCTGTTGTTTCAACTACCAGTCTGTGGTATTTTGTTATGGCAGCCCAAGCTGACTAAGGCAAATTAGTATCTGGAAGGCTATCCTGTGACAAAATAATATTCATACTGACTACTGAAATATGCCAATCCGAATCCCTAGAGAACTCTTGGCAATCTGGCAACTTAGTATTTTCCAAACCTCATGACCTTCTATGACCTCACATCCAAAAATTAAATCAAGTTCAGAAACAAGAACTGCAGGTTTGGCTAGGCCTGACTTTGCTTGCCTCTTTCACTAACTAGCTGTATAAGCTTAGGCAGCCCACTTAACCTTTCTGTTCCTAGTTCCCTCATTTTACAGGGGTTTATGAGAGCCAAATGTCATCAGGTCTGTGAAAGCATTTTGAAAATTCTGAAGATTTAAATAAAGGCAAAAACATTCAGTGTTCAATAGGCATGAGCTCTGTTCATTGTGTTTGAAGGGCCCCCTCAGTAAAGAGCTTCATTGAGCTGTTCACAGGTGGTAACAACCAGCATCTGCACCATTTGTTCAGCCATTCCATTCCTGTATCTTATCCCACTGATTATGCAAGACATAAAAGCTTTGACAAGGACACTTTAGAGGCCTTAGGAAGAGAGGCTCTCTCATTCAGCAGAGATGGTCACAACATGCTTCTAGTTGGCTTGTCCCTGGGCTCTGTGAAAGTTAGAAATGCCGTGGGGTCAGGCAGCAAGGGTTTCCAGGCATCTGAGGCCCGCCACCCCTCCATCATTGTCAATAAGCGAGATGGAGAGACCTGTACATCATTTCATTTACTATTGCAATGATTACATAGCTCATTGCCTTCCCATTGTTTCAGTGATAGATTTAATTAACTTCCAATTAATCATAGAGGGTGATATTTAATGCTCAGCCCAGCACTGAGCACAGTGTCACAGACCAAAGAATATATTCTGAAGGCTTCACTAATCAAGAGGTCATGGAAGATAGATGTTCTTCACCGAAGGAGAGGGAAGATAAATCTCTGTGTCTAGACCACTCTGACTAACTGTTTTAGGATAATTGTTTTGCATCCAAATGATAACTTTCCATAAGGCCCAACCATGCACAGCATAGGAGAGATAGATGGAGGAAGAGAGAGATAATAGGGCTACAATATGGAGAATTCACTTGGCTGTAATTTCCATCTGATGCCAAGCAGACCAAGCTCACCAGGGAATTCTGCTTGGATTTTCAAGAGTGCAAGTACTCTAGAGGGTCTAGCTTAGGACCTTATGCTGAAGAGGCACTCTATAGATCTTGCTCAGTGAATGAGGAAGAAGGCCCAGAGTTCTTGGTTAGGTAGGCTTGTCGTTTTCAATAATCACAAGGGCATACTGACATTTATTTTTTTGCTCATGATGACACCATGTATTTCTCTCTTTTGTTTTTTGATGAGAGGTTAAGTCTTGCATGCCTGAGCAATGGAAGGCACAAGTCAATTGGTCTAGAAGTGAGACAGTCATGCCATGTCTCAACGAGGGTATGTCCCATATGATAACAAGTCCCTGGGCTGCAGCCTAGGCATCTGAAGTGTGTTTAATAAAATGGATCAGAATTTCTAATGAAAAGATTCTAGAAGTTTCCTGAACATTCTGTGAGAAAGTGTATTTTGACTCAGAACACCAAAACATACTTGAGGAAATCAATTATACTCCTTATGTTTAAATTTACATTTATATTATCTAATGGTCTGTTAACAAAAATATAGATTATAGCCCCTTATTCATTCTCTCTCTGTCCATCCATAAAACTAAGTGCTAAGCATTTTGTGTCAAGAAAATGGTCATTTCTATCTTATTTCAAACAATGTTTAGAACACTAAATTCTCAGGATAAAAGAAAAAGCTCAAACTGAACTGTAAAGTCATTGTTGACAGGATTTGACCAGGAGTGATATCAAAATTTTTGGAAAATATATATAAGAGTGGACAAAATTAGGTTTACAGTTGGGAGTACATGAAGTACAGAGTTTATTCTTACATTATTATTTATTAATTATTGTATTACAATTGTTAAACTACTTTTGTTTACCCTTGTAGTAACCAATAAAGTAAATATTATAAAATAATAAAGCATTTGACATAATAAAACCATAGTCTAGGTGTGTTAATAATTTTTAAAGAAATCGTCTATAGCCGTATAAATGAATTTGTGACAGTGAAAAGTTCAGAGCCCCAGTGCTATAGCCTTTTATCACCCTCAAGTTGGAATTTATCTGTGCCAATTTACATGAAATTAGGTACTATTAGCCAATTCCATAGATGAACACAACTTTTTGTACTAGAAAACTAAGTTGTGACATTATGTCTGGCATCTACAATAAATTTATTTTCATAAATAAATAAATAAATAAATAAGTAGATAAATTTTTATTCAGTTAACTGTTCAGTATAAGATTTCAGATTAGGGTACATATAAGCCAAGCTTTGGAGATGCTGTTTGTTTCAAGTCACAGGATGGCTGCATCTGATGTATAGCATACTTAGTGGCTGCATGTGCTTGTGACTGTCATTGAAGTGTGTTTGAATGTGTATATTGGTGTATTTATGCTTATCACAGGACCCAAAGCTCTGGAAATAGCTTGATGGAGAGATTAAATCATGGAGAGGTCAACCCTGTCTACTTTTTGCACACACCAGGAGTCAAATGCAAAATGAGAGGCTCATGCCTTATTTTGTGATGGAGACACGCTTCTTCATTTTGCAGTGAACAAATTGAAGATGGAACGAGAATGAACTCTTGTACTATCTACTTGCCCTTCCAGTCAAGAGGTTGACATCTGAGCGGGGCCATGAGATTACAGTCATGACCCAGTATAAAAGAATGAGAGACATTTGCCACTCTTGTTGCAATTCTGGTCATAAAAATGCATTAAGTCTGGCATGAGTTTCTGTTCTTGTTGAAAGTGTCATCATAGGAAAGCAGAATCAGGAGAAGCCCCAGAGGATTCACTGGGATATATCACAACATGTACCTGGTTTATCTTTTCAACCAAGACTTGAATGGTTTCTCCCTTTAATCTTGAGAGGCCACTAGGATATACCACTTTGGGCATAAAAATGAAGATTCTCTTTCAAGACAAACTACTTTAACAAAGAAGCTGTGGAATGCTGGATGTGTGAATATAACCCAACCATATGAGTAACTCTACCTGAGGGAAACAAGAACATAAACCTACATATATTGTATGATATATCAGGGCAAATAATACAAGGTACCCTGTGGATCTTTTAGTTCTCAGGCTGTCTTTGAAGCATCTCTTTACTTCCTTCAGGAGACGTTTTTCCTGACACTGCATGCCTTCTTCAAACCTTTGATGCAGAACTTTCCTCTCCAGCTACCACTTTTCTTAATCTGTATTTCCCATTGAAATTGTCCAGTCCTCTGTCTCATTTACTTAGAGCCCTGGTATCTTTTATGCATTCTGATAATTTAATCCCTATGAAGACATGTATGTCTGCTCAGGATTTTGGCATCTTTTACCATACATTTTTTAAAAAATATTTTTTATTTTCATTGTTGTTGCAGTACAATTTTCTATCTTTTATTCCCATCCCAACCCACTCACCCAGCCCTCCCTTCCTCCATCCCATTTCCACCCACCCCTAGTTTTTATCCATGTGCCCTTTATACTTCTTCTTGTTAACCCTTCCCCTTTTCCCCTGAAATTCACCTGAAATTCCCTCTCCTCTCTGGTGTAAGAACAGACATATGGACCAATGGAACAGAACAGAGGGCCCAGAAATAAGCCCAGGTCTCTATGGCCAATTAATGTTTGACAAAGGGACCAGCAACATAAAATGGAGTAAAAACAGTCTCTCCAACAAATGGTGTTGGGAGAACTGGACAGCTACGTGCAAAAAAAATGAAACTTGAGCACCAACTTACATCATACACAAAAATAAATTCAAGGTGGATAAAATACTTAAATATGAGCCATGTCGCCATTAAAGTCCAAGAGGAGAACATAGGCAGGAAAATCTCAGATATTTCACGCAGAAACTTTTAACTGATACATCCCCCAGAGCAAGGGACATAAAGGAAAGAATAAACAAATGGGATCTCATCAAAATAAAAAACTTCTGCACAGCTAAAGAAAACAGTATTAAAATCAAAAGAGAACCAACTGTATGGGAAAACATATTTGCCAATGATACCTCAGACGAGGGTTTAATCTCCAAAATATACAAAGAACTTACATGACTCCACTCTAAGAAGACAAGCAACCCAATTAAAAATGGGCAAAGGGCAAAGGACTTGAACAGACACTTCTCCAAGGAGGACATACAGATGATACAGAGACACATTAACATACATTTTTTATGTTGACACTTGTATTCAGAGAAACCCTGTCCAGCTAAAAAGAATAAACATAATCGTAATAAATCTCAGTTTATCTCAGGGGCTGAGATATTTGGAAGTGGAATGGAGGAATACTGGAGAAAGTAAGTTATAGTATATATACAACTGTTTATTTGTACCTACATATTCAATTTTTAACTCATGGTCAAGGAGGTATAATTCTTTCCCAAACTCCCAATCTATTTATCTATAAATAAAAATCAGAATTTTTAAGAGTACTCATTCTGTAAAGTACTTTCAATAAATTCCTGATAATGTAGAGTTAGGCTTGTAATCCTTTCTTGATCTTGCATTAGCTCAAAACATTTATTGAGTGTTTACTATGTGCCAGAACCACTGGTTGATGATGGGATACAAAGATGAATAAGGCACAGTTTCTGACTGCAGATATTTCAGCCTAGTTTTGGGAACAGAAATCTAAACAGGAAATTTCAATAAAAGTGATATGCCCTATGATGGAGTTACTGCAGAGAGTCACCTAACCTGTATAAGAAAACAGGAAAGAAGACCTGTGTGAAGTGACATCTCATTGGAAACCTGAAATGAGAAGGTGTGGAGAAAATTTTTGCCATTATTTAGGATTTAGGCTAAGATTGGTAACAAGTAGACTTCAAAAGACAGTTGCTTAAAAATGATACACATGGATTTATCTCTTGTGCAAATCTAGGGGTAATAGGTGTAGAGTGATGCAGGTGTTCTTGTGGTACTTTGTTACAGCAAAGCTAGCAAATTAATACACTCTTATTGAATGAAAGGAAAAGCTGAGAATTGGCTAGGAAAACCCACTAATGCTCTTCTTCCCCATGGAAAAAGAAAACAAGAAGTATTCTCAGCCAAAAGGATAATATTAGCAAAGACCTATAAAGAGAACATAATGTCCTCTTTCCTGAATGCTGGGCTGGCCTAAAATTTCACAGTGCAAATATATCATGTTGATTATCTTGTCCAGGTTAGTGTGATATGTAAAGATTAATTTTATGAATATGGAACCAAAGTACACTCAGCTTTACTAGACTTTTAAATCTTCAGTTGAGGAGAGTTATAGTAAATATCTTATCTTCCTTCAGCCAAAACGTTATGGCTTTTACCACAAAAGAAGAAAGGCAGAAACACTACTATTCTTACTGACCATAATTGGGACATCACACATTTATATAGTACTGAACAATTTGCAGAGTGCTGTTATTCTGCCTAGATATTTTCAATCTTTGCAAATCTGCACTGGAGATATCATATCTTTTTCATATCTCATATTTTTCCATATCTCTGGGTTTCAGAAAGGTAAAATAATATTCTGAAATCATACACTTGGTTGGTTGGTTGGTTGGTGATATTGCTAGAATTGCAATCTTAAACCCTGTGTTTTTTCCCCATAATTATTATTTAAGGTAAAATATTACATTTTCTTCCTTTTTGGTAGTGGTCTGGAGTCATGAAATAAAAAGAAAAAATGACATTTTGGTATCCTAACTATGGCTACATCCAATTTGGGGATGTTGCAATGGCAGCTCAGTGTGATGGTTAGGAGCACTAACTCCCTGGCACTTAGCAGCTTTGTCAACTGGGGCAAGTTACTTAATATCTTTGAGCCTTAGATTTCTCATCTCTAAATGGGTAAAATCACTCCTCAAAGGGTTGTGGTGAATAATATAAGATATATCTATCCAACCATTCATCCATTCATCCATCCATCCATCCATCCATCCATCCAATCTGGAGCAGTTGCCCAGTTCAGTGGTAAATGCCTCTAGAGTGTACTTTACTGCCTAGCTTATTTCACTTAGCATAATGCTTTCCAGTTCCATCCATGTTGTCACAAAGGGTAAGAGATCCTCCTTTCTCTCTGCTGTATAGAATTCCATTGTGTAAATGCACCATACTTTTTGATCCATTCATTTATTGATGGGCACCTAGGTTGCTTCCAGCACTTGGTTATTGTAAATTGTGCTGCTATGAACATTGAGGTGCTTAGGTTCTTTTGGATTGGTGTTTCAGGGTTCTTAGGATATAATCCTAGCAGTGGAATTGCTGGGTCAAAAGGAATCTAATCAACAAAACAAACAAACAAGCAAAATATAACCAAAGACACTGAAATTGAGAACAGGCTGACAGTGACCAGAGGGGAGAGAGGAGGGAATTTCAGGGAAAGGGGGAATGGGTTTCAAGGAACTAGTATAAAGGACACATGGACAATAACTAGAGGGGGTAGAGATGGGAGGGAAGTGGGGAGGGCTGGGATGGGGGTAAAGGGCAGAAAACTACTTGAACAACAATTAAAATAAAAAAATAAAAATAAAAATAAATAAAATGATTATAGATAAAAAAGACTGTACTTTAAAATTCAATAGTGTGCAGCAACTTTCCAATCAGACATAGATTGTGTATTATCACTAATGAAACAGAACTTGTTTCCTTAATATTTTTCCCTCTTCCTCAGAGAGTCTCTCAAATTTGCTAACCTACCCAAATAAAAATAAGTCGAGGATAGGAAGGAGTCTCAATTCAGTAACTGAAACTTCATATAAAAAGAAGGATCTGTACATGTAAAAGCCAGTCAGATGGTTTCTGGAAATGTGTTTTTGGAAAATTATCTGAGCTTTTAGTTATTATATATAGCCTTTACTCTTTTTTGACTCCTTTCTCCTTAAAGTATATTCTGTCAAGAAAAGTTTAAATAAAACATTTTCCAAGAATTGCAAATAAGTGGAGAGCGGGACAGGCAAAACCATATAAACCTGGGTGTGAGAGTAGCTAATACAAATTCACAGGCCTCTCCCTCCCATTCTGCCTATGTCTTTCCCAAGGATTTGTGATAATATACTGTGTACTTTATAGCTAACTCTAAAATACAGATTTCTTTCTCCATTGCCTACAGTGAGTGTTTCTCCCTTTATGGAACAGTTCATTTTTAACTGTGGTGGTTGCATTTCACCATGGGATCAATGTTATCACTTATTTAAAATCTACTTTTCATAACATTTAAACTCAACAAATAAAGTGAGGACAGAGCTAAAAAGGTTACTGTAGATCAATACACAAATAGAAAACATGTTAGCCACACAAAGTTCTGATAATAACAACTTGGAGAGAAAGATCCATTTCCTTTTTGCCATGCAACTTGCTTTGTCATAGTAGGAGACGGTTTTAGCCCTTATTGGTTGAAAAAATGAAAGACTCTACTAAAATAAGACACAAAAAACAAAGGTTCCAGGGTTACTGGCAATTCTATGTATTGGGGAATGTAGAGTGTTGGGATTTTATTTGTGGTGGTTAATAGAGGCCATTCTTTTGAATATTAGACAAGATAATTGGGATTTAGGTTTTAAAATGCAAATGTATTTCTATGGGCAGTCTTTTTCCCTATAATACAGTGTGGGGCAAAAGTAGGTTTACAGTTGTAAGTACATGTAACACAGTTTATTCTTGCACTATTATTTATTAATTATTGTGCTATTTTTCATATGGACAACTATAAACCTACTTTTGCCTGCCCCACACCGTATAGGCAGCAGTTAGTGCAGTGATGGGTGCTTAGGGAGAAGAAACAGAGACAGCACAAAGCACTGTCTCTTTCATAGAATGATGTAAGGTAGGGCATTGCCTAACAGAGTGATTTACTAATTTTTCTAATTACCTATGATATTCACAAAATTCACAGTGGAAAATTATCTAATGCTATGAAAAAAATTATGTTCAACTTAGAGGAACCAAAAGAGAGCTATTGGCTTTCTACAAAGAAGGAATTTAGATCATACCATGATCCAAGTGACTGAATTTCTTTCTAACAGCAATACTGAGTGTAATACTGAACTTGAAGTAAAACATATTCATTTCTAGAAAATGTGTTCCTTCACTGATGAACTGTTTCTTGGTCTGATCTAGAGACTGGAAGAATGTACTGGGAAGATCCAGGCATGCTCTTAGGATCCCAGGCAATAACTCCATCTGAAACAGTTAAAAGCTGAGTTGGGAGGATGCTGTCAATCACTGCTTGGGTAGATTGAATTGACAATGACTTCTCCTGGTAAACAGAGTTTGAAAAGAAGGAGAAAACACACATACATACATCTGGGTTCTTGGTGTCAAATTCATTTTGACCTCTTGCTTAAGACCTCCCTGGAGAATCTTAAAAGGAATGAAAACCCTTTTTATGACTGGGAAAGTGAGACTTCTACTTAATGTACCAGCAGTTCTGCATGGTTCCTTCTATCACCAATTTCTTTAATAAAAAACTTTGCCAAGCACTGCACTTCCTTTCCTTTGTTGAACCCATGGAAAAATTTAACAGATTTTCAATGGCTTCTTTTTGACTGAATTTGTCCAAAAAAGTATCTTTACCCTTTAGCGAGCAGGAAGAAGAGAGCATTTTGAGATTAGGGATGGAGGGAAAGTAAAGATATTGCCCCCAGGTAGAGATTAGATGGGCCAGTTACTTGGGCTCATGCCAGTCATTATTTGCATGGCATCTGGGGTAAGCTGGTTTGTCCACTTGTGGTCTCAACATTTAGAAAGTGCATTCTCAAGAAAGCATTACTTTATCCCATGGGCTTTTATACAATCTCAATATTGCAACCCTGGAGTCCTCAATTTACCTACTAATAGGAAGTTTGAGCAAACTTTCCTGACCCCTTTTCCTTTTTCAACACTTCACTATACACACATCCAAACATTACTTTGATACTCAGACTAGCCCGGTTAAACTGAAACACTTACTTCCTATGATTATTCTTGTTTTCCTATTTATGACAATGTTATACAGCATTCCCAGCTTATTAATCTAACCTTCCTCAAATGCTGAAAATGGGAAGTGTTGGACTGGGAGCTGGGCTCCTGAGTGTCTTTGACTGAGCTGACCTGGGCTGTCACTAACTAGTGGTGTGATTCTGAAGAAGTTACTTATTTTTCCTGGTCTTTAAAACAAAGAACTTAGACAAGATGGTCTTTAAAGCACCATGTCACTCTAGTAGCCATTGATGGAACTGCCACACACTGCTTCTGTCCAGTTCTGGCCTTCAGCTTCCACACCTTCTGTCAGCAATGTCCTCTCCACTCCCCAATTGCTTCTGGTCCCTAGAAAGATTTCATGAAACTAATTTTGTCCTATTTATTAATTAACAATATAAATATATACATTTAAATTAACAACTCCTCCTCCAAAAATAGTGAACCATTAATAATAAAATTTTATAATCATCATAAAACTGTCCAGGGCATGGAAGATGGTATAATAATTCACAACTAATTGCTTTCAACCTTGGGCCCACAAACACACTAGTTGGAGAAATGAATTCAGATAGTGTAACTCATGCCAGGTTATGTTTTATTATTTGTCATCTCTGATACTTAAAAAAATAATCCACAAACTCACAATATCAGAAAGTACATGGGAAACAAGAGAAATTTCACATTTTCCTATATTGTGAGCCCTATAGATAGATCCATCTGAATCTTAATAATAGAAATATATTTACATAATATAACCAATACTATTTATTGCAAAATTAGAGTATTACAAAAATTCTTTGTTAAAGTAAAAAAAAAAGCAAAGGTGAGCATCCCACAAAGTGAGTATACAAAGCAATTGACAAACCAAACTGTAGAATTAAATCATAAGATTTAAGAACATACTCTCTGGAGCCAGATTGCCTGAGCTGAAATGTCAGCTCAACCTCTTACCAGCTGTGTTTGACCTGGAGTTACTTCACCTCTCCAAGCTTCAATTTCCAGTCTGTACAAAGGGGAAGATGATAATACCAAGTTTTTAGGAGGATTATGTAAATTGATGATATAAGTAAAGTGTTTGGGTACATATCTGGTACTTAGTAGGTGAGGCATGTATGTTATTAGTAGTAGTATAGAGACCATGACATTCTTCCTTGAAGGCTTATAAAGGCGTGTGTGAGCTTTGTATATTTACAGCCCAGAACTTAATTATATATGCAATGCAGCTTAGGATGGGTGCATCTACCCTGAGACCTATTTCCATATTTAACATAGCTAACTATCCAGGTCAGTTTATGATACATACAGGATGCTCATATTAGTGAAGAAAATAACAGATTAAAGAAAAAGAAACAAGAATGGGGGATTTTTGTGTATTTTGACATCAGCCTTCAGATGGGTTTTAAAAAAACAACAATTTGGACATTTCTTCTAGGATTGTTAGTGAGACACTCATTATTTCTGTTTATGAATCTCTACTAGGGATATGCACTGATTATTAAAAAGAAAATAATACATTGTGCAAGGAAAGAGATGCACTTTACCGATTTTTCTTGTACAAAAATATGTGATCTACTGAGTGGGGTCTAAGACAGGTTTGCCTCATCTCTTGTGTGTGTTTTCCTTCTGGTCCTCTGGTGTGGGAGTTGTGCCTCACAGTCCAGGACTGTCCACTGAATCAAAACCTGAAAGCTTGTTAACACCATAAAGGTAAATACGTTTCTCTGTAATTAGGTGACCAACTCCTGTAGTAGGGCATGAACACAGAGAGGGCATTTGTATGGGTTTTGTATCACAAACTCTACTTTTTTGTATATCAGCTCTTAGTGCCAATTAATTTGTTTTTGCTTTGCTCAACAGAACTCATTCTCAAGAAAAAGATGCTATGTGTTTTCAGCTTGCAATAGAAATCAGAGACTGGGATGAACTACACAAGAAAAGCAATCAGTAATGCCATCTAATGGGAAGATCTGACTTCTAAGTCCTTCAGCGGGGTGTTTAATTGCTCTGTGACTTTTTCATCTGTAAAATAAGGAGATTGGATTAGATGATGTTCAGTTTTACTTCCACTCAAATAATCCATGTGTTTACTAGCTTCAGAAATCTAATATAACTTAATAATATAAATAAATTATATAATATAAATAATATTATCTAATTATTCCATATATTAATTAATTTGGGGTAGTAATTATAATGTCCTAGGCACTCTATTAGGCAGTGGGAATATAACAGTGAAAAAAAAGAAGAGATATATATGCACCTGCTTTCAAAACAAGGTGATCATTTACTTTCCCAACAAAGTGATCCCTAAAATGTTTTGGGGAGCAAATTGAATATGCAAACTTTATACAGAAAAGAATCATCTACTTATGGTATTTATTTATAGTAACATTTAGTTAAATCATATGAATAATGTTAATGTAGAATAGTATCTTGTCTATTCTCACATTTTACAAAAAATATCGTTCAGCCCTGGTCAGGTAGCTCGGTTGGTTAGAGTATTGTCTCAATATGCCACAGTGGTGGGTTCAATACCTGGTCAGAGCACATACAAGAAACAACCAATGAATCCATAAATAAGTAGAACAACAAAATAGTGTTTTTGTTTCTCTCTCTCTCAAAACCAATAAATAAATTAATAAAAACAATATTGTTCAGTTTCTTCAGAAGTATCTTTGCCAGTATCAGAGCCACTTTCAGAGTCATTATTAGTTTATCAGGATGCATAATCTTCTCTCTCACCTAAGTTGTTTGACTTATGTAAATGCATGTATACTACATGCTCTCCTTGGAAATTCTACTCCAAGGTACGGTTTTATAAGAGTCATTTATATGTTTTAAATCATTTTTAAAATGCTTTTTATTTTTTGCAGCAACATCTAACAGTTGCCATTGAGAGAACATTCCCCAAGAACATTAAGAAATTGTGTTAAAATTTTTTATTTTGTTTTCAGTTTTTCATTGATTCAGTAAGATATTCTCTGTGAACATTCAGGACTAGTAATGCTTGAATTACAGGGTAAAGTTACTTTTTCTTAAAGATTTTATTTATTTTTATTTTTAGAGAGGGAAGGGTAGGAGAAAGAGAGAGAGAGAGAGAGAGAAACATCAATGTGCCATTGCTGGGGACCGTGGCTACAACCCAGGCATGTGCCCTGACTGGGAATCGAACCTCCGATGCTTTGGTTCACAGCCTGCGCTCAATCCCCTGAGCTGTGCCAGTCAGGGCTTTAAAGTTACTTTTTAATAAAAATAATTAGTTTGAATTAAAGCAATTTAGAGGGTGCCTTATATATGAGATACTTTAGAAAGATTCCTAAATAAGGCAATTCTGCCCTTTTTTGAGAAGGGAAATTGTTTTTAGGAGAGAACTCCTCCCACGTATGTGGGCACATATGAAGCTTTGAGAAAGCATACACTCCCAAATCTGTTTATGCTGCTGAGAGCACTGGCTGGATTATAATCACCTCTATGTCCTATATAAATTCTGACCTATGTATAGCCATTGGTCACAGTGCTGACTCACTTCCTAGTAATATCAGACATGGCAATGATGCATCATGAAACTTTTAAAAATGCTGCATTCTCACAATTTGAAGAAAATGATGACCATAGTATATCTGTGTTGCTGAAAGTAACATTTTTAAAAATGAGAAAAAGCACCCATCAGAAATCAGAGGTTTAGGAAAAATTGGTAATGAGTAAAATTATAGCTATATGCAACAAGAAATGCCAGGAAAGAAACTAGAACAATGAGGTGAGTTGTTGTTTTTTTTTTTTTCATTTTTGTGGAGACTCGTCAGACCAATTTTTCAACTTTTGTTTCCAGCCTGTTTTATGAGAATCATTTCTGCCAGAATGAGAGTGATTTCTCCTAGGCAACAAGCCTCTAATTGGTTGTAAATGAATCAATGCCCATCAGTTTCACAG